>NW_009953489.1:4702676-4718007 GCF_000747805.2 Chaetura pelagica | reverse complement strand
TAAGGCTCCTCCTACTCCCTCCCCCGGCTGCTCCTTTCCCCCCCCCCAAGGCTTCTCCTGCCCCCCTCCTTTTGCTGCAGCGCTTCCTGTGCGATGAGTTCTGAAAGCGAAGGGAACAAAAAACCTCCACCTTTAGCCCAGAAATGAATGTCAGGGGCAACATCACCCAGCACCGAGGGGATTTCAGGGGTCCTGGCGTTTGGCAGCTTTTCTAACAACCGCTTGAGCTCCAGGATTTTGCTGGCAATTAGCTCCATGAAAGTAGAAATCTTTCTTGGTTTGTGATCTAAGCTGGAAGGTTTTTGCAGTAGGGGCTGTTTGGGTCTTTGGGGGGGCATCTTGGCACAGTGGGGTGGCAGTTCTGGGTGAATGTCTTATTTAAGAGTCATTCTGTTGTTGCAGATCTTATTTTTTTTCCTCCAGAACAATGCTGGGAATATGGAACAACTCGAGTTGAAGTATTGAGCCCTTTGTAGTTGGAATGTTATGTCAAGTACCTTTAAGTTAAGCAAAAAGGTGAAGCTTTTTGATTCAGTGGAATCAATAGGTGAGAGTCAAAACAATGCAAATTCAGGTCAACAATGAAGCTGAAGTCTTTGAGAGTGATGTTCATTGGAACAGTTTAGTCTAGGTTGTGACAGGGGATGCTGTTATTTCAGGTGGGAATGAATTCCAGGAAAAGCTTTGCTTAAAACCAGTTCTACACTTGTTAAACAGTTTCCTTTTGTTCTCAGGTGGGTCCGAAAAAGGAGGTAGCAGAATGCAAGGAGAAGTTTGCCAGTTCCCTGGACCCAACAGTTAGTCAAACTTTCATGCTGGACCGAGTGTTCAACCCTGAGGGGAAATCCTTGCCCCCTCTACGAGGATTCAAATATTCCAGCTGGTCCCCCCTGGGCTGTGATGCCAACGGGAGGTGCCTGCTGGCAGCCCTGACCATGGACAACCGCCTGACCATCCACGCCAACCTCAACAGGCTGCAGTGGTTGCAGCTGGTGGACCTGACCGAGATCTACGGGGAGCGCTTGTACGAAGCCAGTTACAAACTTTCCAAAGCTGACACTCCCAAGGGAGAGCTGGGAGACTTCTCGGAATTCCAGCGGCGCCACAGCATGCAGACCCCGGTGCGCATGGAGTGGTCGGGCATCTGCACCACTCAGCAGGTCAAACACAACAACGAGTGCTGGGATGTGGGCAGCGTGCTCCTGGCAGTGCTCTTTGAGAACGGGAACATCGCAGTGTGGCAGTTCCAGCTTCCCTTTCTGGGGAAGGAATCCATTACTTCTTGCAATAACATAGAGTCGGGAATCAATTCCCCCAGCGTGTTGGCTTGGTGGGAATATGAACATAACAACCGGAAGATGAGCGGGCTCATTGTAGGGAGTGCTTTTGGGCCAGTGAAGATCCTTCCTGTCAACCTCAAAGCAGTCAAAGGCTACTTCACCCTGAGGCAACCCGTAGTCTTATGGCAAGAAATGGACCAGTTGCCAGTGCACAGTATTAAATGCATTCCTCTTTACCACCCTTACCAGAAGTGCAGTTGTAGCTTAGTGGTGGCTGCACGAGGACCTTACGTGCTTTGGTGCCTCCTGTTGATATCCAAGGCAGGCCTGAACATCCACAATTCCCACGTGACAGGGCTTCATTCTTTGCCAATCGTGTCCATGACCGCGGACAAGCAGAACGGCACAGTCTACACCTGCTCCAGCGATGGGAAGGTGAGGCAGCTCATCCCTATATTCACAGACGTTGCTCTGAAGTTTGAGCACCAGCTGCTCAAGCTCTCGGAGGTCTTTGGCTCCATCAGGACTCACGGAATCGCTGTCAGCCCCTGTGGGGCCTACTTGGCAGTGATCACCACAGAGGGCATGACTAATGGGCTGCACCCCGTTAACAAAAACTACCAAGTTCAGTTTGTAACCCTAAAGACTTTTGAGGAGGCAGCTGCTCAGCTCTTGGAATCTTCCGTTCAAAACCTTTTCCGGCAAGTGGACTTGACGGATCTTGTACGCTGGAAAATTTTGAAGGATAAGCATATTCCTCAATTCTTACAGGAAGCACTGGATAAAAAGATTGAGAGCTGTGGCTCTACTTACTTCTGGAGGTTTAAGCTGTTTCTCCTGAGGATTTTGTACCAGTCGATGCAGAAAGCTCCCTCAGAGGTCACGTGGAGGCCTTCACACGAGGATGCAAAAATCTTGATCTCGGACTCCCCTGGCATGGGCAGCACTGAAGATGATCAAGAGGAAGGAACTTCTAAACAAGCCAGCAAGCAGAGCCTCTGTGAGGCAGGCAAAGGTATGGACATAGATGACACTGCAGAGGAGTCTCTTCCTCAGTCGAGTGACGTAGGAGGCCGTGAGCCAATGGAAGAAAAGCTTCTTGAAATACAGGCACAGATTGAGGCAGTAGAGATGCACTTGACACGAGAACACATGAAACGGGTGTTGGGAGAAGTTTACCTACACACATGGATTACAGAAAACACCAGTATCCCCACCAGAGGAGTCTGTGACTTCTTAATGTCCGATGATGGCTATGATGACAGAACAGCACGAGTAAGTGCACCTCTATGCTCTGGGGGTTCCGTGTCACAGGTTCCTTCTTTCTACCCCTTCCATATCCTTAAACAAAAGTACAACTTTGGGGTGGGAAAGAGAGCTGTAATCTTGTCATCCTTGCCAGCCAGTTGTTACAGAGCACACAGCTTAAGTTGGCCTTCCTTGAAATGATGGGGTAGGAGGGAACGTAAATACAGATGTTGACATTTGGATCAGGAACATTAAAGGGCAAGTGTGCCCAAGTTTTTGCAGGACAAAGGAGAGGACCAGGGTTATTTCACTGCTGTTGGTGTGTACTGGTGGAGGAGGATGTTTGGTTTTTTCTTGGCTAAGCTTATTATCATTTCTACAAGACTGAATTCAGGAGGTATTTCCTCTCATCAGCTGTGTCAGCAGCTCTCATTTTGAGATGTAGTATTGTAGTGTTTCTAGTTGAGAGCAGAGTCACTTTTGAGGTGGCACATCAGGTCTTCTCATCTCTCCATGAGCCTCCAGTGGAAAGATCAGTTACAGAAGCTCAGAAAGCCATGATGTTTTACTAGTTAAATCCAGTGATCCAGAACTTTATGCAGGACCTCAGATTAACCAAGGTGACTGTTGAGACACACGTGGCCTGAACCTTCAGGCATGCTGGCATTTATTGCACCACAAGCAGCAAGCATAGCTGAATGGTTGGCCACGACAGGAACTCCTTCCAAACTTGCAATACTCCCTACCAAAATGCATAATACCAAAAGCATAACTGCAAGGACAGTATCCTGGCTGTTCAAGGTGTAGAATAAGCATCTGGGGCAGGAAATACGGGATCAGTGAACCCTTCATAGGGCAGTGGAGGTTTATGAATATAGACATCAGACAAAGGAACAGACTGGGAATCCTGCCATCAGCCTCCTTGTTCTTAAGACTTGATGACAAGAATGTCTCAGGTGTCTCTGTACCTCTGTGTGTGAGCAGAGGTCAGTTCTTTTCAGTCCCTAAGTCCTTAAATCACTTCAGCTCCAAAAATCAACCTTTACATTTCATGCAGAAGGGCAGAGGCACATTCCCATTGGTGAGGCAGTGTGGTGTTCTCTGCTGGACTGACAAGTAAGGAGGCTACAGTGTGGCCACCAGTAACTCACTAGAAAATATTCTGACAGAACTGCTGTGTTTTTCTAGCATCCACTTGTTATTAATTGAAGGTTTGAGAGGTTGCTTTTCTTATCTTGTAAACAAATTGCTTCTTTTTATAGTGATGGAAAGCTGACTGCCAAATTCTATTTTACCTATTCAGTTTGCTGTCACATTTTAGAAGTCCTTGGGATGTGGTTTATATCTATTGAAATGTCCAAGACAAATTTGATCACATAAATGTTCTACTGTAAACATGTACACTCTCAGATGACTGCTGAAGACATTCATCCAGGTAATTTCTGAACAGGATTTTTATGTTTGAGCACATCTGTTGTGATAGGCCTTGAAAGCTTTAATGGTCAGTGGCAGCCCCTAAAGTAGAATGGTGCCAATTTTCTTCAGTCCTTTTTAAATTTGCAAGGAGCTTATGATAACATTATTGCTCTTAAGTTCTGTATCTATTTACTGTGGGAACAGAAATCTTTAGGAGATGACAATCAAACAAGACTAAACTAATACTTTCCAATATATTCTATTTCTTATGCTTTTATTCCTTTGACTTCAGTGAAGAACACAGATCTTTGCATCCCGTATCATAGCCTGAAATCACAATATACTGAGAGATGTTCCCACCTTTCAGCACACAGCAATAAACAACCCTGACTGCTCTGTGTTCCCAGGTTCTGATTGGACATATCTTAAAGAAAATGAACAAACAGACTTTCCCAGAGCACTGCAGCTTGTGTAAGGAGATCCTGCCATTCACTGACCGCAAACAGGCAGTCTGCTCCAACGGACACATTTGGCTCAGGTAATTGGTTCTTAAAGAGGTTTTTTTGCCTTCCTCTGGACAATTTAAACATACTTAAATCTAAAACACTTTGTAGTGTTGGAGGAAGAAGTCACAAAGCGCGTTATCCGTGCTGCAGTGTGTTGCAGTTGTTGCTGGCTGTTATCTGTCCTTTTCTGTGAGAGAGAGGGGGCATAGTAGATGGGATTTGGTTTCTATCAGTAGACTTTTCTATTTAAAAAGCTGTTGATGGTCTAACTCTTTCTTCAAGCACAGGGGGATGGGTGCAGGGAGGAAGCAGGCATGGGAAAATCAAGCACAAGTTGTCCCTTGGAACAGCACCATGGAGGGTTTGTTTGAGCTACTGCAGCGTTTGAAAACAAAGTAGTTTACAAAAAAATGATTGGTTTGGCCACAGTGAGAAGTCAGACAAGTTCTGGAACATCTACAAAAGCAAGTCTTCCAACACTGGTGTCTTGGGTGATTGTCCCTGGCAACCTGGCAGGTCAGTAGCCTGTCAGAAGGAAAAACCTTTGCCTAACAGATGATCTGCTGGTTTGGCTGAATACTCACTGCCTTAGAGACACCACAGGTCTTCCCCTGGGCAGTGACCCTCCAGCTTTTCACCTCTCCTACTGTGTGCTAACATTTTTGGACAGGAATTAAACTTTTTCCAATAGTTTCTTGATTTTTGCTCTTTTAAATTTTTCTGACCATATGTAATTGGGTACACTCATCAAGTCTCATTTACTTGAACAAAGAAATTATTAATTTTCATGTTTAATGAAAATGAGGGCTCTTCCTCTTGGAAACCAAGGTCTGTTTGACCCAGCCTCCAGTCAGGGCATAGGATCAGGTCACTGATAAAAACCTCAGGCCTCTTGATAAAACTGATTGTCCTTTCACAGGTGCTTTCTAACCTACCAGTCCTGTCAGAGCTTGGTGTACAGGAGGTGTTTGCTTCACGACAGCATCGCACGGCATCCCACCCCAGAAGGTAACTGCTCCTGGGGCCCCAGGGAACAGGAGTAGGAATTCTTCAGCTCTATCTGCCAAATGACTCGAACTGGTTTCACTCACTTGCCTCTTTTGGGCATGTGAAGTACCAGTGTTGTGCATTTCATGGTATCCTGTTGTCCATTAGTGCCATAGATTAATTACAAATTGGTGGCTACAAAAAGTAATTTATAAATACTGCATCTTAATGAGAGCCAGGTAAACACATACCCTGTGCTGGAGTGCTACAATAGTTAGATTATATTCAAGTTGAATAATTAGCATCCAGTTCTGCAATTCCTGAGGGTCTTTGACACTGTTTCAGTGCCAACTGTGTTGATCCAGCACAGGTGAAGAAGCAGTTGGCACCTTGTTGATTTAGGTCCTGAACATACAATGTTCAGAGACAATAATTCAGGCTGTGGGGCCCAGGCAGCCCCAAGCTTTGCATTTCCAGAGGTTGAGTAAGGACAAGCTGTGCAAGAAATTTTTTTTCCCCAACAGATACACTTAAAAAAAATAATAATCATGGAGTATTCAGACAACTTGTCTTAAAGTGCAGGTGACACTTTTCCTTTCCCCATAATGTGTTCTGAATGGGTGTTCAGTCAGCTCTAAGGATCAACTACAGGACTTAAACCTCTGTAGAGAGGGGCTGTAAACTTAGTTGCCTTACATTGGAGGGGGACAAAGAAAGAGGAGCCATGAACTGCATTATGTGAAGGATCTAATTTCAGTTGAGAAAACGAGCACACTACATTTGTGGCATGATGATCCTTTGAATTTTTTCCCTATGTAGCTATTTAGATGAGCAAACAATGACATAACATGGACTTTTTCACCTTAAAGTGGGATTTAAGGGGGTTTTAAACTGACATTACTTGAAATTTCAAGACAGAAATGGAGTTGGATTCCTCTGAATTCTTTAGTTAATCCTGCATAGTGAATATATTCTGTTTAAGGATTGTCCATCTTGGCTGTCATTCCTGTGTTCATCTCTACCTCCAGCTTTAAACAACTTGTTTTCTTATTTGCAGATCCTGAATGGATCAAGAGGTTATTGCAAGGACCTTGCACGTTCTGTGATTCTCCTGTGTTCTAGAAAATAAACTATGTAAAGCTTGAAAGTATTTTCTCTACTGCATTAAGCTCCCTTCAGTCTGGAAGGACCCAGAGCACAGGAATACAGATTTACTGGAGGGGGGAGACATTGTCCACAGCCCTGTAAAAAGAACATCAGAGGTTCTGGGAACTCCTGAAGTCCAGAGCCTGTTCCATGCTCCAGAAGCAGGAGTGCACCTGGAAGAGCAAGTTCCTAAAGTGGTTTGGAAGTGCACCCCATGGAAGCATCAGCAGCTGGACACACTCCCTTGTACTGGAAAGGAACTAGAGTCTTCAGCCCATGATGTGAACTGTCCTTCCAACCCCACAACTGTGCAGATCCCCAGTGGGAACAGTGGAGCTGCCTTGGAAATGGCCTTGGTGGGTAGAGAAGGCATCAGCTTGTAGTGCTCTCCTTTACTTTTTAACAAGCACTGGCAATTGCTGCAGGACATTAAACTATCCCAATAATTTGTGGTTCTAATTTCTTGCAGAGTGAAGCATATGCCATAGGAGAGAAATGGGCCATTTTATTAGTTTCACTTACAGTCTAGAAGAATAACTGCCTCTTAACTGTTGTAACAGTATTGCAGTCAGAAGGCTGCCTGGCTGACTGTGATGGTGGCTGCCTGGGTCAAATAGGGATCAGTAAGAATCATTTTTCAATGTAATAATTATTAAGCTAATAGCAATTAGATTAAACACTAATATAATTTCCAATGCTTTTAAGTCTCTTGCCCAGCTTTTTCTCAACTAAGTTCTCACCACTTCCTTGCTTTTGCCAATGTCTGTGCCTTTTGTTTCTCTTAACCCTCTACCAACAGGAATCATCTCTTCCAGTTACCAAAATCATTACCCATTTACCTTCTTTTGAACTGAGAGTCTCCCTCATACAGACATTGAGGTTTACAGAAATTTGACACACAAATAAGCACTCCTAGCTGACAGCTTCTCTTTCATAATACAGTAAAAAAAACACCAAACAAAATCCCCCAAACCCAAACACCACCATGGCTAAAATGTTAGAGGGAAGGTTTCCACAGGTGGTCAAGGAGTTTGGTGAAGCTGTTCTTGTCCAAATCTGACTTTCTCATCATGAGATTCATAAATACCCCAATGATGTAGCCTGGCTGTGCCCAGAAAGTTTTTCTGCCTTCTGACTGTCCTATCAGAAAAAAATACATCTCTCTCTCTTTGGCTTCTAGTTCCTGTGGGGAGCAGGAGATTCCTTTTCAACTTCCTATGCAGTGTTAGAGGAGTAATACCTCCAAAATGTGTATGGGTGTTTGGTACAGTTTGTTTTGTTAACTTAAATCCACATTGTCACAGAATCCAAAGTGTATGTATTTACATTCTTGAGTCTGCACACTCATCTGTGTTGCCCTGTTTGTGGTTCATGACACTTCTAATTGTGTGTGAAGTCCTCAGTAGCTGTTGGAGAAATCAAGGAGTTGTCCTGGTGGTATCAGTCTCCAACAATGCATGTGTGGATTGGTGCTCAAGTCTCCTTGATTCAATGACTATGCATATTTTCTTACTGTTCCCTCACCTTCAGTAGGAGCAATTTTTTCTTTAAAACTCAGCTGTCCTTACTATTCAGTGTTTCATGCATCAAGCATGGTTGTTCTTTAAGAAGAATATCAAGATAGTAGCCTAGAACAGCAGAAGCACACTCATCTGTAAAATAATTAGCCTTGTTTGTAAATATCCTTGGAAGTGATACCATAATTGTATTAAAGAAATGTTTAGTTTTTTATTGCTGTGCATTGAAAATTGAAATTACTTCAGTGTGTCTGCAAAGAAAGTTTAGCTCATGGTAGCATCCAGTAAAACAAAGCCTTGACACCCAAGGTGTGCATAGTTTGGGGCCAGGTGCTGTGCCTGGGGCAGCATTTATCCCCTGCCCAGTGTTGAGGGGGCTTTGGGGGGCACAGAGCATCAGTTTCCCATGAGCTGAACAGGTTTATTCGTGGTAGTAGAGAAAATATTTGAAGTGGAAGCTGGAAGTGACTTGTCCAGGCAGTCCTGACTCTTGGGCAGGACTCTTAAGAACCAAGACAGAGCAGGAAGTTTTGAGTCAGAAATTCACCTGGCTGTGGAAAATATGAGAGAGCTCTCCAGAACCATGCAGAAATTCTTTTTTAAAGAGTCAGTATTTCCTTGATGGTGGCTTAGAAACCATAATAAGTCTCCTGATCTGCCCAAGTGTTGCAGTCTGACTGAGCAACATGTGACCATTAATTCCTGGTGTTACTTCTAGCAGTTCCCTTGAATTCCCCTGGATGTGAATGCTTAAGAGATGCAGCAGCTCTAACACACCTCACAGCTTTAATGTGTATTTTCCTCGTCCTTCAAGGCAGTAGATACTCGGTGGCAGTTTAATTAACCTGTTTTATGGCTGCTGAGAGAATGGAATTTTAAAGCCAATGATGTCAGCTTTGTGTGCAGGCCAGAGGAGACCCTTCAGCACAAAGCTTTCACTTCTCACCCTGACCCATTCACAACAGGTAAAGAAAATAAATCACAATACTTTTTATTTTTTCTTCTTTTTTTTTTAAATTTATCTGATCCCAAAGAATATTTTTGACTAGTGCAGGCTTCAGTAGCACAGCACACCTCAGACCAGCAACATTTCAGCTGTGATTTAACCTCTTACTGGGTTTTTTTTTGCCCAGTTTGCAGCTGAGACTTCCTCAGGAAACCTTTTACTTATCTTGGACTCATGACCTGAAGTTCTGGGAAGGTGGAGGTTAGTCCTGTTCCCCTGGGAATACTGTAACCACCTGCAGGGCTGCAGCAGCACCTTGCTGCATTATCTCTCACATCCTAAATGAAACCCCTTCCTTTTCATCCCACCTGGGGAAGATGAGCAGGTGAGGAAGGTCCCAGCAGCTCCTCCAGTTGTTTTGCCAGTAACAGAGCTGCCTTTTCAATATTGTGGAGTTACTGGATATTAAGGCCCAAGATGTTTTAAGATACCAAGTGAATATTCAGAGACTAAACCCCACAAAATCAGTTTCTCACTCAGTTTTTGCCCTAAACTTTGCAAGATACCTCAAAACAAGTGAATAGTTGAAGGGTCTCTTCACAATTTGGTGGTAAACACCCTGGCTGTCCATAGTGCCTCATCTCCAGAGAGAGAATCATGCTCCTAAGGACAGACTGGGGGGCTCTTGATGCACTGCTGCCTTTTTTTTTAAAAAAAAAGAATTGTGGTTCTTGCACCTGAGAATTAGTAGCTAGAAATGCTGCTTCTGGAGCTGATGTGTCACTGTCCTTGATCAGCAGCTTCTAATAGCACTGAAGATTTGCTGCTCATGTTGATCACAGTTTTTCCTTTCTCCACTGGGATGAAGAAATCCAGGCTAATCTGGCTTCAGTGGATTAGCCAAACAGCTTTGGACTGGACAGCTCCTCAGTGCCTTGGTGCTGGGTGCCATGATTTGAGCTGAAGTGAAAGTCTGGGTGCATAAGGACTCTGTCTTGGGTCTGCAAACTGCACCTCCAGCTCTGCAATTGGTGACTGAACTTTTTGCTGCCCTTTATCTTAATTCAACTACAGGTCGGGAACTTCATCACTCAATTATCCTTCCCTTTTGTATATTCCTTCATCCCAGTAATCCTATTGTATATTTCTAGAGAGGAAATACCATAGTTGCTAACACATCCATACAGCCAATAAATGTTTCCCTCATTTTCTTAAACTTACCAGTTTTTCCACTGGCTAATGTATCAGAGATTCTAGGCAGCAAACCACCACTTCTTCTGTCCTCATTAAGGGTTTCTTGGCATATAAGAGCCAAATGCAAACCTTTCTAGTCCTAGTTAAAGGGTAACAAATCACATTTGTGCTGTTATACCCTAAACTAACATTTACAGGAGACTCATTTGTGCAAGTTCAGTTTCTCAGACACAGCTCTTCCTTCCTGACAGTTTGCCAAGCAGTGGGGCAGCCCTGCAGGCACAACTGCTGGAGTCTCACTTGTCATCTACAGGTCTGGAATCAGAGAGAAGAGGAAGAGATCCCACTCCTGCTCCTCTGAGCCCTCACCACAGAGCATGTCTAGGTTAATCACAGAATCAGTTGGAAAAGACCTTCAAGATCATCAAATCCAACCATAAACCAACTCTGAGTCCAGTGTTTAAACCATGTCCCTCAGCACCACATCTGCACGGCTTCTACACACCTCCAGGGATGGGGATTCAACCACCTCCCTGGGCAGCCTGTGCCAGTGTTTACCCTTTCAGTGAAGAAGTTTCTTGGAATATCTAATCTAGACCTCCCCTGGCACAACTTGTGCCCATTTCCTCTTGTCTCACCCCCGTCCTGTGTTCCCTTTTGAAGCTCTCTCTAAACACAGAGATGACTCCAGTTACACTTCAGACTTATACTGACATGGGCAGGGTTTATTCTTTAACCAGCCCTGGTACAAACATCTGTGTGGAGGTGCCTGCTGGTTTACAGCTCTGCCAGTAAGTACCAGGTTGGGAAGCTGCTTTTTCCTCTCCATGGGGATAAACAAGGACTTTGTTCACCTGGAGTCCTGTCCTACCTGTCAAAGGTGCAGGAATCTCAGCAGGATGCACTCAAGCCTCCTCTTGGGAGTCTCAATCCAGGATGTTTTTTCACAACATGTGGAGGTCCATGTGTCTGCAGCAATATCCACAGAACCCTACCTGTCACTTCTAGCCAAGGGCAGCCTTCTATACAAACTCCCACTTCCACTGATGTGCTGTACTCAGTTCCTACTCACACTTGACACTGGAAGCTGGAGTTCCAGGGCTGTGCCAGCCCTGCAGCCTCCTCATTTAACACCAAACTAGGAAGCCAGCCTTGAAGAGGGGAAACCCAAGAGTCATCCAGACAAAACTGTTTGGGAGAGTTTCACTTAATAGGTCCACTAATCTAGTCAATCTCTTCCTGCTACTTTAATCCCACTGACCACACAGACTGCCAGGCTGGAGGAAAAGCAAAGGTAAAGTTTAATCTTTAGTTTCTGGATTTTTTTTTTCCTTTGAGACTCAGTTCATGGAAGGATCTGACAAAGTTGCTGTGAATACTGATGCTCTGTATATGGCCTATTTTGTAAACGTGAAGCAAACTTGGATGAATGTTTTGTATCCTGTGACAGTGCATTGTAACCCTGCTCCTTTTTTTATTCTAAATAAATACATCAAGTACTTGGTTGTAATGGCTGTATCTTAAGGGACTGAATTCCTGGGAGGGACATGGGGAGCCAAGAACTGAGACTGGCCAGAAAGAGCAGTGTAGTTAAGCACTTAGTCCTTCAGCATGAGGCTTCACACTTAAAAGAGCCACAAGACTTAATAAAAATGGCACCGTGGCCACTGTTCACAGAACTCTGCTGGTGAAGCCTGGGAGAGGACATGGGGACAGAACCTTCTCCTCACCAGCACAGGTTCAACACTTTTTCCTCAGCCTCCCAAACAGCTGCCTGGCAACACCCCAGCTCCACAAACAATTCCACTAAAGAACCAACTGTGTTTGCTAAAAGGGGCCTGACATCACCTCTCCTTTTCCTCCATGGAATCCAGCAGCTCTTGTTGCAGAAAGAGGAGACCTGTCCAGGAGACCCTGCTCACAGGGGGGACTGGAGCAATTTCAGGACACATGACAAGGCAGGAACCACCTTTCAGGTTCAGTTTTGGCATCTGCAACACAGATGGGCACTGACAGGGTCATAACCACAGTTTGCTCCCTCTGAAGGTCAACTCAGCTCCAGCTGCCCCTCTGGGAAGCAGAACTGGAGCACAGGGACCTGCCAAACCTGCTCTGGTTTAGATCTTGGCTTTGATCTAAACCAAACCTTGAGGACCTCTACAATCACCTTGCAGGCCCTTCCTTTGGCACAAGTCCTGCAGATTCTACAGCACCTCATGGGGGGATGGTGGCACAACCAGCTCCATGGAAGGTTTCTGTGCTGGCACCATCAGCAAGGAACCAAATGAGGCAGCAGGAGAAATCTTTCTAGAGCTACAGGGGGTCCCTGCAGAGATGATGCTGGAGGTCTGGGTCCTGCCTGGGGGTGTTCAAGCATCCTTCCACCACAGTGCACTGAAGAATCTACTCTTTGGAGCAAGTGGGCACAGAAGTTTCTAGAACAGTTGGACATGATCATCTATTGGCTGAACCACATTATTAACAGCATAATATATAGGGCATGGCATAAGCTCCAGGCAGCCCTCTCTGCAAAGTGTCCTGGGAAAGAGGAGTGATGGGAAGTGTCCATTTCAGACCTGGGCAAGCTCCACCATCAGTAACACCTGGTCCCTGCTGCCTTCTTCCCACCTCCTCTTTACCTTGTTTTTCTTATTGCTTAACATTTGTTTTGCCAGAATAAAATGCTAATAAAATCAAGCCTCGTTACCAAATTGGTTTCTGAGTGTTGCCTTCCAATTATAAAAGCCCAATTCCTCCTTCCACCCACTGAACCTTTTTGGTATTAACAGGCTTTACTATGCAAAGTGATGCAGGGGCTGTTTCGTTTACAGTAATTAAATGAATGTCAATTGTTTTAGTTGTTTCTGAGGGAGAGTTCTACATGAGTATTAGCATGTTCTGCTAACCCTCACATTCTGCACTCCAGGCCTGCTGCAGACCCCTGGGGGTCGACCATTGACCTGAGACTCCATACCCAGACATGCCAAGTGCATCTCAATGAGCCCAAGCTCTTCTGCTCAGTTTCGACGGACCCAGCAGAGCGGAACTAATAGAACGTCCACATCTAGATGAAAGAATGAAGAGGAAAAAGGGCTTTACAGCTAAATTAATTAAGCAGATGTACCTGTCTAATTAAAGATGCACTGTCCCTTTTGCACCCGAGCTTCAGTACAAACAGTATTTAAATACACTCTCTATCCATTTCATCTATCAAAATATTTAGTAGGAACACTCGGATGAAGGTGATATTAGTGAGATGAGCTTCCCATGTATTATTAATAGAAGGGCTCCCAATTATGCATGAATGGTACAGCATTTCTTTATAGCAAGAGCAGAAAAACCAGCTGCCCAAGCAGGTTCCCAAACAGCACATTTGGAACAGGTAGGACTGTTATAAATGCCCTTGCCCAGCTCTTCACAAGGGTTTGTGGTTTGGACCCCAAGCTGTGGGAGCAAACTCAGCCTGGCACCAAGAGCTGGAATTTCTCAGGAGGCAAAGAGGACTCAGCTTGTGCTGGTGGAACCAGAGGATTTGGCTTTCTTAGATTGCAAAGATATTTATTCTGAGATTTCAAAAGCCGCCCTCAAGGCTGGAAAGTTCAATTCCCATTCTCCAAGCTCCCTCAAGCTATGGAAAATTCAGACTTTAAAAGTCTCCCAGGATAATACAATATCCCCACAGCCATCTGGACAACCAGGGTCTTCCCACCTGAATTTAGCCTACAGGTGCAAGGAGGAAACGTGGCACATACATCCCTCCAACACTCCGTGGAGACACACACCAGCAAAGACAGCAACAAAGACCCAAACTTATTTACAAGAGGACCAGAGAAGTAACCTAAAAACAAAAGGTTCCCAAAAGCCTGCTCCTCTCTGCAAGGAGAAGGAATGTTCCTCCTGCAGCTTCCCAGGCATGGAGGGTTCCAGCAGGAAGCTGGAGCTTTTCCTCATCCCCTGGTCAAGGGGAGTTCACACTCATACACACAAGAGAAACAAAGGGAGACATAACAGAGGCACCAAACTCAGAGCTCCTCTAAACCACAACAGCAAATCACATCCCTTCCTTAGAAGATTTAAGGCTGTGCATTTCCACAGCCAACACTGCTGTGCTATTTATCAAGGATTTTCCAGATAAATAAAAGACTTACCTGAGTGTTGCTGCAGCCAGATCCAGCCAGAGCAGAAAACCTGGACAGCAGCCTGCCCAGCCACAGCCCAGTCAGGGCAGCTACAGACTGGGAGCTTCCCCCAGGAAAATAAGATTAAGTAACATATCTGCTCCTGCAGCTCGTTATGTCCTTAATTGGGTTGTGAAAGTGATGAACCTGCAGCCAGTTTTCTGTGGCTCTGGGTATTTTTTTCTCTCCATTTTTTGAGTCTGTCCACCTGGCTGCAGGGCTGGGTGATGGGGGTGGCCTGTGCACCTGCAGAGTCAGAGCTTTTTAAACACCCTGAGTGAACAAGGGAGTAGAAACTTTGCACCTTGAAAACTCTGCACTTGTCTTTGCAGAAGGTGCAGGGCAGAGCTGGAAGCTTCATTCTCCTGTTTGCTTTTGTGTCTGAGGTAGAGAGGGAGCCCTGGTGAAAAGCACTGGGTGAATGAAGACACAAACACAATGAACAGCTTTAATATTCCCAATTGGCTTCAGGTGTATGACACAGTGAGACAGAACCAGTGTGCACTGGATCACAGAAAGAGGAAGAGATATTTGAATTAAACACAGGAACTTCCCTTCCCACAGTGCTCCCTACCCTGGATCACAAAACAAAACCTGAAAATATTTCCCCTCATGCACAATTTCTTCCTCTCTGTACTTTACTCAGCCTTGGGGAGCTTCACATCTCAGGCAGCTGGGCTGGCCCCCCCTCACCTGGGTAACCTGCCCCTCCAGTGCCTGCAAACAGTACAGGGAGAAGTTTGAAATCAATTGTTCCAGAAAACTTCCTCATTCATTATAAACCTTTAACTTTTTTAAATGGAATGGGCTTAATGAGGCAGCTTTCTATAAACTCAAAGACAACATGTGGGTCTTGGTCAGCATTGACATAAAAGGCATCTTCATAGAAGTCCTCCAGGTCCTTGGCATTCCT
>NW_009953489.1:4674000-4702124 GCF_000747805.2 Chaetura pelagica | reverse complement strand
CCACACTCTGCTGGATGTTTTCTTCCTCATCTCTGGGGTTTTGTCTGAGACGGGCTTGGATCTCTGGGGTGGGTGCTGGTCTGAATGTACTGTGGTATCTGGAGAGGAGATAAAATGCCACTGCTTCAGCTCAGGCTGAGGACAAAGCAACAGTATTTCTTAAAATACCCCATGGTTTTGTCTCTCACAGTTCCTTGGAAGTGCCTCATTCTGTTCTAGGTTGGGGTGTTAAAAGAACAAGTGGAAATTTGAGGGCAAACAACCTGTGATTCCTGCTCTCAAGAACCTGGACACTCAAAAGCCAAGAGTTTCTCTCAGGGTGACACAAAGTGCTGCAAGTGCTCAGACACTTCACACAAGCCCTGGAGAAACCCCTGGTGTGTGCCCAGTGCTCCAGGTTCAGAAGCATTTCCAGATCCAACCCCAAGGTAACACGTTTTACTCTTTAATTCCTACCTTAAAACAAACAAACAAACAAAAAACCCACAAAAAAAACCCCCAAAACAACACAAACAAAATCTTAAAAAGCCTAACATTAAACCTTAGCTGTGTTCAAAATATTAGCTGTGGTTCACTGGTAGGCTGGACATCAGTGAGGAGAAACCTGCCAGACTTGGAGTGCAGGGACTCAGGGAGCCCCAACACAACCCTGTGTGCAGGGGCTGCTGGAGAACTTGGAACTTCAAATATGTTGAAGGCTCTCAGACATCAGTGACTTTCCTGCCAAGATTCCAAAGTGCAGCACCAGGGATCACCAACAGGACATTTCAGAAGTGTTTCTCAGGAGCAGGCAGGGGCTTGGGTGCTGCCAGCTCAGGGCAGAGGGGCAGCAGCAGCTCAGCCCTCACTCCACACAGTCCCCAAATCACCAGGGGTTTGAGCTGGAAAGGCAGGTCTGGCTCCTCCTGCCCAGCTGCTCAGGCAGGGTTGGTGCTGGCACTGCTAGAGAGCACTGGGAGAAGGTAAGAAGACACAAATGCTCTACCTTGAGCTCTGTTTCTAGACTGATTCCAGGTAGAGTGTAACTGCTCACACCTTTTTATGGTAGTTGAAGATAAAAGGAGGTTCATTCACTCTGAGGCAGGTTTTTGCTTATGTCAAAATTTGAGAATTATTTCAAAATGCCTGACTTTGGGTTCCCTGGATTCACAGCTCCAGGTTCACCCAACTACTCTGCAAACTCCAGTCAGATACAGGATCTTCAGCACCATGAGCTGCAGCCCAGCTGAGCCTGCCCAGACACCAGAACCAGTGCTGGGAATCAACCATTCTGCACTGCCCAGGGCTCCCCACCCCTGCTAAGAGCTCTTTTGCAAACTTGAATTTAAATTCCCTGCCACAGTTTCTCAGGAAAGGCCTCCTGTGCCTTAACACTAAAGCAGCTTATCCCTCTTCCTGTGCAGCCAAACTTTCTGTCAGGGTAGCTGCAAAACTGAGGAGAGAAGCAGAGTCTCTGTATCTCTGCACAGAACTGCATCACAGCTGGTACCACCCTGTGGACACAGAGCTATTCAGAATTATTTAGTGCACATTAGAATTATTTAGAGCCCAGCTGAAGGCCACCCTCTTTGCTGCACTGTAGCCAGTGGTGCAGGTTTAGCATAATGCTGAGGATTAGACACAGCACCTGAAACAATTCAATTCACAGTGAATTTGGAAGGAATAAAACCCCGAGTCTGGAAGAAGGAAGCGTGTGAACTGGAGCAGATCCTGACCAGGCTAATCCTAATGATCAGAAATGCAGAGAGGTGTGAATGATTTGCTTCATATCCTTCATTTCTTCTGAGCAACTGCATCCCTTATTACCCAAACAAAGAGCCCAGTTCCAGCAAATCACTGCTGCTGTCACCAGTTAATGTTGCACCTCGAGTGAGATGTCTGAGTAATCACCTGTCACTTTGGGACAAATCCAGTATTTATGGCCTTCACCTTGGGAGGCTCCAGGATTTGTATTTGATTCAATAAGATGAATTTAGCCATTAGAAATGTAAAAGTAGTTTAAAATCTAAGCGTGGGGAATTGTTCAAAACAGCACAAGTGAAGTTGCAAATCCACACCAATTCCAATTGATGCTTGGGAAGATGTTTCATTGTTACTCGACCCCCAAAAACAAGGGTGGAGGAGACACTAAACCTGAAGGTCTTTGGCGAGATGAGGTGGTGTGAGATGAACTGCCCCATCTGAGAATCCAACCCTGCAGAGCCTCAGTGACTCAGATGAGCTTGCTCTACTGAGCAGGAAATGCATTAATATCCCACAGCAGACAGAACCATCACAGGAGCTGGGGGAAGTCAAATGCAGCAAGTTTTCCATTTTCCCCATCTGGGAAGCCTTCAAAATTCCCATGGGAACGTCTGAAAACCATCTGCATTTAGCCAAGGTTTCAGACACTGTCCCTCAGCATCATTTTACCAACCAGTTGAGTTACCATTAAAATGTTCCTGCACATTTCAGGCTCCAAGATTTTCAAATGCCCTGTTCTGACACCAGGAGTTTGGAGCAGCAGGGACCTGGGCTGGTACCTGAGTAGCTATGAAAGTTTCAGCTTTTCTTGTAAGGAATCCCTAAGCAAGAGTACAATATTCCTGACTTCCCTGAGGTTTCTATGAAGTCTGTCTGGTGCTTTCATCTCACTGGCAGTCTTGAAAAATGTTAAACATCAGACATGAGTACTAACCTTTCCCCTGTGATGGGATCAACCCTCCGTTGAGACAGTCGTTCCATGATGGATTCAAGGGGGAGATGAAAGAAAAATACCCTATGGAGAAGAGAACAAGTGCATTAACATCCTGAGAACATCACTTGTGACCTTCAGAGTCTGAGTTAATCCTTTCCCAAACGAACAGCACACACAGATGTGGAAGAGACAGTACCACTCACACCTGAGGCACCAGAAAACACAAACACGGGACATCTCTTCTTTGCTTCTTCTCCTCACATCTTGTTTAGTCCCCAAGCTCATCAAGGCAGGAGCTCTTTGACACAGCAAGAGTGGCCCTGGGTGCACTGGCAGGGCTGAGAGGACTCTGAGATCCAGCTGGAGCTGACCTCGCTCTGGACCCATCTTCTCAACCCAACTAGCAAATAACAATCACAGAGACATTCTGGAAAAGGTAAATAAAAAATAAATTGCTGCTGTTCCTGTCAAGGACACAAAAAGAGCTTTTCTGCCAGGATTGTGCATCCTGCCCCAATAACAGCCCTGCACAACGTGGTGCCCACAAAGGGGATTTTCCTCTCCCTGTTCTAGTCCTCTTGCCCTTCCCTCCCCACACACCCCACAGACAGTTCTGGCTCCCACTCTTGTCCTGCCTCCTTTAAAGCCAAATGAGTAAGAAGATTTAAAATGTGCTGCTGCCAATTCCCCACCCCCTCTGTCAGCAGAGACCAGCAGCAGGGCATGGGAGGCAGCTTAGGAGGGCAGGACCCCTCAGCACCCAGCCTTGCTGCTGAGGAAGCCAAAGAGGAAATAGGAATGTTTGGTTTGAAGATCAAAATCTGCAGTTCCCGTTGAGCCTGAGCAAGGCAGAGCTGCTCAGCAGCTTAAAAAGTCATCTCCTCAGTGTCAGTGGGGTGGGTTCCACTCCAGGAAAAGATGTTCACCAGGGGATGGGGTGGGACCCCAGACAGGCTATGAAAAGCCCCATTTTGAATGAAGGAGGCAGAAGCAGAGAAGAGGATAAATCACTTTTGGCCCCAGGCACATGGCACTGCTGTGTGAGAGCCCTTGGGCCCATCTCACGTTGGCTCCTCTTTGCCATTTGGGTTCATTCTAATGAGCCTGTTAATTTTATACCCCAGCTCAAAAGCTCCTCAGCAGAAAACTCTCAAGAAACTGCTGAGAACGAGCAGAGGTGGGTCCTGTCCCCCAGCTATGGGAGACTAGAGCAGATCTGGCCAAAGAACACATCCAATGATTAATTCACAACAAAATAAAAAGGCGGCTTCCTTTGAAAACTCATGAAAGTGAACTCACCAACCCAGCACGGCCTGAAGGCTGTAAATGCATCTCTCTTTATAAGACACCTTCTCCTGCTGCTGCCTTCAAGGGCAGGCTTCCTATTTTCATTTTGTCTGCCTCTCACAAAAGATGCTGTAAGCTTTAGACATTCACCAAAGGAACATTTTACACTGACTGGGTGGGATCAGACCAGATGAAAGGCTGAGCTTTACCTTGGCAGGCACAGAGCAGATTACTAGAATCCTTTGTAGGATTTAAAGTTATGAAAATCATCTCCCTCTTCAAATGTTTACAGATAATGACTTCTACTCACACTGTGGTAACAAAATAACAGCCAGGAATAAAACATTCAAGATCTTGGAGATTCCAAAGACAGGAAAAGAACAACAGTTTCAACACTCTTTTATCCCTTACACTCTGAACATTTTGTTTTTCTTTGTTTCTGTTGCCCAACAATGGCACAAAAATGTGATTGTCAGAGCAGGTAACATCTGATGATGTGTCTCCAGATGAATATTCTAGTAGAGAGGAACAACATTTATACAGTCATGATAATTGATACTGCTTCCTCCTATATTCTGAAATAAACAGCCCCACCAAAGGATTATAACCTGGCATATCAAGAAAGCTTGTTGTAATTCATAGTTACTAACTCAAAAAGTATTATGGGATTTGAAACAGAAGAGCCTAAAAAAACCCCTCCACTTAAAAAGCTGCCAACAAAATGAACTCTGAAAGCCTTGTCTGAGATTCCCTTCTTTTTTATACAAGATGCTTCTTATTATCCAGGCTGGTGTCACCATTAAAGAAGAGTGTAGGGGGAAGATGTGGGAGAGAACAGACTTCCCTGCTAATATGGATTTTTTTTTTCCCCCACATGGTTTGTATCATGGCAGACACAGAACAGACTGCACCACAGCACCAACTCCTGATCCCATGGTCCTTCCAGTGGAAGGTCTTGCCCTGCCAGCCCATCCAACCCCTACAGATAAAACAACATTCCCCAGGGCTGTCAGCTGGAAATTGTTCAGAAGCAGGAAAAAAAGAGATGAAGGGGAAAAAAACAGATTCAGCTACTGTCTGGACTTATAATGCTTCCAATTAGAAAGCTTTATTGTCATTTTGAAGGAGACACACTCCACACACAGCCTGTTGTGCAGCCCCAGGAGCTTCACTCACAGGAGTAGAGCCTGCTAACCTGTGGCCATGCTGTGAAGTGTTGGCCTTGGGTGTGGGACACATCCTGCAGCTCCTCCAGGCATTTCCAAGCAACATTTTGCCCTCTCTCAGGCTCCTATGTGTCTGATCACATAACAAACTTGACCCTCTGACTGTCCAGGTAATGTGTTTGTTGGATTTCTCTTGGAAACCCTCCTAAGATTGAGGCTGCACTCACAACCTTGGTCCAGCTTGTCCAGCAGTGACTGGAACGACTCCCAGCAAGAACTGGATTCACCTCCAAGCAGACCTTGGCCCCTCTCACATACCAAGTGTAATTTTGTTCACATAAATGTCTCCTCTGTAAAGCTTCCTTTAGGCATCAGCCAGGCTTTGTATGTTGTAATGTGTCACAACTTCTATCAAGGGGAAATATGAAACAGATGTCACCAGGCTTGGTAGACAGGGAGGCGAGGAAACACAGCCTCATATCAAAGAGGACCACATTAAACCACTAGATTAGCATCTAGCAGCTTCTGTTTCCGAGTTGGCAAGCTGAGAGTTCAGCTCCACAACAGGTGAATAACATCAAGCAGCAGCAGCACGAGGTGTGCAGGGGGAGGGACAGGCAGAAATGCTCCAAGAACCCAGCCTGGGCTCAGCACCTTCCGAGTGGCAACCTAAAGTCACGGGCATCCAGTTACAAACTGGTGCTCTGGGGGGTGTCACTTGGGAGAGCCCCTTAGCCTAGGGCTCTGAGGACAAATACACACAGGGCTGAAGACAAGACTGATTTTTGAGCACAGATCTGTCCTCCCTCCTTTGTTCTGTCTCCCAGGAGAGGGAAAGTCCAGTCCTGGCAGGTGCCTTTCATGGATAATACAACAGGGACCACAAATGTTAAAAGGAAAAGAAATAATCTTGTGTCACAATCCTACCTTTTCCTCACTGCACTTGACATCATTAATCTACTCTATCACAGCTTTCAGAGCCATTAGAGAGATGAAATTCCCACAAATTGCTAACGTTGATGACACCTTCACTGTGTACCCAGTGAAATGGGAACGAGTCGCCTCTGGATGATGATGAAATATCTCAGGCCTCTAACAGCTGCAATGTAATGCTGCTTTCCTACCAGCCATCTGGCATTCCAACAGGGTATTCCAATGGCTTCTGGCTCCTGACTATTCAAGACAGTGTTGTCTGAGATCCTAGAGGTCACCAGGGCACCTCAGTGGCTTCCCTTCCCAAACAGAGGAGAAGGTAAAAGTGGTAGAAGTTTTATTTTAGGTCTGATTCTGAGACAGAATTTCTGGAAAAATGTCTCACAACCACACACCAAGTGAAGGAAGGTTTGTTGTTGTTGTTTTTTTTTACCTACACAACAGAATTCATCTAATCCTGATGGTTATTTGTTCCAACCAAATGAGTTAATCCAAGTTATTAACAATTGACAGGGCTCAGAGTTATCCTCAGGAGAATTTGTTTGGTGGTGGTTTTGTGTTTTGTGGCTCGAATGTCACTGACTCCAAGCACCTAAAAGGGACAAACTGTGCTGCCATCTGAAAAGCAAACACTGTGGGCCTGAATTCTGCTATCCCTGAGCTCAGGATTAAAAATTTGCTCCTCCTGTGCACTGACTGGCACCTTCCAGGGTGGTTCCACTCCTTTCTCAGCTGCCTTCACATCTCCAGAGAACTAAATGGCCTGGAAGCCATGCCCTTCCAGCAGCTTTGGGCCTGTAATTTACACATAGCTCTTGTATCAGGCTGACCTAGATGGATCCACATGTTGTCTGTTCCAGACCTGAGCTGTTTCCTGAAGTTACATTCTCATCCTTGACATTCCTCATCACCTGGGGCTGCTCTGGATGGACATTGGTGAAGGGGAGCCCAAAGCCAAGGCCATTTTTGTAAAATTATTGTCTGTGAAATTTGATCTGTAGCATTAAATCTAATTGAACTCAAACTTTGTTCTCATTTAACGATGAAAAAGGATGGAACACAGTATCTGAGGCAGAATCCTGACTCCTCTACCTGCCTTTTAAAATCAGAGACTGCTGACTTGCTGGTGGCTCAACCAGGGCCAGATCAAGCCTGGCAACAGTGTTATGATGCTTGAATGAAATAAAAACAACCCACAAACACAACACCAAACAACACTGGGCCACTTTTAATGTAGCATTTAAACTATTGAGCTGAAACTGCAACTTTAAAAATAGTAAGCTATTAATCTTTCCCTTGTTTTCTTGACTCCTATATATCTTCTCCCTCACGGGCAGGTACCAGCTGCCATGTTCCCATTCTTCAAGCTCTGCACTCTGCAAAAAAAAAGAGGCCCCTGCTGGCCAATTCTTGTTTAAAATTGTGCATAATTGATAGTGGCAAATCTACCCCAGCTGTCTCTAAAACCTCTCCAGGGGAAGAAAAAGACTCTCTGTGACTGTCGTTAACTACTAAATTAGCAAGTGCTCCTGGCAGTTCACAAGCACCACATCAGTCTGCTTTAAAAACAAATAAATAGACAAAGAATGTGAAGATCAGATGTCTGTGTGATCTCAAAGTTACTGCAAACTTTGCTGGCAGAACTTTGACAGAATTCCAGCTAAATCAGAGCAGAAGGAAATGGGAAAGAGAGAGCAAGAGGGAGAGAAAGAAAGAAGAAGGGGAGAAGGAGGAAGGGACAGAGGGACCCTCTTCTCCAGGCAAATAAGTAGAAATGCCAAGTTCAAGGCCAGAATATTGAGCCTTTCATAAGGCACAGAACATCAGTCAATATGGAGATAACAACACAGTGTTATCTGATGCTGTGACACAATTCCCCATGGAATCATAGAATCATCAAGGTTGGAAAAAACCCTCAAGATCATCAAGTCCAACCACCAGCCCTACAACCCCTAACCACTAAACCATCTCCTGAAACATCAAGTCCACCTCTATTTTCAACACCTCCAGGGATGGTGCCTCCACCACCTCCCTGAGCAGCCTGTTCCAAGGTCTCACCACTCTTTCAGTTAAGAATTTTTCCCTAATATCCCATCTGAACCTCCCCTGGCACAACCTGACCCCATTTCTTGTCCTATTGCTGGTCACTGGGGAGAAAAGCCCAACACCCACCTCACCACAACCTCCTCTCAGGTAGTTGCAGAGGCCAATGAGGTCCCTCCTCAACCTCCTGTCCTCCCCTTCACCAATGTTCATTCAGAGCAACCCCAGGTGATGAGGAATGTCAAGGATGAGAATGTAACTTCAGGAACAGCCCCAGCTCCCTCAGCCTCTCCTAGAGGACCCAGCTCTGACAACACACATGATGGCTACAGATTTGTAGCTGAGATATAAAGCTGAAGCAGAGATGAGGCTGGTGAAGTGTGAGGAGCTCTCTCAAAGGCCACCCCAGGTAGCTGGTTGGACCAATCAACTCCCCTAAAGAATGTTCCCTTTCCTGTAGGATTAAGACACCTTGAACCTGAAAGCTTGGCTAAGCCTCTTCTCAAGAACAAGGGGCCCAGCCACAGGATTCTGACCATATTATATTTCCATAATTACATTCTGCATCCCCAAATCCCCTCTTTAAATTTAAACTGGTTACATAGATCCCACCTTCCTTTTCCCCAGATTGGTCAGGTTTCTCTCCAGCCATAAACAAGGTATTTTGCCCATGGGCAGCCAGACTACAAATGATCTTCTGAGGTTGCACTATTGACTGGACATGGATCTTAGCAACTTCCCAACCTAAATACTGCTTCTGCATGTCTCTGCAATGGATTAAATTATCCTTATCTCTTATTTATGCAAGGAGCTGGTGGGAGGTTTTATTCACTGATGTCTTTCAAATTCTGGGGTATCTTCTGATGAAAGAGGCTTGACTCTATTTTGGGAAGTAATTTCACCCTCTAGGTTTTGACCATGAGGGAAAATACGTTGCATAAACACTGAAACACAGGTTAATCAGCACAAGTGTTTTGCTCCTCGAGCTCCTATAATGACTCATGGGATGACAATCTGCTCCCAGACACTGGATCTTTCCTTTCAAATGGCTGCATTTCTGTCCAATAACTACAAAAGGCAGCTAAGTGGGGCACTATTCCCAGGACGTGGCTTCTGGCCAGGGGAGAGAGATGAACAACAACCTTGGTAGCTGCAGATGTTCCTTCCCTTCCCCAGCAGTGCAGAGTAATGACTCTGGTAGATGTTTTCCACCCACCCATTAGCTGTGCCAGGTCCCTCCTGGATCTCCCCCCACCAGCCTGGGATCTCAACAGCAGCCCAGGGGCTGCCACAGCAGCTTGTGCAGGGGAAAGAGGGAACAATGGGCTGGACCTGAAGGTGGGATAAAGCAAAGCAGCTCCACTGGTGTCACACAGGCTTCCAGCAGCCCCAGCCACTCTAGGTGACAGCTCTGCACAAGCACAGGCTGTGCCAATGCTGCACAGACATCCAGCTACAGAGCCAGTGCTTTCCTACCAGGGGCTTCAAGGCATTTTGTAAAGCTTCTTTTGAGGAGGCAACATTAACTCTTCCCCTATGTAACAAGGCTCGGATGCATTAGCACCTCCATCCCAAACTGCTTTACATTTCTCCCCTCATTTTTATTCTTTGCCTCCTTTTTCCTCTCAGCTGTTATTCCAGCATCTTTGCATTCCCCCTGGAGTTCATTCCAGCAGTGCTTTCTGAACCACAGCAGAGGATGGAGAAGGTGGCAGCCAGTCCTGCTCTGGACCACTGTGGCTGCCACCAGTTCCACCAGTCACAGGGTTAATCAAACCCAGGCTCAGATAATCAAAAGCATCTGCAGCCCGAGAGGCCCGAGGTCAGGAACCTGGACCCACTTCCCCAAATGCAGCTGTGTTCCCTCAGATGTTTGCAACCCTCCCCTGCAATAATTCGAGTCTGCAAAGCAAATCTTTGAGTGGGAACTCCAGGATTAAGCACTAGCAAACTCATCTCAGAACTGATGCCTTTGCTACCTGTCTGCAGCTTTTCCTTAGCACCTCCTGCTCCTGACAAGGAAACCCACACTTTTCTTCCTTATTAAATAAATGGAGCCAAATTTACAGCAAATTATATTTAATCTTAGGTGTTCCTTTAGAATTCTACATTCGACTCCCACACCCCCATCACTTAAACCTTAACTTTTGCTGTTGCTAGAATATTTGGGATATAAAACAAACTAAATAAAAGAACTGGCACCATAAAAGCACATGATTTGGGGGCAAGGGGAGGGAATAAAAGAATGGACTCTAATGTGTCATTTTATATATGCGTCAAAGGAAACCAAATTCATAATAGGGAATAAAAATTCCCTGTTTAAATACTGTCAAATAAATCCTCAAATGTAATAGGGTTCACTTCTGGGGAAAAGAAAACTAAATCTGATGAAATATTAATGTGGCGTAGTATTAATTAAGAGAGAAAAAAGTCCATCAAGAGAACCCCAATATGTTTACTGTGTCCCCAGGAAGCTGGGAAAATTCACAATCAAGTGTGTAAATGTTCTAAAAAAGGCTCCTGAATATTTTATGAATATTTGTCATAAAACAGAAATAATAACCACTGTGCAGAGCTATTAGAATTAATATTTATGCTGCCCGCCATGAAATATTCATGGGGACAGAGAAGGGGGGGCCCGTAAGACAAGAATTAATTTACACTGGGCTTGGTTTACCCGCTGGCTTGATGTTTAAAGTCGGGCTGACAAGGCTCCCTATGAATCCGTCAGTCACTTGCAGCAGTGGGTGGGGTGAAGGCAGGGGAGGGAGGGGAGGGGGAAAACGGGTCCAAGCTGCTGACAGCTCCCAGATTGAGTTTCTGACAGCCCTGGAAAAAAAAAATACAAATTCAAACCCCACCCTAAAAGCCCCCCCCAGTTTTTTCCCCTCCTTCCCCTGCCCCAGGCGCTGGGGCTGCCTCCCTTCATCCCCCCTCCCCTTCCATCTGCTGAAATTAAGGAATTAATGAGGGCTCTCCACTTTTACAGCAGGCCCCAGGAATGTTTACTGATGATTAAATGATAATGCAGCCGAGCTGGATAATTCATGAACCAATTAAAGGAAGTGTTAGTTGATTTGATGGGCTGAGGACGTACAAAAAGCATTTAACTAATAGGGAACCGTGGGCTTGGGCAGCCTCGGATTACGTGGCTAATTGCTCTGCTTTATGGGGCTGTCACAGATAGCCATACATATTTCATTGCTCTCAAATACTTCAATTGTTTGCTTTCGTGTTGCTGCTGTAATATGTAGAAGCCCAGCCAAACTTCAGTGTAGTTAAAGCCCTACTCTGCAAAAAGCAGGTGGCTCCGGGAGGAGGGAGGCAGGAGAGGGGCAGCAGGAGAAGCTTGGCTGACAAAGGAGTAACTTAAAGCCTCAGAGTTAAATGTCACTCAGCAATTACATGATTAAAAGGTGCAACATATGATAGTCTTTTGTTTTACAACTTTCTGGACACTCATATTCTATGCTGACTTCACAGCAGAGAAAATATTGGTACACTAAACTGGTTTATTATGATGATTTTTTAATCCTGAGGAGCAAGAGAGGAAAGAGGTATATTTAAAAAAAAATCCAGCAGGGAGGAGCTAAATTGCTGTGGTTATCAGGAATGTACATCGTGGTTTAGCTGACATGGTTCAATCCTCTGAAATATGTGAGAGATGAAGGTTGATTTCCCAGCTGGGAGGATGCTCAGTGTCCTGCTCTGAGAGCTGCTCACTGGTCACACCCCAACCTTGGGATTATTACACAAGGAATGGGGGATTTTACCATTTCTGCTGCCTTACAACACACCCCTCCCCAGCTGACAGGCCAGGATTCCATGAAAAGGGTTCTCTTGACTTGCAGATGGTACCAGTCAAGTCACTCGTGTTCTCAGTCAAAACAGTCAAACTTCCAGCAATGAAATCCCAGCCTGTACCCAGAAGTACAGGGATGGCTGAAGAAATTGGGCACTATCAGTTAAAGATCCTAAACACAGGCACTAATTTATGGTTAGACCCTTAAATCTATTGGATAAAGAACAAGCTGGGGAAATATGTTTTTTCTGGGGGTCAGTGATGGAGACTGAACTTCCACAGGTCCCTGACAAGGTGCATTGCATGTTGTCACCCACCTGAGGAGCACCAGGGGAAGCCCTGACCTCCTGTCTCATTCACAGCTTCACTTTTCCAAGTGTTGTACAAACACCAACTAAGTGACTTTCCAGACACCCTATTATGTAAAGTTTATAATCTGGTTCATCCCTCTCCTCACACCCATTCCCTCCAGGATTTGGCTTTGGAAAGCAGTCCCTGCATGGATGCCCCTGGATGTGTCTCTCCTCCACACGTGCTCCACCAAAAGCACAAGGCATGGAATATCCCCTCTCCAAACCCACCTGCTCCAGAGAAACCAGAGGATGTACTGGTGTGCCAGAAGCCAAACTCTGTGCAGAAGCCATACCAGTTTCAAGGAAGGTTTTGGTGCTCAGGAGAGCTCTTCCAAACGTGCCAGCTTCACCTTGACATTCCAGTGATGAACCATCTCTCAGCCAAGTGCCTCAACACTAAACTATGAACCCATCTCTGCCCTCCTGCTGGAATTGTTGTGTATCAAGAATTACATCACACCACAAAAGCAGAATATCGTTGCAGCTGTTCCCCAGGGAGGCAGGAGACTTAGATTCAGTGAACACTTCCTTGTTTCTAAATAGCAGAGCAAGCATAAGGAGCCTGAAAAAGAAGGAGCCATAGATTGTTTCCCAGGACAGGCTCCAGATTAGCAGGCCCAGATTGTCCAGGTGGAGAAACAGGTGGGAAAAACCCAAAAACCTGTGGATACTAAAGAAAAACCTTTTCTGATGTTGCTTGACCCTGATGTTATAAAGGCAGCATCCAAACCCAAAAATTACTTTAAATTATTTCCTTTGTTCAGAACTACCATATATTGTTAGTTTGTCCCCAGCTTCTGGGTTGAGCAATTCAAAAGTTTGGTTTAAGGTATTAGTTTAATAGGTGATCTCTGAAATAAGGGACAATGACACCAGACCCACAGCAGGAACACTTGCCATTAACCCACCGTGGGGCTGAGTAAAATGGAATTGGATTGTCTGTGCTAGAAAATGGAAAGGTTAGGTTGTCTGGGAGATAAAGTTGATCCGAAACTCACCTAAGTGGGTAGGATCTGGAATCTGACTGGCCAGATCATCATCTGGACAGTTGCACACATGGTTGAAAGCCCACATGTGAGCTGGGTAGGGTTTGAATTGACACCATTGTTGGATTAAATGGATCTGCAAACTGGTAAAATCCATGCAATGTATTTATGACCCTCAGCTCCTGGGATAACAACACGGGGTGTGTTTGTGGCTGTGTCTGTGACCTGTCCTGCTGGTCCCACAAACAATGAGCTGCATCAACTTGGGCCTCAGGTGGGGAAAAACCAGAGGTGAGACACAGACCCAGGAACCACGTCCTGCCAGTGATTGCAAGAGGAAACATCAGGACTTGACAATGTCAAGAAATCAGAGTGACTGCCAAAGAAATATGTTCTTTGTTGCTTTTGAAGTGCCCTGGATACAATCAGACAAAAAAAAAACCTCCCAGATTTTGGTTCAATGTGGAAAGGGCTGTTTGCATTTCAATATGTTCAGCTTATCCTGCCAATAAAAACATGGAATCATGAAGAAGAGATCAGGCCACTGGAGTGAAAAATAAAGAGGTGATATCCTGAGACCTTTCAGATAAAACAGCTCCTTGCTTGTAACATTTCTGTTGACGTCCCAATATTTCTGAATGATTGGGTTTTCACATGAGATCAGTGAGCATGCAAATGAGGAAACAGGATCAAGACATCTCCCGTACCTGATTGGGTAGAGAAATTATCAAAAGACCCTTTTTTCATATCAAATTTCCATCACAAAAGGTCAAACTTTCAACTCCCATTACTTTTGCTAACTGCATTTCACTCTGCCTGCCAGCTCAGAGCTGCTGCTTGTTTTCCAAGGAAAAAAGAGGAGTAACAAATGATTACATCTTCCCCCACATCTGTCATCCAGGATGGACAAACATTTTCTAATCTTATTCTGTTTTTCTCTACAGCCCTCAAAAATCCTTGCAGCCAAAGCTTTGCTTCTAACCTGATTAGCTATTCCCAGGTTGGTTTTCTTTTTCTTACAGGTTTCTCTGCTTATTTTCTAGCCTACAGACTGACAAGAGCACCAGCTGTGCTGCCAGAATGTTTTGTTCTACAATTTGGCCATTTAAAGTACTTTTTGAGTGTCTTTCTAAAATAGATATCCTTGTGCTGCCTGGCTGGACCAATGCCTAAACACTCCAGTAATGGATGTTTCAGGAAAAACCCACAAAAGACAAAGAGAGCATCATTTTCCCTGAAGTCCTCTCACAGTTTTATTTCTCCTGGCAGCAAACCCTGCCCTGGCCCTACTGGAGACTTTGATCCATCCCCCTGGTGAGCAGATCATGGCCCAAGACTCCAAGGTTTTGCTCTGCCTGCTCAAAACCCTCAGCTCATGCAACCTCAGGGACTTAAACCCTCGTGTCCCAGCAGAGGCTCAGCATCCCTAGGTCTCATCTACTGCTTTTCTAGGCTTCAAGCTGAGCTCTGGAGCAGCAGAGCTTGCAAAGTGGGGCCAGCACAAGAAGATGAAGACGTTAGGAAAAAGTGCAGGACTTAATGTATTTGTTGCTACTGGTCCCATAAAAACTCTCCCTCAATATTATTATCAGTGCAACATCTATAACCCAGCAGATCAGTACCTAGAGATTCCTACTCTTCTGATTTTCTCTGTTCTTCTTATTACTCAACAACTAAATGTTTCACAAAGCCATTTCCTACAGAAATATTTATGTTCCCAGATGTTTATTGGCCCCTCTATCATGATCAAGCTTTTATGAGCACTCCAGACAGAAGTCTGAATTAAATACATAATTTCTGCTCTGTCAGTTCCTGGCTTGATGCTGCATTTGTCTGTTTTACACAGCAAAGGCACCTTGGCAAACTAGAGAACAACCTGCAGAAAAACCACTTTCTCCAGCCCAGATATTTCTATCCAGCTCTGGCTGTTGTGGCTCAGTGATCACAGGAAGCTAATGAGGACCAGGAGGGTGCAGGGTTTAAATTCCAGCAAAGACACTTACTCCTTGTGTTAGGTTTCTTCAACAACCTTTTTAGCTAATTTCTACACAACTGCAGACACGAGGCTCTGCACCAGCAGGTGCTGGGAGGAAACAGAAGATTCTCCTTGTAAATGTCACACAAATGCTTCTCCCTGACTTGTTCCACACCACGCAGGTGTCCCCAGTTCTGGAGAGTAACTGGTCTTAATCCAGTCGCAGGTGACTGGACCCACCAGTAAACCCTACAGACTGTTGGTGGGCACCAGGAGCTACTCTCCCAGATTACTTATCTTTGATTTTATATTTTTTTTCTCTTTTTGACCAGAATTGCCTGTGGTGATCTATGAATGTCTGTATGTAGCCAGTAAACTGGAATTTTGGCCTCGTTACCACATCAGAACAAGGCAATGATCTCAGCTCCTCTGTCCCTAACAAGAGCCAGTGACAGAACACAGGGAAACCTTCTGCATCCAAGTTCTCCAACACCAAAATAATGGTGTCTCCTCTCTTCACAAACCTATTACTATTGAAACACTAATCACCAGGCCACCTAAGTTCATAAAAAGTCGTTCTCTGAAAGGCTAAAATTTGTGCAGGTGGGTTTTTTTTCCTGGGACAAGCTTGGCCAGAGACTGTTCCAGGATGAACAGGGTATCCTAGGTCTGGACTTCACATGATTTAAAGTCCCAATGTAGCTGGAAAAAAAATAAATCACAAAAGTTCTGCTGACTGGGACCTATATTTGACATTCAGGGAGATCCAGAACCAGGGTGTGTGTTTCTAACAATGAGTAACTGCACAGCAAGTTACTCAGCCTTGGACTGACTGCACAGACAACATGGAAACAGTGATTTTTTTCATCTAAAAGACACTGTACTGCAAACAACACTCTGAATCTGTTGTGAATTACCACGTGTTTGGAATTAACTAGATAGAACCTGACATGGAATCAAAAAGAAAAAGATGGGATTTTTATTCTTAGACCTGGTTTAAACAAACCAAAGTTCCCTGCTCCTTAAAAAGCCTGAGAACTTTGTGTAACTGTTTGTACCTAGAAATTCATTGAAGGTGGGAGCATTCACCTTCACTCACAGTTTGTAAATACCAGGAAAAAAATGCATGTTTAAAGTTACTTTCTCCCTAATACAACAGAATCCTGCCCAACACCAGCAGGAAAAAGAAACAACAACAAACCTTTGCCAAAATCAAATCCTCCGGTTCTTTCAAGGGCAAAAACCTCCCAGATCACATAACAATGAAGGATTTTCAAAACACACACTGTTCCTCTAACCACACAAATTCCCTGGCACAGCTCTACTTCCTGCACCAGGTAAGAATTAGGCTTATTTAGAAAGATCAGACCTTCACAGCCCATTTTTTTGCCAGGGCAGGGAGGAAACCAGTCAGGTTTTCGTGTAGAGCTTCCACTGAAGAGCTTCCACCATCAATCACCTCAGAACATCAGCAGTGATCCAGCATCTTTCATTACAAAAAAAAGACTGCAGCTCCTTTCAGGACTGCCATTTGCCATTTCTTTTAGGTAATCAGATAGCTGTTAATTAATAAACCTGTCAGGTGAATCGTCCTGCTCTGGTCATCATTATCCATTCTGTAACAGAATCCTGCTCTCATCACTGCTACCCACCCCATAGCTTCCAGCTCAATTAACTTAATGCTATGCAAATGAGAGGCTCTCCTCATCATTAGCTTATAGCCCACAAATGTTAATAACATAATTGGGCCTTCAACAGGGTAATTAGACACGTTTTCTTCCATTAGTCTTACAAGGCTAATTATTGTTGATAGGAGAGAGGGGATGAGTCCCAGTGCTGCATGCAAAGAGGGGCAGCTGGTTAAAGCAAATATAGACAAACCATCAACAAGGTAAAACAACAGTTGAGATCTATAGCAGGGTCAGGTAGGGGTGGGGGAAGGAAGGCAGCAGGATTAGGAACTAAGGAACCACTGGAGAAATTCTCTACCAGGCAGGAAACTACAACCCAAATATTCAGGCTGAGCATGGAGCTCTCCTGCCCTTCAGGAATCAGAGGAAGCTGCTCTCACTTTTTGCAGGTGGAACAATTTGGAAGCTGTAGTGATGGAACCTCCTGCATTTGCACTGCAAACAGACACCCAAAGGTGGTCACAGAAAAGCCTTTAAGAAATTAACCTGTTCTTAGTTCTCCCCTGTCATTATATTCAAGCTCCTCTCGTGCCATCCCTGGTTTTATTGGGCTTTTTGGGATGATTTTTCTGAGTAACAGCTACTTCCTGTGAGAAATACAGACTTGGAAGACCAGAACTCTTTAATAACCACTGAGCAAAAGACATTCCAGCTGTTTCATAACAGAAAGTTAATAAAAACCTGGATTCAATACTATGGACTGGCAGTAACATTTTAAACAAAAAAAGGCAGCAAGTTTTCAAGCTGGGATTCTGTTTTGAATGGTGGGATGAAGGGTCAGGACTTGCTCCTGTGCCAGTTCATTCTATGCAGTCTTACCCAGGGAGGTTAGAAATTTACAACTGGAGTAAAAGGGAAGGTAAACTTCTTAAAAAGAGAAGGTAAACTTGACAAAAACACAGGCAGTTCCTCCCAGCCACAGCTTTGCTTTGACAGTTCAAGTGTTTCACTGCAAACGCTGCCAAGGAAAATACACATCAAACTGAAGAATCCAACTTGAGATACCACAACTGTTTTATTTTGTTTCTGTTTTGTTTTTTTTTACTTTAGGGCAAATGAATGGCCAATTCAAACCCTTTTATCTCACTGCAAGTGTGTGAATAGGAAGCCTTCCTATATACTTGGCCTGGAAGTTATTTTCAATCATGTTCATAAATTAGGAGCCTTCACCAGGAGGTTAAATGAAATGATAGATTTTCAACCTGCTGTACCTTGTTCTTTGGTCAGTTCTATCAAAAGAACAGGCTGTCCTCTGGATCTTTCACTCAGGCCATATAAGTGGGCTATTAATTAGCATTCAAATCAGAGCAATATTAGACTACAGTTTTTTAGAAGTCGTTTTTCTCAGGCACTAAAGGATGGCAGGGACCTCACTGAGCTCCAGAAACACAGCACGTGTTAGAGAAGGGTAACAGCCTGCATGGGATGGATAAAAGCCTTACTCAAAATGTATTTCAAGCCTCGCAAAGGACATAGTTCTGCAATACAGCATTTTGGAAACACACTGTATTTCAGGACAGGAAATACTGTCCTTAGACAGCACAAAACCACAGAGTCACCACTTCCACCTGAGCCAAAGGAAGCCCATTTAAGTGATAGTGCTTAACACCTTTATGTGACTGCAGGTGATCCAGACCAGTAGAATTAGACCCAGTGCATCTGTCAGGCACACGAGATCATTCCTGCATCTGCCCTGCAGAAAAAGCCTGGGCAGTTCTCAGTTCTGCTCTCTCCAATTGCCCTGCACTTGCTAAATTTACTCACTAGAAGATTCTGAGCAAACATCTTGTTCCAAGGCAAACAACCATCAATCCCCGGGTGTTTTAATGAAGATTACACTTTCTAATCCTCCTGGTAATGACAAACTAGTCTCCATTCAATATGCAATATTACTTGACAGTTTTAATCACTCAAGCTGTATTCTATTTGCTACAGACTGATGCACTTGTCTTCCCAGATCCTGCTGCTTGGAAAATCCAAGCAAAAGCAGCATCATGTTCTTGCTGCCTGTGGCTTTTAGGGTCCCACCAGCTCTGAGCAATGCCCTACTCTGGGATTAGTCTCAGAGCCAAAAGAGGCTACTAAATCACAGCAGACATGATCTTGTCCTAAGTTTTGACTCCAGAATTCCTGAATTCTAGTAATGATGGAGTTGAAAGGCAAAGTGCATTTGTGGTGTTGTTCCCCTGCTGCCCCCGAGCTCACAACACCAGGCACTAAATGCAGTGACAGACTTTCATAAACTCAGTTTTAACCTCTCCAGATGTAAGGGTGACCTTTTCACTTTTACTCAGAATAATATTCAGCCAAGTTTGGCTACTGACTTTAGAATTTTCTCTCTCTCCAGTCAGGCCTTGAGCCCAGAGAGGCAACCTTGATGCCAGTGGCATCTACTGAGAAAAATGGTTTCAACATAAGTAGAATCAGGACAGAAAGTCTTCAGGTTTCCAAAGACCTCCTCAGCTGGGAGAGGCAGGAAAATATCCCTCCTTTAACTAACCAAAAGGACAAAAGGGTTATGCATGTGGGTTGGGGTCCTTAAAAAAATAAAAAGATTGACTTAGAAATGGAAAATTTTCCTCTTTCTCTCCCCGGAGGCTTAGGAAGCTTCCTGAGATCAGAGAGCTCCTTAATTGCTGCATCCAGGATGTCACCAAACAAACTCCAGCCATCAAAGGGAGCTTGCATGAGGTAACTTCTAAAAATAATACCTGCCTCCCACAACTGAAGCCAAATATACCTTCTCTCCTTGTTGGAGCAGAAGCAGCATGTGACAGCAAATGCAGCATCCTACAGCAAAGCCAGGGAAGGGCTTTGAAATGGCATTTGGTGCTTTGGTGTTGTTGGCTCAAGATGCACATTAACACCTTCCCCCTGGTCAGAAAAGCTCTTCTGGTACCCAATATAGGTCAGGCAGAATGTGCAGCAGAAGTGACACCATCTTTTTGTTGTAACCATCCAATTTCCTGTCTCTTGGGTCACTTACCAGCAATAGCTTCTCTTTGGGTTAGTGCTGTGGGGGAAGAGAGAGCACAACCTGCTCAGGACAAGAGGGAGACTGGAGGAGAAGGATGCCCCAGAAATGGCCAAACCTCCACAATCTGTGTCAGGAGCTGTTTCCACCAGCTTTGTGTAGGGCAGAGGACTCTCTGTATGCACCATATGTGGAGAATTAGGTGTCACTCTGAAGGAGCCTGTGGGTGTGACTGCTCAAAAGAGCCTCCTCAGCAGAGCACTGTACAACTCCTCACATGTCACTCTCACACACAGGGAATGGGAGCCTCCCTGCTGGATTTCACTCCATTTACTGGAGTGCTCATTGATGCCTCTTGCAATAGAGATGGATCAGGAAACAAAGCTAAATTACTCAATTAAAATCTTGTCAATGAACAGAGTAAGTCTCCCAGCACTCACAGCAAGAGAGAACACAAGGACTGAATGATTGTAGCTTGGAAAAGGCGACGGGGGGAGCAACTGTGGATGAAATTGATCCCACTCACTCCATGAAGCAGATGAGTCGTTCACCAGTTGTGCTAATTTTGCACAATAAGCACAATCTGTGATGGATTTTGGTGGGGAAAAAATCTTGTCTTCACTTGGCCAGGGTGTTGTGCTCCCCCAGGGTGGCTACATATGATGCACAGTCAGCACAGCTCAGAAGGCAAGAGCCTCTAAGCTGGGGAAGGCAAAGAAAAATTCATCCCCTAAACCACATTTTTCCAAAATAGGGGTTTTTTTTTACTTCCTGACCATATCACTGACCCCAAGAAGATCCTGCTGCTTTAGCTCCCACTGTCTTTCCCCTGACATTTTACCAAAGCCATCAGTTTGACCCTGAAGATCTTGAGGCAAGAGGAGCAGAGGAGCTGAGATGGGAGCACTGATGTGCAAAGTGATAATAAAAAGGAAACCAATTAGCATTAGTGAAGACAACAGTCAGTAAAGCAGCAACCAGATAATGGCTCTGGTAAGAGGGAGCTGCTTTCTAATCAGAAGAGACAAGAAATGAGCATGATTGAAGAAGAGAATTGGTCTGCCTGTTATTTTTACTACTTTCTTTATAAATTAACCCGAATCCTCCGTAGGTCACTTGAACTTTTCCTACTATTTCTCCCTGGTGCAGGCAAATGTTATTGTACTGATTCAACACCTTGATTGCCACCTCATTTTTGTTTGTTCCCTCCCCACCCCCCTGAAAATGAGGAGAACATAAGAAGATATAATGATAACATTTCTTCTTTGTTACTCATCAGATTTTTCTGTGCCACCAATTAAAACCACATCTATTATAAATACACAATATCCATCATTTAAATTAGGCCACAAGTTTTTAAAATGCCCTGTAAGATTTTTTTTTTCCCCATGTCAGAATAATTCAATCACTATTATGTTTCCTTGATGCAACTATTTTGGGACTGAGCTTGTTCCTTGATAGGATTTTAATTAAGTCATTTACATTTAATTTCCAAAGATGTAGCTGTTACAGAAGACAGCCAGGAAATGGAGAGACAAAAAGAAACCTGAAGGCAGCCAATCTCTAACAGAAATATTTTGGATATAAAAACAAATGGAAGGAGTACATTTTCAGTGATAAATATTCCAGTCCATGTCTGGTAAACTCTCAGATAATGGCAGCACTGCAGGGTCACTGGGGTTCTATTAGCTCAATTAATGAGGAGTAAGATAAGGCTAACACCTAGCTCTTCAAATGGCTAAAAAATAGAGCTGATAGTAATGGAGTTATTAACCTTCACCAGCCAGTGAATTTTGCTGCTGATTCAAACTCCATTTCCTAGTTCAGGCCTCCATTAATAGGCTGTTTATTATCCCTAATCCACACTGGGATCAGCTGCAGAGATATGAAAGCCCCATGTAAAGACCAAATAGTTAAAAAAATATATATTAAAATACTAATTTTCTCTTTTTTTTCCATTCTATTTTTTTTCAACATATTCACAGATTCCACCTTAGAAATTAGAAACCTCATTCTCCTCAAGTGTTTGAACACCAGGTTCTTTGCAGTGTGTGGAAAAAGAGGCTTGAAATCTATTGTGCAAGATGATAAAAACTAAACAAAACACTGCTGGAAAACTTGCACTAGAGAAGCTTGTGCTGTTTGTTTTCTCTGCTGGGAAAGAAAAAACATTTAATATAGGGAAGAATGGGTATTTGAAATACATTAGATGTGTGTTGTTAGGTCAGGCCTCAAGTTCATCCCACCCCTCCACACCCCAGGCATTCTTCCAACATCTGTCCCAAGAACGTCTGGTAAGACTTTCAGCAATGATGAGCAATGGAGTTAAGACTGAAATAGTGAATATTTATGCTTTTATATATATATATTTATATATTTATGCTATGTATATAAGGATGCAGCACACAGAGCTGCCCTCCAAAGTGATGGCAGCTCTGGTTGTCCCATCTCAGCAAAGAAACAGGTAGAATAATGAGAGCAGGTAGAGAACAGGGAGAGACAGTGATCAGAGGAGTGAAATGACTTCTAGGAAAGGAAAAGATAAACAGACCAAGGTTCTTTGCCTGGGGAAGAGGGGACTGAAGAGAAACACAAAAGAGGTTCATAAAATCAGGAGTGGTAGGAGATGGGAGCAGGGAACAGATCCAGCTGGTTCTCAGTAGAAGAGAAGTGAAACTCCTTTCCAGAGGTTGTGCTGGAGGCCAAAAGCTGGAGTATGAAGTCAAGGAAAATGGGCTGTTAGGGAGTGGGGCAGATTGACCCCCTGGCTCAGGGATTCCTTAAATTGCTGCTGGCCCTAAACTGGCCTGGAACCAGCAGAAGCCACTAACAAGGGAGAGAGAACAGATGACACTGAAGCAGATTTTAACTGGAAGTTTGGGAGAGAGGAGAAGGGGATGAGAAATATTTTGGTAAACAGTAGAGTTTTCACTCCATGAGGACTATCCAGGGCTACACTACAGATTTCTTATGGTTACTCAAGCATTAACAATAATTTAAAAAACACCCCCAAAAAATCAAATTGCCTATTTACCCTCACTTGGATGAAGAGCTGAACTCAGCCCTTTGCTTGAGTCCTGAGCTTCAGATGCCAACCTGTAATTGTATTTAGATTCCCACTTACCAGAGGCACTAAAGTGGTTAATGGTTCTTTTCCCAGATAGCTGAGAGACCACTAATAGATTCAGCTTCTCATTTGCCCTAAAGGCTGCCACAGTTCAATAGGATTAGGATCCTGTCCACTTAAGCAGTAACTGCTTCACAGGGGGGAATGTAGGAAGCAGCACATGTCTCCTTTGCTAGACAGGTTTTGTCTGATACAGGCAGGTTTTCCTCTTCCAGTCTGTAAGCAAAGCTTCACTCTACTGCAAATTCTAATCTAAAGAAAACCTTGCACCTTCTTATTTTCAGTGGAAAATGAATTATTTTCCTTGTTGTTCCAGGGCAGTTCTTGGGATGCAGTGGTTGATGCTGTATGAGGGGTGTTTTTTTTATTATTACATTTTAACAAACTTTATAGCCCATTTTGTTTGTTTTCAAATAACTTTATTTTCCTTCTTTTCCACCATCAATTACTAGGTTTGTTTTTCTTTCCAGAAGATGGAGGAGTCAGGAGACTGATCCTGCTCAATGCTGTATAATTTAGTATTATGGGTACTGGCTTTATGAGGTGGGAGTCAGATAAAACATAGTATTTGAACACTAACCATTTATTAGCTCTAAGGAATAGATTTGTGACTTGACAAGCAGACAATAACTCTGTGTTCTGATCAGCCAAAGAGGTCTACTTTGACTTCAAAACACAGAGCAACATGCTCTTTCACAAATAATTTTGTTTGCTGATGTGACTAGATTTTAATAATAAACTTGATATATATGTAAATTTATTTTAATCTAATTTCATCAACAGAGCCCTCCTAAAAATGAGACTTTGTAGATTGTTCTCTGTCTGATTTATAGATTTCTGCATCCTATTCCCAGATTGATTTCAAGGCTATAATTCTATCAGGTTTTTCTCCTGATGTCAGAAACACCACCTCTGCAGATAGTGTTTTATAACCAGCATCACAACTGAAACTGAATTACTGCCCTGCTATCCTGTGCTGCAATATGTTCTTTTGTTTGTAATCACCCTCTCTCCCTTCCACACCTACTCCTTCAGTCTCATGGAAAATATCAGCTCCAAAATCCATCAGGTAGCAGGATGTCTATTTTTGTCCCTGACTTCAAGCCCTGTAGAAAATAGAAGGGGCCAAATTCTTAGCTCAGCTAGGAAGGTGCAGAGCTCTTTAAGGGAAATGGCAGCTGAGCAGATGGATCCCTGCCAAATTTCCACACAGTTTTATAATGAGCTGCTCTTCCTCTCCTGATGAGGTCTCCATCCTGGAGGGGAGCACATGGCACACACTTGGGTATTGTCACTGATCTCAGGTGCATGTTTAGGGACTCAGGACCCACCTTCCAAATGCACGTGAAGAAGAATCCACAGGAAATGTTATTTAACTGAATCCAGTGGAACTCTCAAGATCCTTTCTCCCTTTTTTCATGGATAGCCATTTAAGATGCATTTTGTCTTTTACTAAATAAAGCTACTACTGTTTTCACATGCTTTGATTTTTAACCCTTGATGGCACAACTCCTAGCTCCCTCCCTTTCCATTCTCCTCTTTTCTCTCTCCAACTCAATCCTCCCCTTTCACATCTTTCTGCTACACCCTTGAGGGGGAGTGGGAAGGGGGCCAAGGGCACCCACACAGAAGGGACAAGAAGAGTAACTTTGCCAACTTCAACATTTAGGTGGCTAATATACCTTTTCCACTAGTAGTTTTTAAGAGAAGAATAAGCTTCCTGGAAGCATAAAGGCTACAAATTTCCAGCATATGCCTTTGGAATGGTCACTGTGTCAGCCAGTGGCATGGACTGAACCAGGAACCCTGGGGAGGGGAATGGAAAAGCCCCTCAGCTTTGATGGGTGCACCAGCACTTCCAGTCCACACCACCTTTGGACCAGCTGGAAAGAGCAACCCTATTTTATTTGCCTGGCAGTCATAACAGTCCTCTTTTGATGCTCATTTCTCTTCTATTGCATTTCTGAACACTTCATTATAGCTCAAATAAAATGTAATTCTCAGGTTGCTTTTAATTATTTCACAAAACCCAAAAGTCTCATAACCAGCTCCTGGCAATACAAACACAGCTCCAGACTCTTATTATGCCAAGGCTAAAGACAGAACATGTAGATCCCCCCTCCTGCTGCAAATAAAACACACCTTCTGATATAATCCAAACTTTAATCCATTTCTTATGGTTTGCCTTTAGAGGTAACTCAAACAAATAACCAGAACAACAAACCTCTTCTCTCTCCCACAGTCTGGCCATCTGGAGGATTTGTAAGGCCAGTGCTCTATTTCCTACTCTCCAGGAGAAGGACCCCTTTTCCCAGCTAGGGAAGCACTACAGAAATAAGATGCAACAGCCTCAATGTCAATAAAAATCTGTATCTTTCCATCAATACATTTTTCCAATACGTAAGGTTGGGATGGTGAAATTTCTCCCTTACCTGTTTGGAATAATCTGTGAGTTCTGCAGCTGCTCCCCCTGGTCTCTGTCTCTTGGGAAGCCAGAAAGGACCCAACCACTGGTCATGCAGTCCAGGGCATTGAGACGTTCTGTCAGGATCTTCAGCACAAGGTTGTCTGGGACTGCTGAGGATTCAAAAGATGACATTGATTTTACATGCTGAGTCTGCACTCCAGGAGGATGCACATGGCTTCTTGCACCTTCTTATTTTCAGTGGAAAATGAATTATTTTCCTTGTTGTTCCAGGGCAGTTCTTGGGATGCAGTGGTTGATGCTGTATGAGGGGTGTTTTTTTTATTATTACATTTTAACAAACTTTATAGCCCATTTTGTTTGTTTTCAAATAACTTTATTTTCCTTCTTTTCCACCATCAATTACTAGGTTTGTTTTTCTTTCCAGAAGATGGAGGAGTCAGGAGACTGATCCTGCTCAATGCTGTATAATTTAGTATTATGGGTACTGGCTTTATGAGGTGGGAGTCAGATAAAACATAGTATTTGAACACTAACCATTTATTAGCTCTAAGGAATAGATTTGTGACTTGACAAGCAGACAATAACTCTGTGTTCTGATCAGCCAAAGAGGTCTACTTTGACTTCAAAACACAGAGCAACATGCTCTTTCACAAATAATTTTGTTTGCTGATGTGACTAGATTTTAATAATAAACTTGATATATATGTAAATTTATTTTAATCTAATTTCATCAACAGAGCCCTCCTAAAAATGAGACTTTGTAGATTGTTCTCTGTCTGATTTATAGATTTCTGCATCCTATTCCCAGATTGATTTCAAGGCTATAATTCTATCAGGTTTTTCTCCTGATGTCAGAAACACCACCTCTGCAGATAGTGTTTTATAACCAGCATCACAACTGAAACTGAATTACTGCCCTGCTATCCTGTGCTGCAATATGTTCTTTTGTTTGTAATCACCCTCTCTCCCTTCCACACCTACTCCTTCAGTCTCATGGAAAATATCAGCTCCAAAATCCATCAGGTAGCAGGATGTCTATTTTTGTCCCTGACTTCAAGCCCTGTAGAAAATAGAAGGGGCCAAATTCTTAGCTCAGCTAGGAAGGTGCAGAGCTCTTTAAGGGAAATGGCAGCTGAGCAGATGGATCCCTGCCAAATTTCCACACAGTTTTATAATGAGCTGCTCTTCCTCTCCTGATGAGGTCTCCATCCTGGAGGGGAGCACATGGCACACACTTGGGTATTGTCACTGATCTCAGGTGCATGTTTAGGGACTCAGGACCCACCTTCCAAATGCACGTGAAGAAGAATCCACAGGAAATGTTATTTAACTGAATCCAGTGGAACTCTCAAGATCCTTTCTCCCTTTTTTCATGGATAGCCATTTAAGATGCATTTTGTCTTTTACTAAATAAAGCTACTACTGTTTTCACATGCTTTGATTTTTAACCCTTGATGGCACAACTCCTAGCTCCCTCCCTTTCCATTCTCCTCTTTTTCTCTCTCCAACTCAATCCTCCCCTTTCACATCTTTCTGCTACACCCTTGAGGGGGAGTGGGAAGGGGGCCAAGGGCACCCACACAGAAGGGACAAGAAGAGTAACTTTGCCAACTTCAACATTTAGGTGGCTAATATACCTTTTCCACTAGTAGTTTTTAAGAGAAGAATAAGCTTCCTGGAAGCATAAAGGCTACAAATTTCCAGCATATGCCTTTGGAATGGTCACTGTGTCAGCCAGTGGCATGGACTGAACCAGGAACCCTGGGGAGGGGAATGGAAAAGCCCCTCAGCTTTGATGGGTGCACCAGCACTTCCAGTCCACACCACCTTTGGACCAGCTGGAAAGAGCAACCCTATTTTATTTGCCTGGCAGTCATAACAGTCCTCTTTTGATGCTCATTTCTCTTCTATTGCATTTCTGAACACTTCATTATAGCTCAAATAAAATGTAATTCTCAGGTTGCTTTTAATTATTTCACAAAACCCAAAAGTCTCATAACCAGCTCCTGGCAATACAAACACAGCTCCAGACTCTTATTATGCCAAGGCTAAAGACAGAACATGTAGATCCCCCCTCCTGCTGCAAATAAAACACACCTTCTGATATAATCCAAACTTTAATCCATTTCTTATGGTTTGCCTTTAGAGGTAACTCAAACAAATAACCAGAACAACAAACCTCTTCTCTCTCCCACAGTCTGGCCATCTGGAGGATTTGTAAGGCCAGTGCTCTATTTCCTACTCTCCAGGAGAAGGACCCCTTTTCCCAGCTAGGGAAGCACTACAGAAATAAGATGCAACAGCCTCAATGTCAATAAAAATCTGTATCTTTCCATCAATACATTTTTCCAATACGTAAGGTTGGGATGGTGAAATTTCTCCCTTACCTGTTTGGAATAATCTGTGAGTTCTGCAGCTGCTCCCCCTGGTCTCTGTCTCTTGGGAAGCCAGAAAGGACCCAACCACTGGTCATGCAGTCCAGGGCATTGAGACGTTCTGTCAGGATCTTCAGCACAAGGTTGTCTGGGACTGCTGAGGATTCAAAAGATGACATTGATTTTACATGCTGAGTCTGCACTCCAGGAGGATGCACATGGCTTTTATTTCTGGGTAGAATCTGCAGGAACTGAACCACAAGGAGTTATTTTGGAGAGAGGGGTTCCTGTTGATTTTGTGTATTTA
>NW_009953489.1:4669371-4673936 GCF_000747805.2 Chaetura pelagica | reverse complement strand
CTCCACCATTTTGCAATGTGCTTTTTCTCCCAGCCACACTGGGCTGGTGTCACCATGGAGCATGTGACACAATCTTACCAAAAGGCAAAAATAATGACCTGAGTTGTGTCAAAGAAATCCTGAAGCAGGAATTTCTGAAGCAGCCTGTGTTTCACTGAGCAAATGATAATGGTTCTGCCTATAAATGTTACAAGAACTCTTGCAAGGTGTTGGGCTTCAGTGTTAAAAAGGAAATTGTGGAGTGTGAGGGTGGGGAGAGCCTGGCCCAGGTTGCCCAGAGAAGCTGTGGCTGCCCCATCCCTGGCAGTGTTGAAGGGCAGGTTGGATGGGGCTTGGAGCAGCCTGGGCTGGTGGGAGGTGTCCCTGCCCATGCAGGGGGTTGGATCTGGGTGATCTTTAAATAATCATCATCTAGATGTGGCACTTGGGAATATGACTTAGTGCTGGACTTAGGGGAGAAGTTTTAATGGTTGGACTCAATGATCTTGAAGGTCTTTTCCAACCTAAGTGACTCTGTGATCTTTAAGGTCCCTTCCAACTCAAACCATTCTATGAAAATCACCTCAAGCAACTTCCCAGAGAAGCAGCCACAACAGTTTTCAAGCAGCAAGAAGAGTCTCTGCTCCTGCTTTGTGCAGGATGTCTAATACACTGTTGCCTCTACTGGAAACAAGTGATAAAAAATGCTACATAAACCCAACATCAGGGAATGTGGCTGTTTTGATACTCACCCTGCCCCCTCCTGCATGCAAAAATACAACAAGTGCTTGTAGGAGTGTGTGTCAGGTTTCTAAATGCAATTTAGGAGTAGCTGACATGGATGTGCCTCTATTTTAGTAGAGTATATTATTAGCAGTGCACAGCTACACCTGGGTACAAGGAGGCTTAAAACAGCAATAAATATAATCCATTTGCTTCCTGAAATTTAACATTTTCCAAAAGACTTACACATCTATCCTGAAACTCATTCCTTCTCCTTTAAATAATCAAATTACTGAGTTTACAGCTTTGCACTCAGGATTCAATGTACCAGCAAAAAGGGAGGAAAACCACAGGGAATTAATTAGAAAACAGATTAGTGTATTAATTGAGGATATCTACATTATTAAAAAAAAAAACAAGTTAAGGAGAGTAATAGTCTCCATCTGCTAAAAGAAAAATAAGAATGAAATAAAAGCAGACAGAGAGCAAAATGTCAGTGCAAATCTAGGCATTCTGTTAAAAATGGGATTAATAAAATTAACTATACAATAGTGCAGCAGCAGGCAGGAATGGGATTAGACAGATGATACCCAGCTACCCAAGAGCTGAGCTGAGGGGGCAGCAGGAGCATTTCAGTACTTCAGCTCTTCTCCCCACCCTCCAGGTGACAAGAACTAACACAAACCTGAGCCATCCTAGGAGGAAAAAAGTAAAACCAAAACAAATCCCACTTTTTCTTTCCCCAAAATGCATTCCACACAAAGGTCAGTGGAATTTTCCCGTGCTCCTGAATTCCTGGATGCAGCACTAAAGTGTCTTCCCTGATGCATGTTGTTCCATCATGATTACCGCTGGTTTTTTCCTGCTGGAAAAATTAAAAGGGATTTACAAAGATGCAAAACGACATGAAGATTTTTTGCAACATTTTCAGATTTCTTCCAGCAGTTTTGCAAGGATTGGAATAAAAACCTACAAACCCACGAGGAAACCTGCATGAAAGCAGGAGTCTCCCAGAGCTGACATCCCTGTGAGATGAACAGGGGGCTGGAAGTCCCTGGAATAGCACAGAGAATTAAGTGGCAGTGCTGTGCTGTTGAGTTTCCAGCAGATCATAGGAGGTTCTGTTCCTGGGACCAAACAGCTTCCAGCCCCTGCATCTGGGGAGGAGAAGCACCACGGCCTACAGGAAAATCAAAAAGGAATGGTGATGGGAAGAGGCAGCATCTCCTCCATCTGACCACTTCCCATGGGCCTTCCATTGATCCTGATGCTCAAAACCCTCTAGTTTGGTCACTATTTCTGAACAAAACTGAAGCAATCACAAGAGGGGGAAAAAAACCCCCATCTAACAAGACAGAATGACAATTAATTAACAACTTATCTAATGACATGCCAGGTTTGAGGTGTTTTGAGCACTACCAGGGCTCATTTCAGCAGCGACTGACGAGAAGATCCCAGCAATACACTCGAGATTGATTGTACATGGATGTACACATACACATCACTGAATAATAGAGATGCCTACATATTTTCTGTGCCTCCCTCTAAAGCCTGATGGTGAGAAAGAAAACCATAAACAAGTCAGACAGCAAGCTCTGCTCTCCTCTTGATTAGCAAACCTACCTATCACTTCAACACAATAGGGGAACAGAGCTGGGTGGCTGCTCAATGGCATTACAAAGTGCAGCAGCTGCCCTTGAACAGGAACAGTCACACTTAAAACAGCTGCATTAAAACTGTAAAACATCTTCCATAGACCAGAGGGGAGGGGGGAGAAAGGAAAGGAGAGAGGAGGGGAGAAAGGAAGAAAGAAATCAGTGTTATTCTTCTTTTGCTGTGGTACAGAGAGGAGGTAATGAAGGGCTCTGCAGCATGGTTTGCCTTTTCACTCATGTGGAACTGTCTCTTGTATGTGAAGCAAATTAATAACCTGTAATTGGGGGGGCACAGAGGCTGTAAGTAACACCAGAGGTCTCCTGGCCTTAAGCACATGACCCAACAGGCTGTAGAGCAAAGGGAAAGGGAGAGCTTTCCTGATGAGACAGTCAATCTGCATGTTTTAAGTAGATTATGAAGCACAAGAACTTTGAATAATCAATTCCTTTTCAACAGAAGCTGGTGTGAGTTCCCAACTCTGCAAGTTGGGGGAATGAGACTCTAGAAAGATTTTACTTTATCATTAGAGAAGTCCAAAGGTAAGTTTCTTGTAAAAATGACAATGTGCTACGAAGAGACACCCAGATTAGGGAATGTGGAAGCACATCTCTATTAAGGAGAGAAATGAAGGTGCAGGAGTGAAATTCAGGCATCTGAGGTGATGCTGCTGAGCTACCCTGTGCTGGGAGCACAGAGCTGTGCACCAAGGGCTTGGTGAGCCTCAGCAATGGCAGATGTTGCAGGATGAGGCCACAACCAGCTCTGTAATTCATCCATGCACACATTCCTGCCTAACAACAATACCACACATCACATCCCCTCCATCTCCCAGCCTGTCTCCACCATGTTAATGGTCTAGACGACCCAGCTGAATTAGCAGCTGTGACCTCTGGAGTGATCTAATCAATTCAAGGGTCTGATCAGGAAGGGTGCAGGGAACAGAGGCTTAAAGTGCTGGAACTGCTGCGTGGCCATCTAGAGATTTTCTCTCTCCAGGGCTGTCAATCAGCTCCCTCCAGCAGACCATTTAAAACATACATTTACTTCCCAGAGCTTCAAAGGGTTTCACGAGTAGAAGGTTCTCCTCCTGAAAAGTACTTCTTCATGAAACTCTTAGGAGTGTGGGCCATTAGCTCCTACCCAAGCCACAGATCTGCAGGACTAATGGAAAAGCCTCTCAGGCAATCAGTGGACAAAATCATAGCACCTGCCCAGGAGAAAAGTAACAGAACATGAAAGGCTAAACCAGTACTTGAGAGATTACAGGGCACTATTCTTCAGCCCCTCCAGTGCTGTCAGTGCTCCAAGCTATACAATTATCATATTTAAATTGATTCCTCCTCCACATATTTCCCTTCAAAACAGGCTTCTGAAGGGTATTGACTCACTTCTCTAAAACCTGCATTCTAAGGGCAGCACAAATATATTTGCAGATGGAAATTCTGTCACTTTTGTGCTGTAAAAAGTTTAAGGTCCTTTTGACAATAATGTCCACTTACCCTTTATCCTTCTCATGGAGACTTCTGGGTTTTTTTAGCGAGGTCTGGAGACTTTCACAGCTAATTCAGATGCCTGAGGCTTGATCCCAGTACTTGACAGTTAACATCTTGCCCAGGCTACTTCCCTGGATTGTCCTGTCAAGCCTAAATTTAGCAGAGCATGAGATTTGCTTATTTTACTGCTCTGTCAACTCTGGATTAGCCACAACGGCTCATTTTCTTTGGGTCTTTTGGAAGCCTTCTAGTCCCTTGCCCACAATAAGGCCCCTCAGACATCACATCAATTTCTTTGTAATGATGATGAGAAGGATTTAAAGCTGATTTACCCGGGCAGGTGGCTCAGGATTTGAAATGTCGGGCACCAAGGGGCTGCTCTTCCCCTTTCTCAGCTCACAGCCCGTTTTGCTGGGGGCAAATAACAACAAACAACCCACAGGTGCCCTCGATGCCAAAGGGGAGGGCGGGAGGAAAAGCCCCGGGGGGGCTCGGATGCTGCAGAGCCAAGGATGGGGCCCACCTGGCCACGCCCACATGGCCATGTAACCACGCCCATATTGCAACCTGGCCCCGCCCATATTGCAACACGACCACACCCACATATGATCTGACCACGCCCACATTGCAACCCGCACCGCGCGCATTGTAGCAGGGCCACGCCCACATCGCATCTGACCACGCCCACATCCCCCCTGGCCCCGCCCCCCAGCC
>NW_009953489.1:4665670-4668683 GCF_000747805.2 Chaetura pelagica | reverse complement strand
GGCAAACAGCGGCCCCGAGCCGGTAGCGCTCCCGGAGCCACCGCAGCCAACGGGAAACCCACCCAATTCCAGCCCCGCTCCTTCATCTCACCCCTCCAGCCCGAGGGGGATGCCTTCCTGGCAGAGTCGGACTCAGTTTAATACAGTAAAATAAATCAGATGATCAAATATTTCATTCCCACGTTTAAAATCTTTTGTGTTTCACCCGCGACGTTGGAACCTGGTTTTTGTGGGTGGTTTTTGTTTGGTTTTGTGGGTGGTTTTTGTTTGGTTTTTGAGGGGTTTAGTCACGTAAAGGGATCATGAGCTGCGTTCAAAAGGAAGAGAGACCATTTCTAAAGAGTCCCAAACCATCCATCAAATGGGAGGTGATCAATCCAGACCTTCAGCAATGCCCACTGAAGGAGCATCATTCCTGCCCACAGTTTCCAAGCCAGGAATTCAGGAATCTCCCTCTGATCACGTTCAGTGCCCAGATGAGATTCCAGCCCCTCATCCTGCATTACCTCTTAGTGGCATCTTCAGATTGAGCAACGGAAAATTCAGTCTAAATGGAGTATCCAGCCTGCAAAAAGCTTTTTCTCCCCCCTAACACCAGGCTCTGTGATGCTGTCCCAGTGTCTGTGTCATTTCCCTGACAGCCCAGGCCCTGGGAGGATCCACCTGCCAGCAGGGTCAGGATCTGCACACCTGGCTCCCCAGCCACACGGCTCCACTTCCATGAGCTTCTCTGCCTCAGTTTACCCACCTGCAGGACAAAAGCTACTCAGTTGCTTCACTGGGATGTTTCTAACCTGAAAGGTTCTACACCTGGGAATGAAATATGTATTTCACTGCTGCTTTTTACTCCTTCAGCTTCTGCAGAGAACACAGATAGAGGCAGGACAGTGACCACAGTGCTAAGCCATGAACACTTCATTCCCATTACCAACCAAGTACCCTATTTCCTCCCCTTTTCTGAGCTAGTCCAGCACTGCCAAAGAAGACAGGGCTTATGACAGGGCAGAATTTGGCCACAACCCCCTTTTTTTGACAGTGATAATAATAAAAAACAACAAACAACCCACTTTTGGTCTGATGAATATGGTGAAAAACATCTTGGTTTTTTCCACCAAATTCCAATTCACCATGTGAGGAGCAGAGAGGACATGGAGAGGTTTTTGTTGTCCTTCCCCAGCAATGCCTGGTGCCAACACACAGTCTAGATCCCCAAAACCAGCATCAGCTGCCCTGTTCTGTCTTTGTCCCCTTGCTGCTCCTCCAGCCACATTGACAGGGACATTTAAAAATGCAGAGTGATCCACAAGAGCTCTTGAATGTTTCGCTTGGCATCCAAAAAAGCCTGATTGTCTATGTCTGGCAATAGAGTCAAAGCCAGAATTTGGTGTTAAACTCCAAAGACCCTCCACTACCACTATAGAATGTTCTTTTCTTGCCAGTTTTCCTGTAAAAACTCGTGTAATTTCTCCATCCCAGATTTCTCCATCTCCATCTCCAGCCAGAAAAAAACAACAGGATTCAAGTTCACAACCCTTTGCTGCAAGTACCAGGAAAGGAAGCACCAAATTTCTAAGGTTTTTTTAATAGAATGTTCTTTTCTTGCCAGTTTTCCTGTAAAAACTCGTGTAATTTCTCCATCCCAGATTTCTCCATCTCCATCTCCAGCCAGAAAAAAACAACAGGATTCAAGTTCACAACCCTTTGCTGCAAGTACCAGGAAAGGAAGCACCAAATTTCTAAGGTTTTTTTATCAATGGCTATCAGCAATAAAAATCAAAATTATTTATATTATTTATATTATTTTATTATTTATATTATGCTTGGTTGTTTAAAAGCCCCTGACAAGAGTGAGACTTTGCATGGCCAAGGGCCACGACTTCACTCAAATCCCTGTGGATTTGTGGTACTTTGGCAGGACACAATGATCCCAAAAATGGGAGCTATGGCATCTGGGATAGTTTCACTTACAAGCTGTTTTACCCCCTCCTCCATGCAAACCCACAGACTCCAGCAGCACTATCCCCTCAGCCACCATGCCCAGACCTGGACCACTGATGCTCCAGTAACAATAATGATGGTGAACTTGGCTGCAAAAGCAGGACAGTGGCAAAATGTCCACAGGTAGAACCATAACCCCTAACTGATTAGCACATCTGCTCCAGAAAACAACTGCACTGCACTCTTAAATAAAATCACACTTAATTTTGTCTGGTTTGGCTTCCAGGGCTGGGTTTTGGGGGTGAGGTTTTAAAATATTACTATTATTATTATTATTATTATTATTGTTGTTGTTGTTGTTGTTGTTGTTATTATTTGGGGTGGCCTTTCAAAATGTCTTTGCAGACGGGATCTCCCCAGTGTTATTCAGCCAGATGCAGCAATTTGGATTGTTGCCTGTTGTGTAGACTCCTGAAAAATCTATTTTAGACTTTCAAAGGAAGGAAAAGGGGACTCTAATGTCTCACATTGTAGTGATTCAACACATGAAAACAGAAAAATTCAGGAAAGGAGACGACAACTTCCTGCCTATGTAATTTCATGCAAAAATTTCTATTCTACAACCTCACATCTTTTATTAAAATATGGACAAAAGCAGGGGGAAAAAAAGTATAATATTTAAATTTTAGTTTGTTCTCTTGACCACCAATTTCCTCCTAGTAGGAAAAAAAGACTGCTACCTATTTTTCCCTTAAAAAAAAAAACCCAACCTTTGTAGCAGTCCCAGAGGAAAAGTCAAAAGTTTGACTTGAAAAACGGAGCTACTTCAAAAGCATTGTCAAACAGAGGTGAAGGTTTCTTTAAAATGCATACATTAAAGTCTGGTTTGTTCATAAATATCTGTGTAACTTCACACCACATATTTTAGGGGTGCATCTATAGCTGAACGTGGAGCAGCGTTAGAAAACTAACTTAAATAAAGCAGAAAATCAATTTGTTTATTAGCTACTGTTTGGGCTCCGTGTGTGTGTGGAAAAAAAAATGAAAGAAAAACGGAGGGGTGGTTTTTTTTTTT
>NW_009953489.1:4655933-4663434 GCF_000747805.2 Chaetura pelagica | reverse complement strand
TTTTGTGGGTGGTTTTTGTTTGGTTTTTGAGGGGTTTAGTCACGTAAAGGGATCATGAGCTGCGTTCAAAAGGAAGAGAGACCATTTCTAAAGAGTCCCAAACCATCCATCAAATGGGAGGTGATCAATCCAGACCTTCAGCAATGCCCACTGAAGGAGCATCATTCCTGCCCACAGTTTCCAAGCCAGGAATTCAGGAATCTCCCTCTGATCACGTTCAGTGCCCAGATGAGATTCCAGCCCCTCATCCTGCATTACCTCTTAGTGGCATCTTCAGATTGAGCAACGGAAAATTCAGTCTAAATGGAGTATCCAGCCTGCAAAAAGCTTTTTCTCCCCCCTAACACCAGGCTCTGTGATGCTGTCCCAGTGTCTGTGTCATTTCCCTGACAGCCCAGGCCCTGGGAGGATCCACCTGCCAGCAGGGTCAGGATCTGCACACCTGGCTCCCCAGCCACACGGCTCCACTTCCATGAGCTTCTCTGCCTCAGTTTACCCACCTGCAGGACAAAAGCTACTCAGTTGCTTCACTGGGATGTTTCTAACCTGAAAGGTTCTACACCTGGGAATGAAATATGTATTTCACTGCTGCTTTTTACTCCTTCAGCTTCTGCAGAGAACACAGATAGAGGCAGGACAGTGACCACAGTGCTAAGCCATGAACACTTCATTCCCATTACCAACCAAGTACCCTATTTCCTCCCCTTTTCTGAGCTAGTCCAGCACTGCCAAAGAAGACAGGGCTTATGACAGGGCAGAATTTGGCCACAACCCCCTTTTTTTGACAGTGATAATAATAAAAAACAACAAACAACCCACTTTTGGTCTGATGAATATGGTGAAAAACATCTTGGTTTTTTCCACCAAATTCCAATTCACCATGTGAGGAGCAGAGAGGACATGGAGAGGTTTTTGTTGTCCTTCCCCAGCAATGCCTGGTGCCAACACACAGTCTAGATCCCCAAAACCAGCATCAGCTGCCCTGTTCTGTCTTTGTCCCCTTGCTGCTCCTCCAGCCACATTGACAGGGACATTTAAAAATGCAGAGTGATCCACAAGAGCTCTTGAATGTTTTGCTTGGCATCCAAAAAAGCCTGATTGTCTATGTCTGGCAATAGAGTCAAAGCCAGAATTTGGTGTTAAACTCCAAAGACCCTCCACTACCACTATAGAATGTTCTTTTCTTGCCAGTTTTCCTGTAAAAACTCGTGTAATTTCTCCATCCCAGATTTCTCCATCTCCATCTCCAGCCAGAAAAAAACAACAGGATTCAAGTTCACAACCCTTTGCTGCAAGTACCAGGAAAGGAAGCACCAAATTTCTAAGGTTTTTTTATCAATGGCTATCAGCAATAAAAATCAAAATTATTTATATTATTTATATTATTTTATTATTTATATTATGCTTGGTTGTTTAAAAGCCCCTGACAAGAGTGAGACTTTGCATGGCCAAGGGCCACGACTTCACTCAAATCCCTGTGGATTTGTGGTACTTTGGCAGGACACAATGATCCCAAAAATGGGAGCTATGGCATCTGGGATAGTTTCACTTACAAGCTGTTTTACCCCCTCCTCCATGCAAACCCACAGACTCCAGCAGCACTATCCCCTCAGCCACCATGCCCAGACCTGGACCACTGATGCTCCAGTAACAATAATGATGGTGAACTTGGCTGCAAAAGCAGGACAGTGGCAAAATGTCCACAGGTAGAACCATAACCCCTAACTGATTAGCACATCTGCTCCAGAAAACAACTGCACTGCACTCTTAAATAAAATCACACTTAATTTTGTCTGGTTTGGCTTCCAGGGCTGGGTTTTGGGGGTGAGGTTTTAAAATATTACTATTATTATTATTATTATTATTGTTGTTGTTGTTGTTGTTGTTGTTATTATTTGGGGTGGCCTTTCAAAATGTCTTTGCAGACGGGATCTCCCCAGTGTTATTCAGCCAGATGCAGCAATTTGGATTGTTGCCTGTTGTGTAGACTCCTGAAAAATCTATTTTAGACTTTCAAAGGAAGGAAAAGGGGACTCTAATGTCTCACATTGTAGTGATTCAACACATGAAAACAGAAAAATTCAGGAAAGGAGACGACAACTTCCTGCCTATGTAATTTCATGCAAAAATTTCTATTCTACAACCTCACATCTTTTATTAAAATATGGACAAAAGCAGGGGGAAAAAAAGTATAATATTTAAATTTTAGTTTGTTCTCTTGACCACCAATTTCCTCCTAGTAGGAAAAAAAGACTGCTACCTATTTTTCCCTTAAAAAAAAAAACCCAACCTTTGTAGCAGTCCCAGAGGAAAAGTCAAAAGTTTGACTTGAAAAACGGAGCTACTTCAAAAGCATTGTCAAACAGAGGTGAAGGTTTCTTTAAAATGCATACATTAAAGTCTGGTTTGTTCATAAATATCTGTGTAACTTCACACCACATATTTTAGGGGTGCATCTATAGCTGAACGTGGAGCAGCGTTAGAAAACTAACTTAAATAAAGCAGAAAATCAATTTGTTTATTAGCTACTGTTTGGGCTCCGTGTGTGTGTGGAAAAAAAAATGAAAGAAAAACGGAGGGGTGGTTTTTTTTTTTTCAATAATAAAAAGGGAGTTGCACTGCAGGGCCCCTAAAGCTTGTGAAAAATTAAACTCGACGGATTCAAACTGTCCTATTTCCACTTCAAAAGAGAAGAGGCACTGAGCTCTTCCCAACTTATCTTCAAACGCCCAGCACCCTAGAAAGTTTCTTGAAAAAAAATATAAAGTCTCCAGTTCCCCCAAGCACTGTACCCGTTACTGGAGCTGCTGTCTCTCCCTCTTCTAATTATACCCATGTGAGTCTATTAATCAACTTGTAAATTATTTAGGGAGCCATGTGCTGTCTTCAGCTACTACAAACACGCTGCGTGCAAAGACTTGCTGGAAACCAACAGAGCTCCCAAAGGGTCCCTCTCCAATGTTCAGACAGCTTCCAGCTCACCACTACAGCACTGTTAAAAACAAGCCCTAACACCAAGCTTACCTCCTCAGATAGCAGGATTTACTCAGCCTTTCAACTCTGCAACTCTTTGCAAGTTTGGAACAAAAGAGGAAGCTGCTCTATTGTCAAATCTTGGCGCTCGGTGATGAGAATCTTAATTTGGTTTTAAGGGGGGGGGAAGAAAAAGCCAAGGAGAAACCCCAGGTGCTTTTGGTGAGGCTGTGATCACAGTCACCAGGGGACCCCAACTTTCAGAGGCTCCACTAAACAAGCACCCCTTTAAAACCATTCCAATTGAAAATAAGAGGGGTGGGGGGAGCTCAATCTACATTTGTACTGTAATAGGTTTTATTAGAAAAACTGGAGAAATTAGGGAGTTCCAGATGTTACCCCCCACGTGCTGACTGCCACAGGGGACACCTTCAGATAGTACTAGTTAAAAAATAGAAAAAGGAAGGGGAAAAACCAACACAGATTGTGTGTGTTCCAAATCTAACAGGCTGCCAACAGTGCAACGTTATCTGTCTGCCATGAATCAGCTCCCTTTGCCACCCAAATCTTCATTTTGGTGGGAAAAAAAACCAATTACCCAAACTAAGAGCAGTTCTCCCAGCTGAAAAGCAGAATCTTACTGGTCTGGGAGTGGATTTTTTCCCCCCCCTGCTCTTCATTCTGTTTTCCTGTCATTTCACTTCTCTCAGCTCCATTTATTGCAGCCCTGCAAACAGATCTATTAATTAGCAGTGATCACTCCATGGAATTTCACCATAAAAATCAGACAGAGAACAGCATGAAAATTTATTTGCAACTGCCTGCTGACCTTTCCTATCTTTGTGATGCCCCCCCACCAATGCCAAAACCTTTTGCTTTTATTTTCATTAATTAATTTAACCTCTGAAGGGGCAAACAAGGAAGGGTTGGAGGGTAAGAAGCAGATCTGCTTTCTGGATTATTCTCTTTTTCATGGGTTTCAAATTGTAACAATTCACCTGTAACGTGGTGAAGGCAGTTCCTGCAGGTAGAACTGTGAATTCATCAGGCAGATGAATTCCAGAAGGCAGCCTAAGCCCTCAGAATTCCAGCAACCTGGGGACACAAAACGCTGCATAAAGGTCTTCATTGAGCTGGTGAAGTCTAGGAATGGATTTGTCCCTATTCTGAATTACTAGAAGGGGAGGACGGACTAGGAGACAGCCTTTTAATATTTCAGAAGGAATCAAATTGAACAAATTGATTGATGGGAGTTGCCTTCCTGGGCAGGGAAGGGCTCTGGCCACTGTGCTCACCTCTTACTCCAAATGGAAATCTCCCTAGGCTGCCCAAGCAAAGGACGTGTGCTACATTTAGTATTACTGACCAAGATTTAAACTAACTGGAGTTAGTGACCAGCAGACTGGTATCAGACCCCAATGCTGGTACCCAGAGTTAGCAATAACTGCCCAGGATTCACTGAAAATCATAATATCCTGAAGGAAAAAAAAAATCTAAGCATTTCAGACCCGTTGTCCAAAGAACAACTCTATGTTTAGAATAAACAGAAACCAGTCAGGTTGCTGAACTTCTCACTGAAAGTGCATTTTTTAATACCTAGTGTGCACCAACTGTGGACTAGAATGTCCTGGGAATTAAAAAATTAATGGGCTCAAAAACATCTCTGCTACCTTAGTTAGGCAAAATAAATCACCATATACAAAACTGAGGAGTTGGATAAAGCAAGAGATAAGGTCTTTACGAGGGAGCAAACACTAGAAATACTAGAAAATGGGAATTCACTGAGTTGCCTTCTGGGGTGAATAATAGAATTTTCTGGTCTGGTTTTGAAATCCATGTTGTAAACATGAAGCAGCAGCACAGGAAAAAAACCTCACAACAATACAAATAATGTTTGTGAATTCTAAAACTAAGAAGTGACCTGAGTTAGTCACCCAGGACTGGAACAGAATGGTCAGGGCCAGCCTCAATAACTTGGGAATGAATTGCCTCTGAAGAAGCTGCTTTTTGAGCCTTTTTCTGTCACCACAAGGTACCCTGTTGGCACATCTGAAATGACTCATTGTGTGCAGTCACTTGTGTCCACGAGAAGGGAAACCACGCTGAGCTCAGTCCCCAGGGCAAACTTCTTAAGAACATCTGAGGAACCCCTGGAGATTTTATGGCAGTAGTTCCATTTTGACCAGTAATGATTTCTCCTGGTCTGCCTTTGGTTCCAGGATATTCCATGAGAACATCACTTGCACAATTCCTTGCACAAAGAACAAGCTTACTTAGTGCATAACTAGAAATACAGTAACAATTTTGAAGTTCTAATTGCTTTTCCAGTTATAATCCTGTCTTGCTGTTGCCTAAACTAACTCTATTCAAATGTGATTTTCTTGAAGCTAAATAATAATAGTGCGAGAATCTTTCCTAAATATTAACCTGCTTGTAACTGTGCAGCAAGACACCCAGGATGCTCTGCCCATCTCTCCTCAGTGTACCCTGCTCTTTCATTTTCTCCAAGCCTCTTGTGAGGGCAGTAATGAATTCTTGTTAGTGTTTACTAATGTAAATTCATTCTTTGTTATCCCTGGGAGAGGAGGATTAGGCAAAATGACAAAACTTATTATTTCTGCTATTGCCATATAATATTCATTTTTATTCAGCCCTTAATTTTCCAGGATGTCCCACCAAACAAAATCTATGTGCACATAAGCAAAAACAATTAAGTGAGAATTTTTTAGCACAATGCCCAGAAACACAGTTGTGATTCCCATTAACATTCAGAAGCATCATACAGCTTTATCCTGGCATGCTGTATTAAAAACCTGTCAGTCTAAATCTGAGATAATTTCTGATTTAGAGGAAGTAAGGAATTACAACTTCAATTTCATTTTCCTGAAATGAAAGCAGCTCTCTTGGAGTAAGGATATGCATATTTTTAGACATGGCTAAAAATTACAGCCTGTGACATTATTTTACTCTACTGGGAATGTTTTTAGTACCTCCTTTAAGGAACTTGAATAGTTAAGATGAAGTTTATAAAACAGACAAAGAGCATTTTAGTAAAGAAAGCTCCTAAAGGACTTATCTTTGAATAAACAGATCATCCAAACTCCCATCTCAGCCATAACCGAAATTTAGAGGCAGTGGAATTTCAAGCTTTCCACCTCACCAAATGACTTTCCTTGCCAAAAAGATAATTAAGATTCCTTTGTACTCTGGGGGTGAAATTCCTCAAAATCCCATTAATATTAAACTTTAACCAAGATTTCTCCAGCAATATCATCTCCTTACATTTGCACCATTGGTAACCACGTGGCCTGTTGCCAGAAACAGGACTGAAAGTTCCTCTTCCAGGCCACTGTAATTTGAAAAAATAAACACCCTTTGACTGAAATACAACTTATGCTTTGGAACTACAGATCTTGTCTGATTTTTAATGCCCACCACACACAGAGAGCTCTCCTTGTGCAAGGCAATGAATAGACATGCAAGTTTAAGCTGCTGCCCTGAGGAGCTTACAGTATTTATGATTTCTCTGAAATCACTGCAGAGCCTTCCAAAAGATAAAAATATGCTTACATATTCTTAGTGGTGGTCCCCTCCTACAACCAAAAATGCTGATAAGAAAATGGCACGCAAAGAAACTTGGTTTTTTAAGTAAAAATATTTGTGTGAAAGTAATTTACAGCAACATTCTACAAGCCAAAATCTGTATTTAAAAGCAGAGTCTGCTTGAAAGAAAAATGGAACGTGATTCTGTGCTGAAAAGAACAGTTAATATTTTGAAATGATGCATCTGTATCACAATTCTGATTTTGATTTAGAGCTTAAAACGTGGAAATCAAACTTTGGAACGTGCAAAAACCACCAGAATTTCACTAGAATGGTGAACTCTCTGCTTTGAAGATATCAAAGAGCTTAGAAATCTGATCCCTGTCCCACAGCACCTCAGGTCACACGTAAGGAATAAGAATTCATCAACTTCCAGGTTACTGTGATCTAGTCCAGATGAGAATCTGACCAAGAGAGAAATGCACTCCCAAATTAAGATTTTTGCAACAAATTTGTAACTACAGTGTAATGAGACAACAGTACCTGGGGATCCACTGTCAAGATAAGGCTTAACGAGTTCTCCAAGTTTTGTCTTGCCTGCAACAGTTTCCTTTAGCAGTTGCCCACAGCAAACTAACAGGGAGGAAGGAACAAAAAAGACACAAGGTTAAATTTTAAAAAGGAAGCAACAAAGGCAAAAAAAACCCCCAACAAGCCAGAAGCTGCATACTGAAATAAGGTCACTGAATAAAATAAAAGTAGTGGGGGTTTTGGGTTTGGTTTTTTTTTGGCCAAACAGTGAAAAGCAAAAAGACTGAGCAGGGGAGAATAATGAATAAAAAAGAATACATTTGGCAAAGAACATATTAAAAGCAGAGATAGAGAGAAAGATATTAATCAAATATGTTCCTGAAATAATAACTCAAGGGATTGCTAGAGGCTTTCACTTTTTATAAACTTCTGCTTCCTGAATAAAGTTACTCCT
>NW_009953489.1:4639340-4655744 GCF_000747805.2 Chaetura pelagica | reverse complement strand
CCTGCTGAAAAGCACCTGGACTGCTGGAGGGTAACTCAGAGTTCAGGGAAGAGACTCCCCAGATCATTTAATGGTCCTGTAAGAATTATATTTCTAGAACTGTGCTAATGCAATATTATCATTGACTTCAAATACACAGAGTACCAGGAGACCCAGATTTGAAGTTTTACTCAGGCCAGTTGTACATGGGATCCCCCTGCTCTGGGCTCAGGGGGCACTTGCTGACCAAGGTCCCCCCAGGTGAGGGAGATCCAAGGTCCTGGTCCCTGTGCCACAGGGAGGGAATAATGGCACAGAAATGGGACACAGCATCACAGGTCTTACTTTCAACTCAGTTTTGGTACATTTTAGCTAACAGCCACTTTGTACATAACTGCATCACCTTGCAATTGATAATTTTAAGTTGATCCCACCCTTTCTGAAACCAACACCACCAACATCTATAGCAGCACTGATGCTCATGGAGAAAGAAACTCCTCCCTCTGCTTCATCACTGCTACCCACATCACTGGGCAACCCAGAGTGAGAATCCTCCACAGCAACACTTCTTACACAAAGCTGAAGACTTACTTCAGTGACAAGGGATGAACCCAAATTTGAACAGTCATCAGTTGTCCCGGAGAAACAAATTGATATTCACAACAAATGGGGTCAGAACAGAAACTCAGTGCTCATTTTTAAACCTCTGCTTCAACCCCAATGGTTTAATTGGAAATTAAGTATATGCTGAATACTCTTCAGAAAACTGGTCTTCCAATTCTGATTTAAATATTTAATTCCACCAATACTGGCTTTACAACATACTTAAAATTCAACATGTGGGTAAAGCAGTGGTAACGCATTTAGTAAAAAGAGCTGCAACTCTCTTATATGGTGGTTACTTTTTTAAAAATGCAAATTTTGACCTAGATGAAAACTCTATCGAATGTGCAGTTTTAGAAATAAAGTTCAGAAAAAATATTCAGAAACATAAGAACAAGTTAATTTTTCTTGAACACATTCCAACACGTCTCATTTTTCAGTAAGTACACAATTATTAAACCTAGAGCTTTAAACAGACCCACAAAAATTTAGTTTTAATATGAAATTACAGAACAGAGCAATATGAAAATAACTGACAGCACAAATATTGTATCACACTGATTTTTACTATTATTACTGTAATATAGATTTAAAAATAATTGACATTTACCTTTTTCAAGTTGATTGGATATGATTTTAGTCATGCATTTAAAAAAATATTAAAATCATCAGATGATTGGAAAAATCATGAAAATGAAATGAAAATAATAAAATGAAATGAAAAAAAATCTTTATTCTCTGAAAAAATCTGATTAAATCTGTATTTGAAAAGGATAGAGCTCAGAGCTTGAAGTGCTCGTGCATATGTGAAGCTAAATCCAGGTTCAATGAAATCTTTTGGCTTCATCAGGACTTCAGGGAAGATGCTGGGAAACTGGCACATTGCTGGGGACAACTGAGTGTGTTCCACTAATTAAAGAATCTCCTGAAGATAAAAAAATCCCACTTCATTCTGATATTTTCATTTGGTATCAATTGAAAGTATGCAAATAAAATGAACTTGCATTTCCCTTAACAAAGAGGATAAGACTGATCAGCACATGTTACAGATATCAGACATTTGTTTAAAATAATTTATGGTTAATCCACTATTAGAAGACATCCTAGAGCATGGGCACATGTTGGATTGATCCAGTCACCAGGTTGTGTATTAATATTGTCAGACTTTTTAATATTAATCTGCTAGCCATGAAGAAGAATTTCTGGGCCTCCTTTAGAAAAGAAAGAAAATGCGCTTGGAAATCATTGTTTCTTCTTCTAATACACCAAATGCACAGAACTTGAGTCTTCATTACAGAGTAAATTGGAGTAAATTGCCTCATTAAAGAGTAAATTCAAGTAAATGGGAGTAAATTTAGAGTAAATTGGATTTTTAAAGTGTCCCAGTTGTGGTCAGGCAGTTGAAACTGGAAAGATGTGACTCATAATCCACTAACCCACAAAAGTCAGAGCACAAGAATCTAACACATGGAAAAATAGTGGTGTAAATGGTATAAAAAGCAGTGACTGGAAGAACACTAGAGCTGGTTTGTCACAGAATAAATACTTTACTGGCTTATATTTCTTTCTGTTTCTTCACTTCCCTCAAAACTGTGACACCCACAGTGAGAGACAAACCAGAATTGTACGAGCGAGTAAGAAAGAAGGGCAGCGAAAGAGAACTGATCAAAAAGAGAGAAAGGAGGGATGGAGCAAAGTGCATATTTACTGAGAACTTACTGTTGACAAGGCTGTATTTCTGAGCTATTAGTGCTGCCTGCAGGCTCTTCCCACTGCCTGGGGGTCCACAGAAGAGAATCCGTGGTGTAAAGGGGGCGGCCGATCGGTGCCGTGTTCGGACACAGGTCAGGACTGGGACAGGAAAGGCAAGAAACACAGGTTAGCTCCTATTTCTTTTAAAAAAATAACAATCCAAACAACAAACCAACCAAACCCAACATTTATTAACTCCTCTCTCTTTTTTTCAAAGGTCATTGTGATCATCAGTTATCACTGAAAGGAGCTGGATAGTCCAAGCAAACCCAGGGCTGTGCTAAAACTGCCACGTCAGCTGCTCATGCTGAGGCTCCTCAGCAAACTCCCCATCATCCCACTCCTGCACTTGCTTTCATCAGCAGCTGTCAAACCATTTTAAAGAGCAGATTCAATTAATAATTGCTCTTTTACCATGTTGTTTTTAGCAGAAGTAATTTTTGCTGGATAGGTACAATTTCCCCATGCAAATCATAGAGGGATATAATTACATTTAATACTTTCTGCAGCTTCTGAGCAAATATTGAAGTGTAAAAACTCAGGATGTTAAATTAATATGACATTTATCCAGCTGTGTGTGTTTGATTAACAGACTCCTAATTACAATATTATAGACTTGTAGCATAGGATGTCACGACACAATAGAGCATTGACAACACAAAACTGACTGTGCTTTTCTTCTTTTGTCCATCATTTTGGTATCACATAAAGGCTTTTTGAGCTGCTCTCTGCTTCCCCTCTATGTGCTGGACAGCATCCCTCTCCATTTTGGGTTGCAAGTGAAATATCAATTTCAGGTTGATGTACAGATTATGAGAGCTTTGGAAAGGTGTCAGGACACGTGAAGCATCATCAGCCTTGCTGTATGAGAGATCTGAACTTGGTTACAATCTCAAAAGAGAACCTGATAGATCACCAAGCAGCTAAAAGATGACACAGCTCAGCAGTGAGGACAAACCAGAATGGTATTTGGACACAGCCAGACCCTCTTACTCCCTGTGCCCCTGGCTAACACCACCACTGCAGAGAGCAGCTCAAGCTTTGGCACAAGCTGGGCAGGCTTGCCAGGGACCAGAGAATGAAATGCCAAGGCCAAGTTCATGCCACCCCAACTTGACTGCCAGTGTTACCCATCATCAAACAGCATGGGGACACCTCTGCAGGCTTTGATTTTTTCCTCTGTAACTACAAAGGATACAATGAATTGTTAGCCCAGACCTCTTCAGTTCAAATTAAGGTCTCTAGACTAAAGAGTCCTTGCAATGAAATGGTATTTTAGTCTAACAAATTAGCCAGGCTTAGACACTAACGTTTGTGTGAATCATAAGCCCATATTAAAGAAAACCACACAAAAGGACTGATGGAGAACATCAGAAGGATCAGTAGTTTCACTATCACTGTCCACACACTGCTGAAAACTAACAAACTTGGTTTTTTTCAGAGGACCCACTCCTAGACACTTTGGTATCAATATAGAACCTCTTGTGATAAAGCAGCAGCTCCAGAAGTTTCTAGACAGTGACCCTGAAGTACCAAGTAACTCCAACTGCAACCACCTGGGATGGTTCCAGGCTCCCTCCAGCTCCACAGGGACATTCCCAGCTCCAGTAGATCTCACACATCCCAGCCCACATCAGCTGTCACTCCAGCAAAGTTGGAGTTTACAAAATATAATGGTATGAAACAACCCATGGTAATACCCATATCAACATCTCCTTTTTTTTTTTTTAACTCTAGCAACAAAAATACTTTCAAAAACCCCTGGAAAATCCTAACATAAAAGTGTATTTGCTGCAAAACTGCCTAAAACCCCAGAATCAGCTACCCAAGGAGTGCTCTAGTTATTCTGAATATTTTCCATAACCCAGTGTACTGAAAAGCACAAACACTACAGGCAAAGCATCCTGCTTACAAATGATGCTTAATTTGCAGTAAATAACCAAGTTAATTAGGAGTAATGATCCCCTAGACAGTCTCCACATCTAATTATTTTTTAAAAAAAAAAAAAAGCTGGCTGCTTGATGCACTGCAGAAAAAAAGATCTAGAGAGGATTTTTTTTCATTCCAGTTTTCAATTTATCTCACTACATTATTAATTAATAATAATTAATATTCAGGCACTCACATTTTTATTTACAATTCAAGGCATGAATTCTTTATGAATGATGATATGAACTTTTAAATTTAATTAAGTAATTTAGAGGTAATTAATGTGTAAATTCAGAATATGAACTTCCTGCTTGTTTATCTTAAAAGTGCAGCACTTGTTAGTAAAAAAAAAGACCTTTTTGAGATGCAAAATTACTGGGATATAACACATCATCTACAGACTGACAGCTACAAAGTATATTATCAATTGGTCTTCTTGGCAGTTTCCTTATTCTTTCATTGAAGAATCAACATGAAAAGTCAGACTGCATTACAGTCAGGCAGAGGCAAACAAGAAGTGTTGAGCAGAAATTGTTGAGCAGAAAAGCTACCAGCCCAAACAGCTTTTAAATAATGAAATGTTACTGGCTTTGAACTACTCCTACTACTTGTTATCAGGCTTGTGGAAGGGACTGGCCCTTGGGGAGATGAACAGTGCAGCCTTTTAGAAGAGGCTCTCACAGAAACAACCGTGACACTCGCTGCACTGAGTCAGCTGTTCCTTGGTAGGACTGTGGAACTAAGACTTTCCAGTTATCTGCACTTACTCTAGTCCTGTAAAATAATTACCAGAACAGCCCAAACTCTGCACTAGAGAGAGCACAAATCAGCTAGGAACCATCTGTGTTGACTACTCCTAATCCTACCAGCTGTCTCTAATAGTTAGGAACTTCCCTTTGCAGGAGAGTTCAACTACCAGATTTGCCATAAAGGTCCATACCCACCCTGGGAGAGGACATCCATAGAAGGCTGGTCTGCATTGATCAATTTCAGAACTTTTTGGTAGATCTGGAAAACCTCTGGAAAGTTTCTGTGATATTCCAGCAGTTTCTTTAACATGTCCTGTTCAGACAGATCTTCTGGCTTCACCAAACGTTGCTGCACCAGCGGATCAGTTGGCCAGTCAAAGGTGGTGTGGTACACCTCTAGAAGTTAGACACTGATTAGGGACTAAGAGGATGATTTATTAGATCTTTCCCACCTCCAAAAGGTTTCCTGAACAAAATCAAGGGCTACCTTTAAGCTACATGTTGGTGGCACAAGCAATCACCTGGGCACTTGTACTGACAGTGACCCAGGTAACTGGCCACCCATGTAGCCAAGACAGCAGGAGAGCAAGAACCAGGAGTTAAGAATAAACTCTCCAAATTCTTCAACTGAACCTTAAAAGAAGACCTTTTATAAGCAAATCTCCTTTACAGCAAAAAGGAAAAAAGCATTTCTTTAGTTAAGAACCTCCCTCCTAATTCCACTTCTAAAATATCTGACATGATTTTTTCTTTTCATTGAGCAAAGTCAGGTTTTTATTTCCTGGTGGACATTTGATAATGATACTCAACAGACAATACAGAGCTAACTCTAGTTGAGAATCATTTAATGCAAGATACCTAAAACCATCCCTGCAACTCAGAAAAGCCTCAGGATCTAGCAAAGACGTGGAGCAAAATATAAGCTCATGTGGACAGATTGAACCTTCAAATATTCTGTCCTGCCATAGGCTACTTTTTTCTGCCTCAATACTGAGCTTTCCATTTCCCCACACTTCATTGGCACAGAAAAGAATGCAATGTCAACAAGCACTTTTCCCAAACAGCTTAAATTTATATTTATAAATTCCTACTGGTTTTTAAAGGGATACCATTTGAATTTTAATCCCACTGGTGTTACAATGCTCCTGAGCCCAAGCAACACTCCAGTTTCTAGTGGAGATCAGAAAGACACACATACTGCACCTTCTGTGATGGGATCAAGCCTCTTCCCACTGTTCCTCTCAATTAGCACAGTGTCTGAAGCATAGAACACAACTAGGTAAAAAAAACAAAATAAAAAAGAAAACAGTTCAGCTCTTGTGACTTACTTACTTTGCTTCCTGTAACTGTTGAGATGTATCCTAGTATTAAAGATGGATAAATGCATTTCAAGCACATCTGCCTCATTCTCCTTTCCCAATATTCTACCTGCAAGTACTTCATTTAATCAGATTTTTTTCCAGCTTCTAAACAATATCATGGGATAAAACAGACATGAATCCAGCCCAGCACCCATCAGTACTAGCTGTCCCCATCAACCACACCAGGTAACAAGGTTCTCCCTCACTGACCCTGTGCCTGGAGCCTGGGACAGACACACCCAGGGATCACTCAAGACTGATTCTCTCCTGTACCACAATTACTGTTCCCCCAGGTACCTTGGTAGTGAGACCAGGGAAACTTAGTTTTCAAAAACCTCACAGGAAAGTGTTCAAACTTGATTAGAAAGCACCAAAAGATGGAGAACCTGTCACTTCCCCAAGTTGATTTTGGCTGATCATCCTCACAGTTAAACACTGTAATTTAATTACTATTTTCCATGCATTTGCTTACAGGTTTCAAACTAATTCTTCTTATGACTTTCTTCTCTGTATCAATGACTCTGTTCAGACACTTTTCTCCCCATTAAGGTTCTTATACACTGTAACACTCACCTGCTCTCAATCATCTTTTTTATTAACTAGACAGACTGAGCTGTAAGATTCTCATTCAGGTCTTGGCTGCACGGATATAATTGTGAGCAAAACTCAACCTCAGATGTTATCAGCTACATTAAAAATACATGCAAGTACTAGACATTAAACATTTTTGCCTCACTCTATTGCAGTGATTCTGAATTCTTCATTAACAGTCGAATCCCTTCCAAATCAAATCCAAAGTGACAATTCATCCAGTTTAGCTAACAGTCTGTTCACTATCCACTGGCAAGCTCTGCATTTATCATTTTACACTGTATTCCACACAATCATAATGATTTCCTGCCTTCTAAGTGGATCCTCTAACTATATTAATTTGGGACAACTGGCTCCTAGATGGCCAAGGCAGCTGCTAAGGGTTTGTGTGTCAGCACTTTGCCAGTAAACAAACATTCCTCTCAATGCAAGTCAGAATCCACACATACTCTAAAAGGTGAAGCTTAAAATCATGATGTTTCCAGAATCCACCCATGCTCTGAAAGGTGAAGCCAAAACCTATGATATTTCCAGTTCACTTGGTGGTGTAAAGTTTGCTGTTTGCATTCCCTAATCCAACAGATGGATTTGTATTTAGTACAAATTTAGTACGAATTTCTGTTTACTACAGGAATTGTTTCAGTCTGAGGAAATAGGCTGATTTCTATAGAAATCAGAGTCAGAAAACTTAGACCCTCTCCTAGAATAGGAGGAAAACAGAGCTGCTCAGAGACACTTGGCTGGAGGGGTCTTGAATTTACAGAACTCTTAACATGGAAGAAAAAAAAGGGTTCCTGTGTGAAAGGCAGGGTTTAAAGCCTCACTGGTTACCTGAAGTTCTTTTGAGTGAGTCTGAATCACATGAAAACATTCTGCTGCCTGGTGACTCCAGTCTCTTCAGTATCACCATTGAATTTATTGAGTATTTTTGGGAGAAACACTTCATTCCTACTGGATGCAATCACAGAGAAACCCTGTTCTGCTTACCAACATGCCTAGGAATGATGCCAGATGATTGCAGCATCCATGCCTGCTCCTTATTTTCAGGGAAGCCTTCCAAAATCCATCCCTATTGAACAAAAACATGAAAGAGTTACTGATGCTGGAAGAGAAAACCCAAAATTTAGCATGAAATACCAGTGCAGAAAAATCACCTCATCCTGATCTCACAGCAGCACAGGATTTGGTAGGGATGCTTGTGAGAGAAGAAAGCAAACATGGAGCAGTGATCTTTTTGTGGAACAGCATGCACTAATACCACTGCCACAGAGCCATGGGGACTTCTCTATTGTAGCAATGATTTATTTTTTTTTTTCATGTTTCAATCTTCTTTTCTTGAAAAAAAGAAACTTCTCTCTCAAATAAAAACAACCCCAAACAACTCCTACAGTTTTGAAATATTCAAAAGGATAACCAGCTCACACTGTGTATATATATATTAAAAAAAAAGAGGCTAAACAAATCTAAAGACAGATTTAATGCCAAGAACACTGAGAAAAATATGCATGCTTTCATTATTTTCTTAAATTATACAGGAAAACTCACAGTAATGGACCCAGTGTTCCCAGAGCTAATGAAGCAACAGAGCAAAAGAAAGAAAAAAAGAAAAAAGAGCCTTTTGCTCCCTTAAGTCCTTGTTATAGCCAGCTAAGTGTTGGATTGAACATCTTTAAAAAAACATTTACAGATCTGTGAAATACTGGGGGAGAGCTGCAGGCTCACTCAGGTTCTGTGTGATGCAGCATTTGAAATCAAATCCACATCCCAGCCTCAAGTCTGTATCTTCTAAACTTGCCCAAATGTATCTGTGAAGTTGCTTAACCACACACCTTCTTGTCACTCAATCCTACACCTTCAAAACCACTTCATGGTGCTACAGTACAACTGGAAACCATCTTTGCACTGCAGTGAAGAAGATATTTGAATATTGCATTAGCCACCCATCGTTCTCTCCCACCTAAATCTGAGGCTCTGTCAGTGCAGGGTCCAAAGGTTTTAGAATTATTTCAGGGAACCATCTCCATGACTCCTGCAGGAGGAAACTGGGACGTTCCAATTACACAAGAAAATAGAGGAGACTATTCAAAATTCCTTAATTAGCCTGGTTTCAGGAAGATGTCAGCCTGCTGATCTCTGTAGAAAATAAGAGATCCAAGTAGCTACGAGGCCTTTGTGCCCCTCCCAGTGTTTGCTCTGTTGAATTAGAATGAGCCAGTGGTTAAGGTCACACAGGTGCTGAGAAATCAATTTATCCCCTGGGACTTGCAGGAAGCAAGGCTGCACAGCATTGTGAGTGGTGTGCAAGGAACTTCAGCACCAGTTCTGAGCCTATTGTGCTTGTACAGCAGGTACCCACGGGCCCAGATCCTCTTTGTCCAGGGGGAGGTGGCACCAGAGGCCTGAAGTCAATAAATTGATGCCAATTTGCAGAGACTCCAAATCTGGCTCATTTTCTCCACTCCAAGTGCAATGCTTTTGGAAACTAAAACCAAACCAACAAAACCCACCCCACAAAGCCTTCTGATGTCAACAGAGCTCATTGCTCAACGTCACACACTGAGCACCAGGCACTGAACACAGAATATTCCTTTTCCCAGTGCTTCGCAAACTTCACAAAGCAGATACAAATTTCAAAGGTCCTTGAAACAGGCAACAACCAATTGTATAGCTAAAAAGTTTTTGCAGTGGACGAAAACATTGCTCAATAATAGCTTCCTGCAACAAATCTATTTTAAAGCATTAAACTAATGTGAAATAAACACAAACTACTAAATCAATGGATCTCATTTCAAGAGGTCTCCGAGTTCCAGGGTATCAGTCAGTCCCTAATTAGAATACATTATCCATCTACTTGACACTTCAGTGAAATGTCTATTCCACCACAGAGCTACAGCTTTGTTCAGAACAGGTTTATTGATATTCTGCTGCATTCCCTCTCCATACCCCCAGTGGCTTGGTTCTGTTTTATCACACATCAAAAAGGCCGTATGCTCAGGGCACCCCATGCACAGCTCAGAGCTGGAGGTCTGAACAGCTGCAAGTGGTGTGTGGTATCACAGGAGGGACAAGCTCCAAGCAGATGTCACAGATTAAAAAAAAAAAGAAAGAAAAAAAAAAAGAAGAAGAATTAAAAAAAAAAAAGGGTAAAAAGGGAACGTGGCTTGGGAACGAAGCAGGAGGCAGCAAGACACAGCAGAGCAAGACCTGACTTAAAATCTGCCTCTCATGCTTTATGCAAACACTGGTCTTTTTTTGCCCTCCTGTCTATCATTAAAGTGTAATTAGTAACTTTACATGGTAAATTTGTTTCTTAAAGAAGCCATCTACTTCTTGTTCCTGATGGCAGTGACCTTACACCGAGACATGGGACGCATTTCATCACATCAAGGGTGGAAACAAAGGCTAAAAGTGAAGAATTCCACTGTGCCTTTACTCCATGGTCACTGTTCCCTCTCTTTTGGCTGGAAACCTCAATCCTTTCCCACGTCAATACAGCACTCTGCTCTTGCTCCTCTTCCCAAGCCATGCTGAAAACAAGGAAGCTCTTTCAAAGCCATCACTCTCCTCTCCAGATTTAAGGAATCTGGAGAACAGGAAAAGCTCATTCCCAGATGTAAATCTCATTCCTTTGCTGGCACAAAACATCCAGCTATGATCCCAACCCTGCACACTTTCACACTTTCCACCCCAGTAACAATTACTTGAGTGAATCACTTCTTCCTTGTTATTTGACCTGCCCAGCCTCATTTTTTGAAACTATTTTTTTCTAATTACAGAATCCAAATTTGACTCTGCTTTAGCATCCTGAAAAGGGACAGCACAAAGAATTAGTGCTGAATTACATGGCACATCTGAAAGAAACCTCAGCCACAAGCACAAAGACCAGAGGTCACAATTTCTGCTGCCTTTAGGAAAACAAATCATCACGCCAGGTTTTCCACATCATCATTCAGTAGTTCTTGACAAGGTGTTCCATGCCTTTCAATCTCATCTGGAGAAAGGGGACAGACAAGAATGCAAAAGAAATTATATCAGTAATAGCTTTGCCAGTATGGGTCTCAAATTTCTGGATTGTTCAGAACTCAGCAGACTGAGGAGCACAGTAGGAACAGTTTCAGCCCAGCCCCTGCAGCCCATCACCACCCGCAGTGTGGATGATGGAAGAAGCTCCAATTTTAGCAAATTTCCCATTAGAAAGAATCCTTTTATCCCACACATGGTTTCTATAGGCTGACTGAGCTGCAAAGCTATTACAAAAAAAAACAACCCCAAAACAACAGGCACCTTTTCTTCTTGGCAAACAAAACCGATGGTGAACAGACAGATTCTCTCCCCAGATGAAGCTACTAACATCACTGTCCTTGCATGGAGTTCCAGAGAAAACACAATGATCTTTATCTGCCAAGGTAAAACCAGAAAGAACTAACAGAACCACTGCTCTCTTTCCTGTTCAAAGATAACCACAGAATTACTGAGGCTGGGAAAGATCTCTGAGATCATCAAGTCCAGCCTATGACCTAACACTTCAGAAGTAATTCTGCCACTATCTGTGTCAATCCCTGGCCTAACCTTAGTTTCTAAATGGTCCTAAGACACAAGCAAGGCTGCTCAGCTCTGCCTCTCACAAATCTACCATGTAGCAACCTCTTCACCAGCCTTCCCCAGTTCTCCCAATTCCCTTCCCAACACCAGCAGCCAGAGGGGCTGTAGCCAACATGTACTAACCCTGTAAGATGAAAACTCTTCGTATCAGCTTCCCAAGTCCCAGGTTCTAACAGAATGTTTGCAATAAGTTTTCTGTGTGTGCTGGAAGACCTACCTGCCTGATCCCTCAGATCCCTCACAGCCCTCACTACATTTGTATTAGAAGAACACACAACCCAGAGTCTCAGCAGAGCTGTTGATCAATAAAAATGTTCTCCTTGGAGGATGCCTGTGACATCTATAAACCTGTGAGTGTCAAAACAATGGCACAAAAAAAATCCTGTGTTCCTACTGCCAGTGGGATGAAAGCTGTACAATTAATGCCAAGCCAATGACACCACAAGGAGAAATAAAACAAACAGCTGGTGGTACCATGGTCCAACACACTGCTCCTAATCTATTAGCAGTCTCAGACAAAAAAGAGCTGACTCATGCTTTGAGAGAAATGCCAGAAATCTGTCCAACAAAGTGCAAAATCCACAGCATTAATTCTATTTCCTATCACATGAGGAAAAAAATGGAATCAAAATGCACAGCTCCCCTTTCAAATGGAAAAGACATACAGAGAGTGAGGAGCTTTCAGTGACCACAAATGGCTACCTATGAAAAGATTTTTAACAACCACAACAACTTTGAAAACCCAACTATGTGGTTTTTCTATAAACAGCTGAAACCTTAACTGGACCAACAACATCCACCCCATTCTTGCTGCATGTCAAGAAAGGTTTATAAAGGGTATTTTTTCCCCCTTGGAACACACCCAGCACTGATTCAGTGGTGCTGGTGATAACAACAGGGACAGAAAATGCAGGCAAGACACTAAGCAGCTGTTGGAAATTTAACCATCTTGTCACCTTGCTCAGAGTTCACCTGACCTAATACTTAAAATAATTGTCACTGAGAGCTCCTTCCCTTGATATGAGAGCCATACCAACAATTATAGACAGCATGGGGCAAAATAGCACCGAGTGGATGCAGCCTGTGGAGGGCACTGGGTTTTGCTTACACACTGATGGTAAAACTCACTTCAACAATCTCACAACCACTACTGGAAAAATGAGGTGCTGAAAACACACCTTCTGTTAATCAGGCAAAGAGACTGATGTCCTCTAGCAACCCTCTCGGGCAGAACAATTGAAGAGATTACATCTCCAGCTATTCATTACCACCCTGATCAGGTTATCCTCCCCCCACCTCATCCTCTGTAATTGACCATCTGATCCGGCTCAGCCAGGGCAGGGCCAGGGAGAGCCCTTCCACCAGGGCCTTAAGCCAAGAGAGTTAACTTTGCACTGAAGTACACAAGGGCTTCTTTGACAATCATTCCCATTGTCTGAGTCCTAAAAGACAAAACATTGAATCAGAGTCAGAACATTTTTTCAGCCCTTGTTAGTTCTGTTGCTTTTTCTCTGCACCTACAGACATCTCTGTGCTGCAGAATTGCCATCCTAAAAACTACAAGACAACGGCCCAACCCCCAAGATGACTTTGTTTTATATTGATGACAGGATCCAAGCTGCAGATCACTGCAAACTACACCAAAAATCAGAGAGAGAAAAGCACAAGACGTAAGTTTTCCAGCATATGTAGTTTCTTTCAGTGCCCAATGCTGAGACACTTTAGGAAGCAATTTTCACACTTCAATGCAAAGTTTATTACCACCCGTGCTCTGTTCAACCAACAGGGTAGGTAAGGGTGATGTTGAGAAGCAACAGATTTCAATAAAACTATGAGCCTTAAGTTATCTCTGTGAGGTCAGGAAGCACCAGTCACACCCTGACCCAAAGATGTGGCTGGGACAGGTCTGAAAACACCATGTATCTGAAAAAAAGCTGCTTAGTCCTTCATCAACATAACACCTCCTTTGGACTGGACCCTTTCCTCTCAAGAAATGCACCACATCATGTGCAGTCTGGATTTTGGCACTGCTTAGAAACAGGGTTTTATCCATTAGATTAGTATGTCTTTTAAAAATAATCCCTTCTAATGGGCTGACTCAATAAACCATAACATCTACTGGAGATTTTAAAGGAAACACATGAAAGAGATTTTGCTTTCCTTGAGTGCAGACATTAATTTCAACCAGTATTAATCTACTTCAGTTCTCTTCTGGTTAAAAGTCTCTACTTATATTAAGGCAGAGCACATGGGGCAGGAGGGGGGAGGCCACACGACTGTGAATACAGCCAAGCCTAAAATTCAGTTGCCTCTTTGTATAAACCAGCAGTGAACCTGCTCATTATTACTCAGAAGAGAATATATTTAAATGCAGTTTTTTCATCAAATGGGAAGCAGAAAAAAAATACACCATGAGAAACAAAGAAAATTGCTGTGAATAACATCAGATTCTCTTCCCCATTCTCCTCCACAAGAGTTAAAAATCTCGACGTATTGATTTTTATATATTTTCTGTTTATCTGTTTTGTCCACTAGAATTCTGCCAGTTGCCCCAGGCAAGCAACAAAGCTCTGCTTGTTCAGCCTTTGATCATCTCTGTGCTGGAAGATTAGCATATGCACACTCTCATCCTCCCCTTTATCCTGTTAATAAAGCTCCAAACTCCCTCTGCTGATGTTCAAGAAAGCAACCAGCTCCCGAGCCCCGGGTGATTTGCCCCCATTCCCTCCTCTGCTCAGGACTCAGAATGCTAACTACTCTGCACGAGTTGTCTAAGTGCTTATCCCACCGGCCCTCTGAGGAGCAATTCTTACTTGTTTGATGCAGTCCACGTTTGACAGACGTTTCTGGATCAGATTGGCCCAAAGCTCATTGGGAATTTCCTAAAGAAAGAGCAACAACAACAACAACAAACAAACAAAAAAGGCTGAATATTCACAATTGAGTTCAAAAGGAATCTGAGCATGCAGGCATAGTGTGGTTAAAGGTGAACTGAGATGTCTTCTTCAAAATAACTAACTCAAGCTGTGCCAGGCCCAAGTCATTAACATATCACAGAATTAATAAAGGCACAAAAATCAGCTTTCAAGGTAAGCTGAACATGAGCCTACATCCATGCCTTGTGCACAGGAAGGTGGGAGCTATGCCAGGTTCTGTGCACTAACACACACCTTGGACATCAGGCTCCTTCAGAACATCAGACCCACAAGTACCTGACCCACCACTGTCAGTGGACTCAGCATCAACCCTCTGACCAGCTCTCCTGAGAGACCAGCAGGGTCTCAAGCAACAGAGCAAGTAACAGAGAGAGTCTGATTTCATAGTTTGTCATGAGGTTTGTTTCATGGTTTCAACTAACTTTCACTCTTTCACCACCCAGAGAGTTGATTGAAAGTACATTCTAATGGTAAAGTTTGTTTCTTTTTAAACTCAGGACCATGAAATGGGATTGAAAGTGTATGTGCCAAGATTTTTAGAAGTGCTGTTTCTTTCTGTGACTGTAACTTTCCCCACATCTAGAGATGTTTTGGAAGACACTATTTGCTACCAGAGCAAAGTTCCTGTACAGATTTAGCAGGTTTTTACCCCCATGACAGCTCTTCCATGATGACATTAGATTCCTGACAAGAAATCAACAATACCCTTCCTTCCTTCTTGTAAGAATTTTCTCCACTATCTTGTTAATTCAGGCCTTAATTCTATGCTGAACTTGGTTGAACAAACTCTGTTTTAGACAGTTAAACTTGACAAAGTCTAAACCTTTGGCCAGAGCAGCTTTTAATTGTTTGCCTAAATGCTTTGATGAGACACGTTCATTTTGGTAAAATGAATATTCAGAAAAAAATCTGCAGTCAGATTCTCTACTTCCCAAGCCAAAAAAAATACTTAATGATGGTAGACTGACTCTTTATTCCACACAATTCCATATACTGTGGATTACCATCCCTTTTTTTCCCTCTAACCAAACAGCCTGAAGGGCATAAAGCCAGGGAAAGAAAAAAAAAGAGTATTTCTGTAGGTTTCCTTTATGCTAAAGGCTGCAGATAATACAATGAAAATGTGGCTGAATGTGTGAAAAGGTTTCATAACCATCTTTTCCATTTTATCACAAAATAATTTGAGCAGGAGAAACACAAGGCACTTTAAAGAAGCACTTCCCAAACCACAGAGACCAGTCCTCAGCTGGAGGAATGGACAAGGTGGCTCAGTCAGGTGGTGGTTTTCTTGTCTTGTTTCTCTCTGCTGTCCCCAGTTCTCAGTGCCTCCCCTAATATCAGTCATCCACAAGCAGGTAAAAGAGAAAAAGGGAAAGAAATTGCTGTGTTTCTTGAAAGTCAGTAGGTCCCAGAGGGTGGCTCATCAGAGCCTCCTGCAGCCTCTCCCTGCTGGAGCCTGGCTCTGTGGCTTTGAGCCTGTCACCTTCCAAAGGTGCCTCATGCTGCTCCCAGGAACAGCCCGTGTCCTTCTCACTGCTTTGATGTGTCATGTCAAGACAGGCTGGTGACTGCTGGGGGTCCACTCTGCTAAGCCTTGCCAAACCAATTTAAACCAAAATTGTACTAGCTCCTTCCAGTGCAGTAGCATTCCTTGGGTCTCTTTTTTGAGGGGGTTTATTGCAGAAAAGCAATCAAGGACACGCACGTGAGGATCTCAGTGGTTCAGTCCTTCTGCTCTTTGTGGCTCCACTCCAGTCTCATTTCCTGGTCAGTTTTCCTCCCACTGAGCAGTGCCCTACAAAATCATTTTTTCAACAGGCTGCTTGTAGAACACTTAGTAATTCGACTAGAAATCATCACATTTGATACATATCAGCCCATTTATAATTTCTCAATCCTTAA
>NW_009953489.1:4621306-4636403 GCF_000747805.2 Chaetura pelagica | reverse complement strand
TGAACTGCTTCATGCCCATCAGAAGTAATTCTGCCACTATCTGTGTCAATCCCTGGCCTAACCTTAGTTTCTAAATGGTCCTAAGACACAAGCAAGGCTGCTCAGCTCTGCCTCTCACAAATCTACCATGTAGCAACCTCTTCACCAGCCTTCCCCAGTTCTCCCAATTCCCTTCCCAACACCAGCAGCCAGAGGGGCTGTAGCCAACATGTACTAACCCTGTAAGATGAAAACTCTTCGTATCAGCTTCCCAAGTCCCAGGTTCTAACAGAATGTTTGCAATAAGTTTTCTGTGTGTGCTGGAAGACCTACCTGCCTGATCCCTCAGATCCCTCACAGCCCTCACTACATTTGTATTAGAAGAACACACAACCCAGAGTCTCAGCAGAGCTGTTGATCAATAAAAATGTTCTCCTTGGAGGATGCCTGTGACATCTATAAACCTGTGAGTGTCAAAACAATGGCACAAAAAAAATCCTGTGTTCCTACTGCCAGTGGGATGAAAGCTGTACAATTAATGCCAAGCCAATGACACCACAAGGAGAAATAAAACAAACAGCTGGTGGTACCATGGTCCAACACACTGCTCCTAATCTATTAGCAGTCTCAGACAAAAAAGAGCTGACTCATGCTTTGAGAGAAATGCCAGAAATCTGTCCAACAAAGTGCAAAATCCACAGCATTAATTCTATTTCCTATCACATGAGGAAAAAAATGGAATCAAAATGCACAGCTCCCCTTTCAAATGGAAAAGACATACAGAGAGTGAGGAGCTTTCAGTGACCACAAATGGCTACCTATGAAAAGATTTTTAACAACCACAACAACTTTGAAAACCCAACTATGTGGTTTTTCTATAAACAGCTGAAACCTTAACTGGACCAACAACATCCACCCCATTCTTGCTGCATGTCAAGAAAGGTTTATAAAGGGTATTTTTTCCCCCTTGGAACACACCCAGCACTGATTCAGTGGTGCTGGTGATAACAACAGGGACAGAAAATGCAGGCAAGACACTAAGCAGCTGTTGGAAATTTAACCATCTTGTCACCTTGCTCAGAGTTCACCTGACCTAATACTTAAAATAATTGTCACTGAGAGCTCCTTCCCTTGATATGAGAGCCATACCAACAATTATAGACAGCATGGGGCAAAATAGCACCGAGTGGATGCAGCCTGTGGAGGGCACTGGGGTTTGCTTACACACTGATGGTAAAACTCACTTCAACAATCTCACAACCACTACTGGAAAAATGAGGTGCTGAAAACACACCTTCTGTTAATCAGGCAAAGAGACTGATGTCCTCTAGCAACCCTCTCGGGCAGAACAATTGAAGAGATTACATCTCCAGCTATTCATTACCACCCTGATCAGGTTATCCTCCCCCCACCTCATCCTCTGTAATTGACCATCTGATCCGGCTCAGCCAGGGCAGGGCCAGGGAGAGCCCTTCCACCAGGGCCTTAAGCCAAGAGAGTTAACTTTGCACTGAAGTACACAAGGGCTTCTTTGACAATCATTCCCATTGTCTGAGTCCTAAAAGACAAAACATTGAATCAGAGTCAGAACATTTTTTCAGCCCTTGTTAGTTCTGTTGCTTTTTCTCTGCACCTACAGACATCTCTGTGCTGCAGAATTGCCATCCTAAAAACTACAAGACAACGGCCCAACCCCCAAGATGACTTTGTTTTATATTGATGACAGGATCCAAGCTGCAGATCACTGCAAACTAAAATCAGAGAGAGAAAAGCACAAGACGTAAGTTTTCCAGCATATGTAGTTTCTTTCAGTGCCCAATGCTGAGACACTTTAGGAAGCAATTTTCACACTTCAATGCAAAGTTTATTACCACCCGTGCTCTGTTCAACCAACAGGGTAGGTAAGGGTGATGTTGAGAAGCAACAGATTTCAATAAAACTATGAGCCTTAAGTTATCTCTGTGAGGTCAGGAAGCACCAGTCACACCCTGACCCAAAGATGTGGCTGGGACAGGTCTGAAAACACCATGTATCTGAAAAAAAGCTGCTTAGTCCTTCATCAACATAACACCTCCTTTGGACTGGACCCTTTCCTCTCAAGAAATGCACCACATCATGTGCAGTCTGGATTTTGGCACTGCTTAGAAACAGGGTTTTATCCATTAGATTAGTATGTCTTTTAAAAATAATCCCTTCTAATGGGCTGACTCAATAAACCATAACATCTACTGGAGATTTTAAAGGAAACACATGAAAGAGATTTTGCTTTCCTTGAGTGCAGACATTAATTTCAACCAGTATTAATCTACTTCAGTTCTCTTCTGGTTAAAAGTCTCTACTTATATTAAGGCAGAGCACATGGGGCAGGAGGGGGGAGGCCACACGACTGTGAATACAGCCAAGCCTAAAATTCAGTTGCCTCTTTGTATAAACCAGCAGTGAACCTGCTCATTATTACTCAGAAGAGAATATATTTAAATGCAGTTTTTTCATCAAATGGGAAGCAGAAAAAAAATACACCATGAGAAACAAAGAAAATTGCTGTGAATAACATCAGATTCTCTTCCCCATTCTCCTCCACAAGAGTTAAAAATCTCGACGTATTGATTTTTATATATTTTCTGTTTATCTGTTTTGTCCACTAGAATTCTGCCAGTTGCCCCAGGCAAGCAACAAAGCTCTGCTTGTTCAGCCTTTGATCATCTCTGTGCTGGAAGATTAGCATATGCACACTCTCATCCTCCCCTTTATCCTGTTAATAAAGCTCCAAACTCCCTCTGCTGATGTTCAAGAAAGCAACCAGCTCCCGAGCCCCGGGTGATTTGCCCCCATTCCCTCCTCTGCTCAGGACTCAGAATGCTAACTACTCTGCACGAGTTGTCTAAGTGCTTATCCCACCGGCCCTCTGAGGAGCAATTCTTACTTGTTTGATGCAGTCCACGTTTGACAGACGTTTCTGGATCAGATTGGCCCAAAGCTCATTGGGAATTTCCTAAAGAAAGAGCAACAACAACAACAACAAACAAACAAAAAAGGCTGAATATTCACAATTGAGTTCAAAAGGAATCTGAGCATGCAGGCATAGTGTGGTTAAAGGTGAACTGAGATGTCTTCTTCAAAATAACTAACTCAAGCTGTGCCAGGCCCAAGTCATTAACATATCACAGAATTAATAAAGGCACAAAAATCAGCTTTCAAGGTAAGCTGAACATGAGCCTACATCCATGCCTTGTGCACAGGAAGGTGGGAGCTATGCCAGGTTCTGTGCACTAACACACACCTTGGACATCAGGCTCCTTCAGAACATCAGACCCACAAGTACCTGACCCACCACTGTCAGTGGACTCAGCATCAACCCTCTGACCAGCTCTCCTGAGAGACCAGCAGGGTCTCAAGCAACAGAGCAAGTAACAGAGAGAGTCTGATTTCATAGTTTGTCATGAGGTTTGTTTCATGGTTTCAACTAACTTTCACTCTTTCACCACCCAGAGAGTTGATTGAAAGTACATTCTAATGGTAAAGTTTGTTTCTTTTTAAACTCAGGACCATGAAATGGGATTGAAAGTGTATGTGCCAAGATTTTTAGAAGTGCTGTTTCTTTCTGTGACTGTAACTTTCCCCACATCTAGAGATGTTTTGGAAGACACTATTTGCTACCAGAGCAAAGTTCCTGTACAGATTTAGCAGGTTTTTACCCCCATGACAGCTCTTCCATGATGACATTAGATTCCTGACAAGAAATCAACAATACCCTTCCTTCCTTCTTGTAAGAATTTTCTCCACTATCTTGTTAATTCAGGCCTTAATTCTATGCTGAACTTGGTTGAACAAACTCTGTTTTAGACAGTTAAACTTGACAAAGTCTAAACCTTTGGCCAGAGCAGCTTTTAATTGTTTGCCTAAATGCTTTGATGAGACACGTTTATTTTGGTAAAATGAATATTCAGAAAAAATTCTGCAGTCATATTCTCTACTTCCCAAGCCAAAAAAAATACTTAATGATGGTAGACTGACTCTTTATTCCACACAATTCCATATACTGTGGATTACCATCCCTTTTTTTCCCTCTAACCAAACAGCCTGAAGGGCATAAAGCCAGGGAAAGAAAAAAAAAGAGTATTTCTGTAGGTTTCCTTTATGCTAAAGGCTGCAGATAATACAATGAAAATGTGGCTGAATTTGTGAAAAGGTTTCATAACCATCTTTTCCATTTTATCACAAAATAATTTGAGCAGGAGAAACACAAGGCACTTTAAAGAAGCACTTCCCAAACCACAGAGACCAGTCCTCAGCTGGAGGAATGGACAAGGTGGCTCAGTCAGGTGGTGGTTTTCTTGTCTTGTTTCTCTCTGCTGTCCCCAGTTCTCAGTGCCTCCCCTAATATCAGTCATCCACAAGCAGGTAAAAGAGAAAAAGGGAAAGAAATTGCTGTGTTTCTTGAAAGTCAGTAGGTCCCAGAGGGTGGCTCATCAGAGCCTCCTGCAGCCTCTCCCTGCTGGAGCCTGGCTCTGTGGCTTTGAGCCTGTCACCTTCCAAAGGTGCCTCATGCTGCTCCCAGGAACAGTCCGTGTCCTTCTCACTGCTTTGATGTGTCATGTCAAGACAGGCTGGTGACTGCTGGGGGTCCACTCTGCTAAGCCTTGCCAAACCAATTTAAACCAAAATTGTACTAGCTCCTTCCAGTGCAGTAGCATTCCTTGGGTCTCTTTTTTGAGGGGGTTTATTGCAGAAAAGCAATCAAGGACACGCACGTGAGGATCTCAGTGGTTCAGTCCTTCTGCTCTTTGTGGCTCCACTCCAGTCTCATTTCCTGGTCAGTTTTCCTCCCACTGAGCAGTGCCCTACAAAATCATTTTTTCAATAGGCTGCTTGTAGAACACTTAATAATTCGACTAGAAATCATCACATTTGATACATATCAGCCCATTTATAATTTCTCAATCCTTAACACTCATAGAAATGTATCAAGAGCCTGGTGGATGGGACTTCACCTTTCAGCAGTTTGCAGGGAAGGACACGGAGACACACACAGTCCATAACTGCACAACTGAACCTCATTCCAGGCGCCCTGAGCCTGTCCCAACATCCAAGGCAGCCAGTGGAAAGACCTTTAGCTTGAATTGTTTAAACCTCCCCAAAACCAGGGTGTCTCAGCCCATGCACAACTGGTTTAACCACTATTTCCACGCTGCTGAAAAACTCTCTCATGCCTGATTCATTTTGAACATTCCATGGTATTTCAGGGACAGCACATTCCACCTGACATGCCTGATCTACTCAGACTTCTGGTTTTGCAATCTTTTCATAAAACTGCTACACTTTTTGCTGCTGGGGAGGGGGGAGCACTTCCCCTAGCCATTCCCATGGGAAGTTTTGGATATATTTACCCTGAAAACAGCTACAGCAAAAAAAAATATAAATGTTGCACTTCACAGAGAAGTTAAGTTTGAAGAAATCTGGTTTAGTATGTTGACAATCATGAATGTTTAGATTTAGCTGGTTCAGATAAATACAAATGAAAGCCTGGGGGTGGTTTATATATACACAAGACTGGAACACCTCCTATTTGTTCCTTCATAGTAGCTTGTCCTGAAATAAATTAGAATTATGAACGTGAATAGATGAGGACACCAAGTTTTCTATTACATTTCTTCAAAAAGAGCACAGGGATACGATGCAACTGTAGTTTGAAGCCCTTATGTAGTATGCAAACACCTTCAGTGCAGTTTAGTGCAGCATGAAGAGCAACACCCATCCCACAAGCCCACAATTACCACAGTTGTTTCAACTTCTTTTTTTATCCAGTTAACAGGAAAAGTGAAATATGCAACAGCTCATCATTAGGCTTCACTATAGGAAAAATCTGAAGGTGCTTCCTATTAACAGTATCATAACTAGAGATGAGGGAATCATTTGCAATGATTTATGCAAAAAATCTAGCCCCTTTTTCTCTTCATGGAATATTTATTGAGAGCTTGTGGTTCTTCCAATTTATTGAATATTCAAAAATGTTTGACTTCTTTTTGGAAGATTTCCACATGCAGAATGATCACATTTTGCTTTCAGTGTCAATATTTAAAATCCACTACCTGAGCTGTGCTCATTAATAAGTGGCCAAGTGTGTGTCAGGGAACAACTCCATGTCCAGCTTTAAAAATTGAGCTGCAGAGAATAATGACACATTTTAAATACACCTCCCATTAATTCCTGTGCCAGGGGAACTCAAATGCTTTAGCATTCACTGAAAATGAAGACAACAGAGATTAAATATATGAACAAACATGTGGAACTTTTTGTAGTGTTTGTCCAGAGCTGGTAACCTTGGTCTACTGACCTAAAAATGAACGACCTTTGGCACTGGGGTTAATTTAGCCACAGTAACCTTATACCCATGAAACATTAAATTGGGTTAGATGATCTTCACACCAGCCTTTCAAAACCAGTCTTAGTTCCTGCTTTTCCTCTTTCCATTTATTAAATTGCTTTGGCCAAGACTAGACCATTGGAATGCCCTGACTGTATCAGACAGTATAAACAGCTATTGTTCTGCTCCCACATAGACATTCAAACCCTCTGAGTGCTGATGGATTTTGTGTATAACTGGAGGAGTCAAGTTCACCCCTTGCTTTAGAAGAACTAGGGGGTCAGTTACAGCAAAAGTAGATTTATCCAGCAGGCATGAATCAGTAAGGGAAAATACAGCTCTTGAGATGACAATTTGGCTACCTTTTAAGCCAGTTAAAGCTTGCAGGGATTTAGAGGAAACAAGGATTTCTCCTCTGAGTTTAAGGAGTTACATTTGAAAAAGCAAACTCAGAAAAGAACAAAAGAAATTATTCAGTGAAAATGTTCTTCTAGGATCTAACATCTCAAAAGCAAAGGCAAACTGCACAGTACAAACCACCACCAGATCCAGCTCTTCAGGCACTCCCCAGTACCTGATTAGCCTTGACATTTTTGACTTTCATCTTCCACACCATCCATCTTTTTAAATCAGATAAGCCCAAAAGGACACCCTTGAAAGTGCATCTGTATAGTCTGAAATATGTTAATAATTACAGTAATTAAACCAAAGGGAATTTTTGTTTTAAATTCTCCCCCTCTATGTTGAAATGTATGAATCTAGCAAAACAATCTTTAATAATTAGAAAAAAAAATATTTCAAAGTACATATTCTTGATAAGAATAATTTTATATCACCCCAGCAAAAGCAAATCTTTTTGCCAATAAGTTCAGTGAGCTCAATAAGCTCTTTCCTTTCCTCTCAGATCTTTAAGTATATTACTCCAGGCATCTCCAAACTTCATTCACTAATTCAATGTAACAAACACCACCATTTTCAGCCTAATTTTGTAAGGAAAAAAAAAAATCATGTTTGTATCACACCATCAATCATCTCAGCTAATTAAGAATCTGTTGGCCAACTGCAATCAAATTTAGTGTGGAATTCTCACAGGTGAGAAGTTGCTTCAATTTTTGTGAAAATAGGTGATGAGGGAGAAAAGATAAGATGCTTCTGTGCATTCTGGATGTTCTTTCAACAGATTTTTCCAGTCTACTTGTCAATAGTCTTTTAAATAACAACACAGTTAACATTGATCAACTCATCCTGTGGTGATCTGGAAAGAATGTTCTTTGGACCAACTCCTTTGAACATTAACTGTGAGGCCCACAATGAAGAATTAATGTGTTTAAAGACCTGTATTTAGCAAACTGGGTACTTGGAGTTGGGTGAAGCACATCAACCCAAGAAGAAATGATTCCCTGAGTCAGCTGCTGTTGCCTCAGCTCCTAAGCTTCTAGAGTGTTCAGTGCCAGGCTGGATTGTCACACTCCTGAGTGAAGGCACCAAGTTATTTGTATACACTACAGAGAAATCATGCACAACTAAGTAGCACTGCCAGATCAAAAAAAAAGTTCTTTGCATATTTTCCAGAGCATTTGGTGCTGAAGGAGACTTCAGAGATTAATGCTTATTTTATTGAGATTACTAAACATGCTCAAGCAGAAGATGATTTGTTTAATGATATAATGAACCAGTCTTTAAATTGTATTGTGCATAGCTGGACTTCTCTCAATTCTGTTGCTCATGTCTAAGGTTAATGTTCCAAGACCTCCATTACTTCTCACTGTCTTCCTCTCCTGCCCTCAGTCCATCCCCTGATACATTTTTGTTGATGTTTTCCTATCTAGCAGAGTTTACCCTTCTCCTCTGCAAGGCCCTACACACCAACCTACAAACCACCACAGACATAGGAGCATTTACTCTGATCTGCTCAACTCAGAGCAGTGGAAATCATGGGAATGCCACATAATTCCTTTTCTGTGACATGAGAAATCCTATTATTAACCCTCTTACACACCTCATTTCTTTCTTTATAGGCCTTTGCTTCCTTTACCAGCGCTGATATTCCCTTGGTTAACAAAGTCTCCCGAGACACACGGATGGCACCCAGATGTTTACAAAGCCACCTTGCCTGAGGGAAGTAGAGGAAAAAAACCCAAAAAAACACAGGTTAAAATATTTGGAAAGAAAATGAGGCTTTTTCCAGAAGGCTGCAGGAAGACAGACAGCATTTCCTAGCCTTCCATTTCAGTAAACTGTGTGTGTAACTTGGAGCAGGTTCTTATGAAGATGTTTGAGAGTCTACAGCTTTGAAGAAAGTCTTTTTCAGCTCCTGTACTCTGACAGGGACTGGAGAGAAGAAAGCACCTTCATCCCTGGCTTGCACACCACCATCCCCTGCAGCTCCTCTGGGCACTTATCTCTGTGGTTCAAACACAACTCTGACATTTTCAATCAAGTGGTACCTGCAGGCACAACACACAACTGGGCCATGGAAATGGAGCAATCCAGAAGATGGGAACTCCACAAACACCTCATTATGGCACTGCTCCTCTGTTAAATAGGTCTGCTAAAAATCTGGGAAAGCCAGGCAGGCAGACTCCTGCCACATTGCAGCAGCAGCACGGCCGCTGTTGAGGGAGCTCTCACAGTGCCCACTCCAACCCTTCCACTAACCTGCAGTGTGTTATCCAGGTGCATCCCTTAGGAATGTCACCCCTCAGCTTGGCTGGTGCAATTCAGACAATTATTTTCTCAAAACAACATTCTCACAAGTGCTCAGTGGGAAGTCCAAAGTGTGCAGCACCCCAAGGCTGAAGGTAACATACTCACAACTGTAGTTTTTCCTGAAGCAGGTGGACCCAGTACACAAACTCTTGGAGCTATGAAAAAAGAACATGTGAATGTCAAGATAAAGAGCAGCAAAAAGCCCAACCGGTTTCCTGCTATTCCCACTATTGCATTGCAGTGTAACCACAATGGAACAGGCAGTTACAAACCTGCCTGAATGGAGATTTCAGGCAGTGGTGAAAAAAGGGAACGAGGATGGTTTAGTGGGTGAACCAGAGCATCAGATCCAAATATTTCCTTATTTGAGATTGACTTTTATTCCCAAAACATTGATTTAGACCTACCACATTCTGTGATGAAAAAAATATTGTGGCCTGTACATGCAGAACAAGATTATTGAAAAGTGACCCTGATCATAACCATAGAATGGTTGAGATTGGGTGGGACTTCTGGAGATCACCTTTTCTCTCATCCCCCCTACACAGCATGGGAGTAAAGATACTTTCTACTTTAGCAAAGATTTTGGCTCTCATCACAAATAATGCCATTTCACTTTTTAGTTTCATCTCCATAGGTTGTGTCAGGGTTCAGAGCAGGCTTAGATATTGCAAAATTCAGCACTTTCTTTATTTCTGACAGTGACCTTCAGGTTTTTCAGTCATCATTACAAGTAAATTTCTTCATCTCTCTATCTTGTGTTTCTCTAGCTCTTGTCCCCTCTCCTTTCCCTGAGGGAGCAAGGTGGGAAAAACCCACCCCAGTTTGAAGGCACTCTTGATGTGATGCACACAGACAACACCACAGGCATTCCCCTTTCAGGCTTCACTGGGCATGAATTAGAGGCAACACAAACACAGGAAAACAGAGGAACTCTTAGGAAAGTGTTTGGGACTTTTCCCATTAACACATCCTGGGGTGCAATCCCTCCTGCTCCCATTTTTTATTAACATATTTGATGGGGTTTTTTCCCCTTCACCTCAGGGAAAAAAAACAACAACACCAAACCAACCACCAAAAAAAGACCATAGACAGAAGGGACCAATGAGTATTTACTGGGAGTAACATTGGTCAAAACAAAGATCTTCTCACCCAAAAACCTCTTCAGCTCTTGATAACTAAGGGAGATAAAGTATCTTGTGGCAGCAGACAGGGAAGGATGTGAACTGTATTTTTATGAGGCCTTCCATGCACTTACACTTATTGGGCAGGTGCAATTTTTACACAGACATGAAACCCAAATTAGAGATTCATCTTTACAAAGTTATCTGACTTGGAAGGTTTAAGAGAAAACTCCCCCCTCGTTGCTTCTTGCTAGTGCAACAGAACTAGTACACAATGTAGAAAAATACTTTAAAAGGATACATCAGCTGTTTTTATCACCTAATTTCTTTCAAATGTAATGTGATTAAATCCTAGGGTCTTTTTCTTTTTTTTAAACTAACACCTTGAAACTCCAGCCCGGTACTTAGGAATTATTTATAAACAGCGTCATAAAAGAGTGCTCGGGTGCCAACACTAATCAACTTCTTCAAACCACTTCAAAGCAAATCAAAAAACCTTTCCATCCACAGATCCTTTTGAGGTTTAACTAGGAGCATGATTTAAAATTCACAAGAAAACCCTTAGGTATTGAAGCTTTAATACACAGCTTTCTTGGACAAACGTTTGATAAAAAACGAAACATACCATTATATACACCATATCATGCTTTAATATTGCCCAGGGCTACTGTAAATGCTCACTTTGTACTAAATCTGGTTTTCTCTCTGCTTAGTGGCTGGCAGCAGATGGGGCAGTGGAATTCACTGATTTACTCATTTGCACACTTGTAAGGCTCCTTATAACGTTCTCCCAAAACATAAGACACGAGGGCACCACCAGGACACTGCTCTGTGTCATGTTTAACCCCTCCAAGCAGCAGAGTCATTATTTAACACTGCAGGACTAAACCAGCAGCTAAATGAAGCCAGAAGAATGTAGAAAAATCCTTTTTGCTTCAGTAACAAATCACATTACATGTTTATTCTTAATGGGATGTTATAGGACTGACTCTTCCAAGGAAAGTAAGATTTAGTATTCAAGGATTATTTTACTAATAACAAAATGAATCCTGGAACATCACAAAACAATACCTGGATTCACTGAGCTCCATTTAAGTCCACGAAATTCTACAACTAGTATTAACACAAGAACATTTGCTTGGCTTGTAAGAGAAACCCTTTGTCACACAGGAAAAACACATTTGTGATGAACACTTGCTGAACTTTTTTTACCTTTCTTCTTTACGTTTCTACTCCTGGAAAGGAAGAACTCACAGAAATGCCACTTGGACCCTGAAACCTTTTATTATTATTATTATTAGCACAATCCAAGATACAATGGAGAAAACAAGCATCTTTGTATAGGAAAGAGTTCTCAGTCTTGATAGGTTCTTTTAAGGTTCTGAGAAGGAGCACAGGACAGAACAGCAGAGTTCTTAAGCACCAACATATTTGACCTACAGATCTAAGGCAGCTGGAAGCTACAATCATAATTAGACTTGTTCATGTTTTTAAGAGTACTTTAGATCCTATTATTAATTAAAAAGGTTTTCCAGCTTCACACCTGGAGGAGATGCAATGCTGCTTTGCTACACATCTCTGTTTGAAATTTTCTCCAGGGCTAAAACTGTCTAGCAAGGCAAGATCATGAAAATTCATCACTTTACTGATGGCTCTAATAAGGGTTGGTTTGTTTTTTTTTTCTTCAAAATAGTCAGCACCTTCCACCATGATCAAAAAGTAAAATCAACTCTGCTACAGATTTGTTACATTCTTTGCCATATAATTTATTCTTAAAACAACATTTAGGCTTTAATTTTAATTGGAGTTCCTTCCCTTTTGTAAGAGGTTTTTCCAGCCCAAAAGCAGTCAGTGCTTTTCCTTTGACAAGCAACTGCTGTAGTTCTATCTTTAGCCTCTAAGAACCAAAGTCATGGAATGGAAACCTGCCTGGTTCTGCTCAGATAATTCTGTGGGGCTTAAGGACAAATGTTAGCTCAATGTGAAGAAATGTGACCAACATTCTATCAAACCACACGAAATCCTTCCACATATTTTTCCACGGCTCTATAAAACCAGGCTGATTACTCATGCTGCCTGCATCAGAAAAAGGCTGGACACAATTTGCAGGATTTGATTTCTTTTTTTTTAGAAGTATATTTAGCAGCATTTCAATCAACATCCATCTGATCCCAACCACCAAGAGCTCACAGCACCTCTGGTGATAATGATTTCCTTGATGCTGCAGCAGAACTTTCATAATGGTTTACTATGGTTTTAAAGAAACATCAAAGCCACATGACACCAGCCATCCCTGACAGCTCATGCAGAACAGAAATTATAGTTCAGTTGTGCATATCCAAATATAATCTGCCTAAGGGTGAACAGTTTGTAAATCAAATAATTTGATGGAGTGTACATGCTTTTGTTGTGCAGAAGAGAGACTTCCTCTTCAATTTACCAGGTTCTGTTACACATAGAGGGAGGCACTGCTCACTGCTCCCTCAGCTGAGATGCCACTGAGCAGTGGAACTCATTAACAGCAGCTAGTAACAAACTAATCAAAAAAAACCAGAGAATCTGCCAGCCCAGGTAGAATAGGAAACCAAATTTACACCTGACAAAAGGAGTAATTAGCGAGCTTAAAGACAACAGGAAATATCAGATGGGGCACAGAACGCATTAATAATTGATACACTAGAACTCTTTGTTATTCCCTTAGAGGGTTTCATTGTTATAAACTGTTAAAGTGCATTTTTTATTAGATTACCCACTAAAAGAAAAAGAAATTAAAAGCATCTCACCTATAACTATTCCAAAATGCTCACCTTTTTCTTTCCTCCCCCCCCCAGACACAGCCTAAAAACTTTTCTCCACCATTTGCCAACTGAAGAGCTTTCAACCAGCTGTTCACAAATAAGGAATTGAACTATTTATGTCTCAGTTTTCACTTACCATCATCGTTGTGTTGCTTTAAATGGTCTATCATAAACTCAATGGGATCATTTGGCTTATGAATTAATAGTTCTTTAAGCATGTTCTGAAAATAAATAGGACAGAGTCAGAGGAAAATTGAACACAGCTTTGGCAGCCACGATACATTTAATTTTTACAGCAAGGCTACAATGAGCATCTGCAAGGGTTTATAAATGCTTGTTTGTTTTTCTGAAGGCCCCTTTCGAAGACAAAAAGTGAGACTATGAAACCGATTTTAGAGGCTGAAGAATTGAAATAAAGCAGAGTCAGAAAATTGCTAATTAAAAAAAAAATCACCTCTTTGCTTTAGCTTGTTTATGATGCAAGCACCAGAAAGGCTTGGCTGAGCAGGCAGGTGTCAGCAGTGGTTGAATCAGCATTGACATAAAAAACAGAAAAGGAGTTTTGAAAACAAAGTCAACTCCAAACAGTATCTCTGCAGGGCAAGTTCAACTGCCCCTGATTTCAGTGAGGGTTGGAGCTTTACAGGCAGAGGACGGAACAACACTGAGAAGCACCAACTCCACAGATTTTCCTACAAGACATTTCAGCACAGCCAAGAATTCTGTAATTCAAACTAAACATCAAACAGCAACTAATGTTCTAACTGTGATTACCTACTGAAATAGGACATCTGGTTCTAAAAATCCGTCATAACACCTTAATATTTGCAAGTACATTCTATAAAGTCTCTATATTCCATAAAATTTCATATTCTAACCAACTGATTGCCTTTTATTGGAGTAGCTTATTTTCCTTTTCCACTTCATTAGGATAATTAAAACACTCCATTTTGTGTATAAACTGTTTCACATGCAAGTTCTGATGTTTCAAGTCTGGGCAGCACATACCATAAAGCATAAAATTTGATTGGGTTTTTTAGGTTGTTTTTTTTTAATTTGAAGGTTATGTAAAAATTATTACTTTCCAGCAACACTGAAACTGAAAATAATCTGAATCGAGCACAACAATCAGCTTTAAAAAGAACAAACCTAGAGAAATCTAGCAAATATCTGCAATTCAAGATTGTTCAGGCTGGCAATGATGGATACTTTTCACTACTCGGTGCCCAAATCCTACCAGCATTTCCATCCCTCCTTCCCTTTTCTCCTGTTTCATTTCCCACCAGTTAATTCCTGGGGGAAGTTCAGGGTTTGGGTCTCAGGGTTTGGGTTTCACCTGGTGGGTTTTGTCAGTGTTTCAGCTCAGAGCAGCCATTTGGAGCTGGGTTTGTGGCTGCAGCTGTGGCTGCTACAACAGAACCGAAGCACGAAAAGAAAACAAACACCGAGTCAATCCCACCAGCGTTTCATGCAGCACAAGGAGCTGCAGCCGCACTCGATGCAAAGCACAAGGTTTCCCGCAAAAAAACCTCGCATATTCTGCCACTGGTGACGCTAAATGGCCTTGAAGTTACATGAAGGGAAAAAAAAAGGAGGGGGTAAGGGGGAGGAAAAGAAAGAAAAACGAGCATTTGTGTGTTTTCCTCTGAGATTTGAGAAAGTAAAAAAGGCTTCATAACCAACCCGCGCCACGAGCGCTCAGCACCAGCAGCAGAGGGTTCAGCCCCTCACACAAACCTCCCCATGCTCCTCACAAGGGCTTTATTCCCGGACTTCCAGACCACCCCACGCCTTTCCCAGAGGCGGGGAAGCCCCGAGGCCCGGGGGTGGCAGAGCCCTCGGGGCTGCAGGTCCCGGCCCTGCCCCGGGACGGGCACAACCTCCCGCTCGGTTTGCCTGGGATGGATTCGTTCCCGCATCCTCCTCCTCCGCCTCCCCGCCTCCCCCCGTGAACCCTCCTAATTGACGGGATGGTATTAAAATCAGCTCAGTAATTAAGCCCCGGGCCGGTGCACGTGCCCTGCGGCGGGGACACCGGGTGAAACGGCCGCGGCGCTGCCCCCGGGCCGGGCTCGGGCCTCCCCCCGGCCCTGAGGGAACCGGGCACCCCGGGACCAGGCCGG
>NW_009953489.1:4591058-4620733 GCF_000747805.2 Chaetura pelagica | reverse complement strand
TCCCCCGGCTCCCGCAGCGCCGTGTTTGATGCATCGCCACATTATCTTTACAATAGACCCACTAGGGTTTATGGCATCTGATTGTCAGTGCTCCCCTCTGAGTTCTCTGCCTCTTTTTGCAGCGTTGTTACTGCCTCATTGACTTACTGTCTGGGGCTCTGGGACTGCAAAGCTTTGACACAATCCATCTTCCCTCTTCCTTTTATTTTTTTTCTCAAGTTTTCCACTAACTACACAGTTCCAGCTCAGGTGGAATGTAGAGTTACATGTGCAGAATTGCACCCTTTCTAAAAAAAAACAACCAACAAAACCCAACAAACTACTTTCCTTTCTCTCCTTCTCTCCCAAAATCCAGGAGGGGCTGAAACATGGATGAAGTAAAGAACGCTCTAAGAAACATAGAGCAGAAGTACAAGCTCTTCCTGCAGCAGCAGTTCACGTTTATTGGAGCCCTGCAACACACCCGGGAGAATGCACATGACATGCTCAGACCTGTGGCAAGCATCGACCAGGTACAGAGCAGCCAGCACAGAGCTCCCTGCCAGCACCAGCAGGGACCAGCAAACTGCTGTCACCCACCTGGGTCCAGTTCAGGGCTGAATCAATGTTTGGTTTTACTAAGGGAAGGTGCACAAAAGCTCTCTAAGGTTTGTGTATAACTGTGCAAAACCAGTGGCAAAAGGTGAAGGGAGGGAGAGGGGGTGTCTCTGCCTTTGCCACTTACAGAGAAGGGATGTTATTGCTGAGCAGCACTTTATGATTTGGTTTAATACCATCATTTCACTGCTGAGGCACAGCCAGAAATACAGGGTACAAGAAAACAATCAAACCAAGCCTCCTTCCCCAGCCACACATGGAATCTGTAATCCTTAACTTGTAGTAACCAGCCTGCTTGCCTCTTCCCCCTGGTATTGGAGCTGCTGTATCTTTCTATAGTGCTTATTAAAAATAATGGCTGTGTTACTGAGATAGGATGATGGATTGAGGGCTGAAAGTCCCCTGTGGGCCAAGGGGTTTTCTGGGCTGGTAAGTGAATTGTCTTGGAATTTTTATAACATGGGATGTTTTAAGTAGTGAGAAGAACTTAGACCACCTGCAGACTGAGGGGAAAGGAATCTAAATAAAATTAGAATTGTGGATTTGAGGCAGTAGAACCCGGGCACAAAACCCAGATGGATGCCAAAGGAGTGAAAGCCAAGCTGTTCTTAGGATTAGGACACAGAAGGGCTGGTTGTCTTTTCTAAGGGCTGACTCAATTCTCATAGAAGGGCTTTGCTCACAACATTGAGGACTGAGATGGACATTAGACTGAACCATGTTTTTTCCAGAAATAGGCACTGAGATTTTAGATAACATTATGCTGGTTTAAAAAGTGCCAATACTTCACTGATATAGTGGCAAGAGAAAGCTTGGGCTCTGCTCCTCAGCAGGGGTGGAAGGTCTGCTGGTTGTGGGGGTGGAGCCTTGGAGGTAACGACTTCAGCAATTACATTGATCCATGGTGGTGACAAATCCAGCAGGGAGAGCCCTGGGGGGACAACCATGTCATCCCAGGGGGACAAGGGAGAGGGAAAAGAGCAAATTACTGGGGAAAACAGGGAAAACTGGTACAGCACATTCAGGTAACAGGTTGTGCAGGAACTGAACCACTACCAAGGAAATTCACTGGGGACAAAACTGGGCATCCATTTTCTTTCACTACCCTTCTCCTGCATCAGCCTGACCCTGTTTTTAATTTTGCATGGGAGGGCACAAGAAAAGCAACAAAGGCAGAAGTATGTGCTCTCAGCCTGCAGCTGCCTTGCCTGCCAGCTTTCTTGGCACGGAAACATAGAAACTACAGGGGAAAAAAATTACATTGCACCTAGGTGGAAACATGGCTGCATTTCTAAGCCTCTGAGAGCTGGATGCAGCAGCCTCTGGAGGGTCTGGTGCTGACATTTCTCAGGGAAGAGAGCATAGTGAGGTGGAAAGGTTGAAAAGAACATGAAAGGCAACAGCAACGACTCCTGAAGGGCACAATGTCAAGTCCCAAGCAGGTTTGTGAGACAATCTCCTCAGTCATTGCCTCAGCCAGAGATTCCTATCACCCCCAGAAGTCACTGGGCAGGACATCCCAGCACAGGGGCTGCCTGTGAACTCCCCTGCCTGCAGCTCCAGAACCAGCAGTTCCCTGAGGCAGAGCTGGGCAGCCTGTGCGAGCCCCCCAGCCCATTAGTCCTGGTCCCCATCTTGGTCACTCAGGTGCATTAACTGTTGTTTATGTGGACAAACAGAAGTCCTGTTATCCCACTGGTGGATATCCAGGCCAAAACTCTATTCTCTTTAGGACTCTTGCTGCTCACAGCAGCAATAAAAAATCCTGCCACGCACAAGGACACAACGCTCAGCAAACAGTGTGGAAGGAGGAATCTGTAGTGGAAATGGACCCTTAGGGGCCATTTTTTATTTTTCTTACAAACCTGCTGAGAATTTGCCCAAGCACATCCCGTGGCTTTTTTTGTATGCAGGAACTGCTCTGCTGTTGGAACAGCTACTTCATTCTTGTCTTGAAATCTTACAGAAAGCACTGAAGGTGTTAGAGTCCAGCCCCAGCTGCCAACCAGCCCCTCAGTACTTTATATTCTGACCACTCGTGGCTGAAGTGCCTGTAATTTCTTTGGAGAAGACACTTAATCTCTTGGCATAATGTTTTGTCATGCAAGGCTGTTCATTCTGAGCAGCAGAAATGCTCAAGGCAAACAGGGAAGATCCCTGCTCTGACAGGTTAGTAAGGACAACTTAGGTTAAATGGGTTTGGTTTGCAGTCACAACTAGAGGTGCCAGATAAAAGAACTGGGAGGAACACATGGTGCAAACACATCACTCTAGAGCAGCCCCAGGCTGGTTGCTGCCCTCCTCTCCCACCCTGCTCTGCCTGGGCAGCCATGGCAGTGGGTGCCTTGCTCAGGGCAGGCAGAAAAACTTCCCCTCCTGCTCAGCCTGGTTCTGCAGCACCTGCAGCAGAGCTGGAGTTTGGCTGCCATGCTCCAACACAAAGAGGGAGGAAGGCTCTCTGCTGTGCTGATAGGCAGATCCATCATCCCAGCCTTTCTCAGGCACAAGGAATGAGAAGCAACCATCTCAGACATGCTCTAGAGATCTCACTACCTGCCAGGGTGTTGCAGGGTCCTTCTTGGCTCACGGCTGCAGACCCACAAGAAGCAGCAGCTTCTCGATCACTAACTTGGGAAGTTTTGCAGCACAAGTGACATGTAATTTAACGTGCACCACTGTCCTCCCTGTACAGGTACAGTCCTACCTTCACCATTACTGTCACAACTCCACAGATAGGCGTATCCTCAGCATGTTCCTCAACATCTGTGATGACCTAAGAAATCTCTGCTACCAGCTGGAAACTGTGCACTCTGGTAACAACATAACCAACCATCTTCTGGAGAGATGCAAACTGCTCCTGAGCCACAGCAATGACCTCAGCCCCCTCCGAGCTAGGTGGGTGTCTCCATCACCTGAATTTCTGTGAGGTGACTGTCATGGGAATGTATATTCCCACCTGAGTTCTCCATCATGTTTGCTACACCACCTTTCTGGCTTCAGTGAGGGTACAAGGTGCTACCCCCCAGGTTACTGTTCCAGCTGTTGGAAAGACATTGCAGCCTCCAGTCACCAAAGAAAGGGGGTCTGTTTGTTTATTGTTCATTTTACTGCACATGTGTTGGGGCCCTGAAGTCCCACACTGTGCTTCAGCAGTTGCCTCCTCCTCCCACTCTGCATGGAGCTAATTCCTGTGGGTCAAGTGTCTGCACCAGCTCTTGAACCCTTCCAGACCTGCCCCCACTGCTGGGATGGAGTGTTTGGCAGGACCCATTTCTCAAGCTGCAACCGTATCCCTGCCTTTTTGTTTTGGGGAGGAGGCTGTTGTGAGTTTCCACTCTCCCCAGGGGCTCTCAGAGTGATGCTGTGGGGGTTGCACTGCAGGGACTACTCTGCCAGTTGCCTCCTTCTGTCCCACAGATACCCCCACGATGTTGTGAATCACCTGAGCTGTGAGGAAGCCAGGAACCGCTACGGAGGGGTGGTGAGCCTCATCCCCATCGTGCTGGACTGTGTCAAGGAGTGGGTCACCCACATGGAGAAGCTGACATGGCACAAGCTGCGCAATGTGAGTGGTGGAAGTGGTGCCTCTGACAAGGGGGCACCCCAGGATGCACCAGATAGGGCAGCCTCTTCCCAGACACCACCTGCTAAGCACCTGGAGGCTCAGAGCACAGCTAAAAATGAAGTTAATGTGAAAGTGCAGGACAGTAAGAATGTCCAGAAAAAGCAACTGAAAGACACAGGAAGTCACAGTGGGCAACGTAAGGCTCCCTGGAAACCACCGGGTAAACATCCCTTTTAATGGATCAGAGCTCATACATCTTCTGCTTACCACCTAGGATTAAGTGGCTGATTACAGGCAATGAAAAAACCACTACAGATCCTTCCTACCCGAGTCCACTTCCTGAAGACAGCCCTGTAAACCAGCATGGACAGATACATTCTCCCTTACTCATATCCCCACTCTCCTCCTTAAGAGTTGTATCCCATCAGAAATAGCTGTAGCACTGCAGCTGGTCCCTTTGACCAGCAGGGTGTAGTCAGAAGTAGTTGGGTTCTAATCACTCAGCCACGAATCTGGGGCAAGCTCCTTGAAAAGGAATTTTACACTTTCCCACACTTTTTCCAGAGGAACACCCACTCACCAGCCCAAGCCAGAGGTGGGAAGAACCTGCATGTCTGAAGGCCACGATGCAGAGCAGCAAAGGCCTCTCATGAGGGATTCAGATGTTTGTGTAAAGATTTAGGTTTCTGCCTGAAGTTCCCTCAGCCCACTGGAATTTCCTGGTTATTTGGACCAAAAAAATCAAAGCCTGCAGGACACTAATAGTGTCTCCCTTAGCCAGAGTGCTTCAGCTGCACCAACTGTGCTCTGCTGCCTCCTTCTTGCAGGTTCTCACACCTTTCCAGTAGACACCACTCGGAACATCTTCCCTTACATCTGTTTGACTCCTTTGCTGTCCTTTAAAGGAGGACAAACTTCAGTTTGCACTTGGCTTGGTGTACTGACAAACTTGAATAAAACACCCCTGTGCCCCCCCAGAGGGCTGCAAAACTAAGCAAGTCATTTCCAGTCGATGAGATCTGTGGGAATCTGGTGAGAGCAGAGACTGTGGAAGCTGTGGCCATTGTCAGGTGGTTCCTTTTCAAATTGCAAGTCCAAATGTCTGTGTTTTCCCGAGATGAGAACCCAGCCTGCCTAGCTCTCAAGGATGAGGCTTAGTTCATTAAAATTGCAAAGTGTTTGAAAAAGTCTCATGCTGCTTTTATACCAACACTGCAATTCCAGCACAGTGACTCCACACCCTCCTGAACACAGCTTTGTTTCCAGCCTGCATGGGGAAGCTCAGCAGAGCCACAGGCTCTCCCCATTCTCGGGAGCTGATACACATTTTTGGTGGTGCTTTTATTCAAGCACTGATAACTACAAATTTAAGATCTCAATAACACGGTGTCTTCCCTGTGTCTGACTGCTCTTTTCCCCTCCCACAGGCACGTTAGCTCCTGTTCTTTGCTTCCTGCTGGAACACTCCTGAATAAACAACTTCCCCTGGCATACCTGGCTCAGTTTGCTAAAATCATGGGAAAGCTTTTGCCTTAAGATGTCCAGATTTTGGTAACAAGCTGCCAAAAAAAGGAGAATTAATACAAATGCACAAAAAGGAATAACTCAGATGAAATGGGAAGTATTTTCAGGAGCATTTGTATTCCCCACATACTGCCAAGCTTCTTTGGCAGTTTTTTTCCCCTCTCCCTGTGCCCGGGTGCTGCTGCTCCAGACATGTAGCCACTCTGGATAGAAGCCTTTAGGAGACCTCTGAATTGGACCTGGGTGAACTCGAAGTGGTAACAAAGCTGCCAGGGTCACACAGAGGCTCCCAGGCACTGCTGGGGCCATGGACCAGCAGGTTGTTACTGTCACCTTCTCAGGCTCTACTGGAGAGCCCTGCTGCAGAGGCAGCTTCAGGCAGAGAAATCCAAGCTCCTCACAGCTGCCCTGGGGTGTTTCACATTGCAAAGACAAGTCTGCAATGACAGTTGCTGTCCTGGGAAGTTTTTCAGAACAAGTACATGCTATATGGATTAAGACATGACAAGTGCTGGGGACACAACCTCATTTCCAACCTTCCCCACCTTGTCATACAGTTTAAATTTGAACATGCAGGCTCTGGTAAGACCAAAATTAGCCAGTTTGTAGTTCACTTTCAGCTTCCATGGTACAGCACAGCACAAAATGCTTGGCAGAACAGTCCTATCAAACCCAGTCCACCACCTCCCAGACCCTGGTGGCTCAGATCATTTCATGATTCCATGGAAACATGGAATACAAGGTTGGATTGTTGTCCATTCATACTTGGCAAAGGCTGTGATACACACAAGCAGCACAGTTCCCAAAACTTAACAACAATTTCTAACCTAGCCCTATCCTTTCAATCAGTCTTACACTGCCAAAATGTTAAGACAAAAGCAGAAAAGTGAGTGCATAAAACTTGCAGCCTGAGGTTTGGTAGTGACGTGACCAGAATCTGTTGGAAGACTGCAAAGTTAAATCTCACAAAAACATCTAGACAAATTACTTAATTTCCATACAAGTTCTCCTCTTCCAGAGTGGATGGGCACTTCAAAAGGCAAAAAGATACAGCAAGAATTGTTTTTCTCTACTACAAATCAAGCTGTTTGAAGAATTTACATAAACAGGATGTAAATGCCAAACACAGAAGTGCAAGAAAGTTTTACTTCAGCCTCTGTGAGCATAAAACTGCAAGATGCACACTGAGAAGCCAAGCAGGGCTTCAAACTGACTTACCTAGAGATCTGTCAGCAGGTCCAGGAAATACAGGCTGCTTTTTCATTCAAAGACAAATAGAAATAAAGGCTGGGAGTAGCTGATCTCAATAGAATCCTGTTGTCTGTAGGCTGTAAATTACCTCTGTGCTCCCCTAGGTTCAGCTAAGGGTCAAACCAGGCTTTTGGCAACCTGTAACCAGGGCAAAATACTCCGGGAGTTAAACATCTGGTTCCAGCGACTCACACACCTAGAGGATGATGGGTCCAGATCAAGTGTCAGGTGGCTCCTCAGGGAAGGAGAGGGGGTGAGTCACAGGAGGGGGAAAGCTGCGTCCCAAAAATGGGATCGAAGCCGAAGAGGGAAGGGACCAGCTTCGTGGGGCCTCTAGTGGCCACAGCCGGGAAACGCCGGGAAACTTTTCTCCAAGTCAAGCTCAGAGAGATGAAATAATGAAGATCACCAGCCTCAATAATCTGGAAGCAAGTTTTGCCTGAGGCTTGCAGGGAATTTCACACAGAGTAGTGCAAAACAATACATTTTATTTGTTCACAGTTAAACACAAGCAACTGCCTTGACATTTTAGAACATTCTAATAAGGACAGCAAAACCTCCTTTTGGTTTAAGTTCTCTTTTAGCTTACGATTGTACCATTTCCTTGTATTTCATATTTATGGCATTTAATGTGGATTGTTTAACATGCTTACAAAGAGCGAGGCAGGGAACAGATTAACTTGACAAAGACAGCAATTTTAGATTTAACTAAAAGCAGTCAGTTAAAAAAATCTGTTTCCACTTCACTGATGGGACCCCTTACGACAAACTGCAAGTTAACTACATACAGCAGATCCATGATTCTTAGACTTATTAAAAAAAAAAAAAAAAAGGCAAAATTTGTTCCTCCATAATCTTTGTGGTCCATAAACAAACCTAAAGTGGTTTCCATTACTATCCTGGTGCTAAAAACCTTTTTTAAAAGAAGACAAGAGCCACCCTCTCAAGGAGCTTGCGTTACCGCCGGGGTGCTTCGGTAACCGCCAACAAAAACCGCCTCTCCTCGGATCAAGTGAGATCAAGCAAGATGCCTTTTGGGCTGGGCAAAGCAGAAGGGTAGGTGCAGGAACCCCTCCAACACAAGGGCACCCAAGAGCTGAGCCAGCCCCTCCAGGGCAATGTGCAAACCGTTGGCTCCTGGGACTGGGAGCTGGTGGGGCGAGGGGCAGGAAACCTCCACATCACCAACACAAGCTACCACGTTTGCTACCACTACAGTCTTAGAAAGCCTAGAGACATGTCAACAAAACCAGTCTGTCACTTACAACCAACTCTCTATTTTCTATTCCATGCAGATTCAAGCTTTGACAAAACCACTGAAGTTCACCTTTACTTTCAGAGTTAGGACTGACCAACTGAAAGGACACAGAGTCATTTAGACAGGCAGAAATGTATTTAGACCCGAGGTGTTTATGAAAGGAGCAGAAATGGGAGGAAAAATGCTGCCAAGCAGAAGGCAGCATATTGCCAACTGCTCTGACAGAGTCCTGTTCCCATTCAGGCTAAGAAGGGATTTGAACTACAAGTACAAAAGTACGTGGACTTGATTTAGATGTGAGACAACTGAACAGCAGCTGCCACCCACAGGATGTTTGAGAGAAGAGGCCACGTGTGGTGCAGGGAAACTGTGAAGACAGATATGCCCAAGTACCCCTGGCCCCAGACACAAGTCACATCCAAACCAAGCACACTGCCTTCCTACCAGCAGGCTCTCTTCTGTCACAAAGGAGATTGAGTCTGACCACTGACAGGCCCTGATCCCACCATCCTCCTTCACAGAAGGCTCATCACTGACTTAAAACATGATTACCACAGAAAGGCTGCAGGACAGAATTCTGATTCTCAGTCTGAGCAGGCTTCCTCCTCAGCCTTGTTTTCTAAGGAAATGGGAGGAGGGCAAAGAGGAGATACCTAGAGCCAAACTAACAGTGCTGAGCTGAAAGATGTGCTGCAGCCTGAGCAGAACAGCACCCAAAGGAAAGCATATTCTTTAAGTCAAGTCTGAAGACATATTCCCAGGAAGAATGAAGTTAATTTCTTGGACTCAAAACACCATGTTCTTGCTCAGTCCAGGAACAAAGACCAAGAACTATGAAAGAGGGTCAGGCAGCACAAGTATTTCCCTGATTAGAGAAACAAATGCTCTTCTGCAAATCTTCACAAGGTTGCAACTCTACATCCATGTTCTGCATGCTCTCCCTACTTGAGTAAAGCTTCCTTTTACCTCTTCTCTCACCCCAATTGCTTTCCCACACGAACCAGTCTGAGGTCAGTACCAGTCTGTCAGGCAAACACTTAAAATACCAAAAAGATCAGAAACTAGTGTTTTTAACAAGTCTTCAGCACATACGGTCTCTTCTGCATTACAAGCTCCAGTTCCTTATCAAGTGTCTGTTCAAATGCAACTTTCCAGGAAATGTTAAGGACAATATAAACAATGATCAAGAATTAGGGTGAATAAATCTTTTTGCAGAGGTACATTGTTCTTTAAACATTTAGGTAATCAGAGTCCAGCTTAATGAAGACAGGGCTCTGAGGGATGTGGGACAGTGGACAGGCAAAATAAGAGACCTTTAGATGAATGCACTAGAAATTCTAGTGCTGCTTCTTTCCAGGATGAAAGCAACCAAAGTCACCCGGACAGGCAGCACAATTAACTGCTCTAAATTGGAAGCTTGCAAGGAAATACAAAGCATTTCGTAGTAGACTCACAAATGTTAATTTGGCCTCATATTGCACTCAAGTTCATCAATGCAGCCACTCACTGGGGACAGGGAGAAAGGGAAAAAAATACTTGCAAATGCTAACAGTTGTCCCTTCAAATTAGTACACGCTGCTAAGGACTGAATTGGAGAAAGAAGCTGGAGTTAGGCTGGGTGTTTCAATTCCAGACCCAAAAATCCACTTAGCATTCATTCAGCAGCCTTCTTCCATTCTGGACATCAATCCTACTCCGCTGCATGAGCTAGCTGCTCAGACCAAAGGAACAGAAAAGCTTTTAGTTAAACTTGCATTCACACCTCCTGTTCTATGCCAAGAATATGAAAATAACACTGATTGACTCTCTTCCGTTTTAACTGTGGTCATGATGAGTTTCATTGTAGTCCATGATATGAAGCTGTCCAACACTGCTTTCCTGCAGCTTAGGCGACAGGCTAAGGTGGTCGGGGCTTGTAGGGGCCTTTGTCTCCATGCTTGGATCTTTACATAGTTCAGTCTTTCCAGCATCAGAAAGCCTGTTGATGGTCACACCCTCCTCATCACACTGGCTCTCGCTCTTGTTGCGAAATAATTCTCGTGCCTTCATTCCAAGGAAGCTCTTGGAGCTGGGGAGTGAACCTACAGTCAGTGGGACAGTAGTCGAGGGCTCCAGCAACACGGATGTTTCCCAGCGACTGCTGAATCTCTGGTTCTGGGGTTTTTCTGGGGTGGAGAGCTCACTGCTGCTACCACCCTTACTGCTACTGCTACCTCGAGTGCTGGGAGGTTTGGTCTCTCCATTTCTACCAATTGTTTCTTCACTATATCCAGCCACAGTATCTTCATTACAACAATCCAGCCTGTTTTGGAGGCAGAGAGAGGATACAGTGTCAAAGAAATGGCAGCAACTGTTTACAGTGGAAAGAGAAATGCTGGGAAAGGCAGGGTACTTTGATTACTTTCCATTTCTGCTAATGCATATGGAATTGAACATTTTTCCTTTCACAGTTTTGTAGCAAAGCAGAACTGACAGAGGACAAGAGAAAGGTGTCACACACTCAGCTTTTCAGCATCCACTGTTTTAAATCCAAAGCTGACAATAATCCCAAAGCAGAATGGAACTGCATCCTGATCTCTTAAGGTAGAGACCTGCACATCTTCCTTAGATTGCAGATCTTTCTTTCACCAAACCCAAGCACGGGTGATTGCCACAAACCTGCTGGCAGCACGAGGTCTCCTGAGGCTGTAAGCAGATTTTGGTGCAGAAAACAAACAGGATTATCTGCAGGAAGGTACCGAACTACTAGGGACACTCTGCATAGACAAAGTAAAGCAACTACATAATGACAGTGTAACTATTTGCAGATTCAAGAGACAGGTCTATGAGACTAGAGGTTTCTCAGTTCAGCCATCTGAAAGGTATTTCATGAGCACTTCCAGTTCTGTCAAAGGCTCTCAGGAACCCTATGCAGAGTCCTGAGATAGATTCAGTCTGTAAAGGGGGAGTACAAACAAATATTTGGAGATGATGCATCCAAGTGCTCAGATTCCATGAGGATATCGACTTTGAAAGAGCTGGTCATGATTCCAGCATCTTTTACATCCCCACCCTTACCTTTCTTCTGCTGCTTCAGCTGCTTCTGTTTTCTCATCTTCAAGTTTTTTCAGCAGGCTGCTCTTCTCCAGCCGCCCAAACAGATCCAAGATCTCCAGCTCAAATGCCTGTGTGATTCTTTTCTGGGCCTTGTACCTACTTTCTACTGCTTGCAGCTGACCTCTGGACAGACAAAGAAATTAAAACACATCAGGTCCAGTGTCTCTGGATTCTGCCTCAACCATGGCAGTGCAGCTGCCAATGCACAGCTAAAATTTTACACCTGAAACTCTTACCTTGCTTGGATTTTGACATCTTCCAGGTATTTCTTTTGCTCCAGGAAGAGGTGGTCCTTCTTAGCAAGCTGAGATTCCAGTTCAGCTATCCGTTTCTGGGAAGCATCAAGCCTTTGGCTTTGCTGTTGGACACACAGTTTTGCTTTCTCCAGTTCTTTCCGAAAAGCAGCGTGCAACATTTCAACCTCCTCAAAGGAAAGAACACAATGTTTGAGTATCATTTGATGGTGTGTTATTTTTATTAATATTTAGATGTGTTTCCCATGCTATAAATAGGCCCATTTTTAAGCAAGATGGAATAAAAAAAAGCATTTCTAAAAAGACACATAGGCTACCAGATAGTCTGAGCATGTACACTATTAAGTTGCTGTGAAAAATAACTGTACATCACTGGAATTTATTAACACAATGTTCCTTATGAAAAGCTCTTTTCAACAAAGCAGCTTGCCAGTTCTGCACCAGATTAGGATAGACAAACTCAATTTTAAAACAGTTTTTGCAACATGACCTTCATTAAATACCAGTAAAATGTATTTTTTTTTTTTGGTTTGGCTTATTATTGACCTTCTTTAATTACTTGCTCTCACGCAGATACAGTTACACTGTTGTGCCATTTACTTCCTTTTGATTAAAAAAAGGTTTATCTGAAGTCAGGAAGTAAAACCATATGAACCATACAAGTTTTAGTAAAGTTAACACTGGCTCCTAATAGGAAAACATCTGAGTGAGAGGAGTAAAGCTGCTTATTTTAAAAGAGCACATGACAAAACCAGGTAAAACCCTGGTTCAGATCTTTCTACACACTCTAGCAGTACTACCCTATGTTACACAGTTTCACAAAGATCAGAGCCCAGTGTTACTTTACTTATAATACTCTGCTGCCAGTTATATTAAGAGCACAGTAAACTTTTGGTCTTTAGCATGAAAAAATTGTTAAGATATTATGTCAAGTGGCTAAAGCTGACCCCAGGTGTACTCTATCATCCCCTTCTTAGCTTTCAAGCACAGGGTACTGGAGAGATTCCGTAACCACATGGTGCGCAAAAATATCCAAACAGAAGATTTACTATGAAATCCAATCCCTGAAAGTCAATTTCAAATAAACTCTCTGCTAAGTTATGAAGCATTTCCTTCATTCTGAACACAAGGCTGAGAGCTTAAAGATGACCTCAAGTGATGTCTGCAAGCCTGTGATCACACCTTTGTAGTGTCTGTGTGCTTGTGCTGCAGCTGCTCCAGGTACAACTCGTTGACCTCTCCAAGAACCAGAAGCTGCCTGTTCAAGAACTCCATCTGTTGTTGCACTGATTCACTGTTGGAAAGCTTGAAAGAGAAATGGAACAGAATCAAACACTGGAATGAACAGTTCTGCAAGAGAGCCACAGCTGACAGCCACTGTGTTCACAGGGTACTTTCATAAAGGGAGACAAAGACAAGAATCCAATGTATGATAGGCAGGTGTTAAATAAATTAGCTTTCATAGTGCTGGTGATAGCCCACACAGAACTTCACCATACAGGTATTGTTTCCCTTCACATAACTATGTTTCCACTTACATGAGAAGTTCATTCAACTTCTGATACAAACAATATCTCTAAGATACCAAGATTCAGCAGAGCCTTAACACAAATTCATATTGCTCAATCTGCCAATTCCTACTGTGGAAAAAGCAGCCAAAATTACAAGTTTCAGGAGCCTTTGAATCAAGTTTAAACTTTCTTCACCAAAACACATTTCTCTGTGTTGTTTTTGTGCAATTATTATCAGATCCTATGGAACTAACCACAGGGTTTTTTTAGAACACGAAAAGATACTTGATACAAACTATCAGAAGAAATAAACCAAAAGATGCAAAGGGACCCTGGGAACAGTAACTTCACTTACCTTTTGAGAAACTTGGCTAAGCAGCAATTCAGTGTGACACACCTTGTTGTTAGCCTTCTTTAATTCTAACCTCAGATCTGCAATCATATTCCGGCAGTCTTCCAGCTTGGTCTGCTCAAACAGCAACAAAAAAAGGCCTCACTTGAGGTTGTGAAACTTTAATAAGGACTAGCAATGGCATCTGGCTGGATTATACTGGGTACTTGTGAAGCCCCAAAACCAGCTAAGAAACTGCATTTTCTTATTTTCGAACTGAACAAAACAGAATTATAAAAGGACCATGACTACGCCAGGCATTTCCAAATATGGACTTACTCAACCTTAGGACATGATCTCTAATAGAAATATGTAACTTTCTCTTAGCTATTTCATGCCATGTTACTAGGAAGGTTATTTTTAAAGCCAGTAAGTAGATAATTTGGTTCAGTGTTGTGCTTCATACCTGCAATTCCTGGCTCTGGTTGTAGAATTCCTCCCGGTCGTGCTGCAGCTGTCTGATCTGGTTGTGAAGCTGAGCTACAATGTTTTCATGTTCCTCCTGAAACTGGTGGTACCTTGCCTGTTCTTTCTGAAGACTCAGTTTCAAGGCCTGGATTTCTTTTTCCTGTAGTTTCAGCTGATCTTTCTGTTAAGAACACCACATGAAACATCAGACAAGACACCTGCTTTATCAGTCAGAATATCTGTCCTACGTCACTAGGTCCGTAAAGCTGCCAGGTACCAGCATGCACACATCACACTGTTCCATAGACAAGAGAGTCTGTAAGGATTTGGGGCTTGGTTATTTGGCTGAAAAAGAGATTAAATGGTGATAGAATGGACAGGCTGAAAACTTGAAGTCACATCCAAACTCACAGCAACAGCAGATTTTCCCAATGCACTTCAGGCTTTCAATGAGGACTTGGGCTTCACAGCTGAAGCTACAGTTGTTTTTATAAAATCAATTTGGATAGCTACTTTTGGCTCTTCTGCTGAATTATCAAAAGGTTAAACTGTAGATGGAAGTATATAATATGTAAACACAGAATGAAACCTGCCTAAATCTGTAGTAAGTCATCCTGCAGTACACTTAATGTATCATATAGCTCTGAAAAAGAACATTGGAGGTCTCAAAGCTTTTGTTATTACTCCTCAGTTGAGGAGTGGAAAAAAGGACAAGACTTCTCCAAATAGTGCAATAAGGTGTCTAGCCAGGCACTAAGTAAATTCTCCACTAACTCTGAAGCCTTTAATATTACCCCAAGGTAAGTGCTGGCAGGAGTCAAGCAGGCAGGCATCCACCCCTTCAGTTGCCTGCAACTCAAATAGAAACTACGGAATTCGCCCACAAGTCTGACTTTAAGGCGAGAAATGAGGCTTCTTTTTCAACTGAGTGGTACTGAAAGATGCTGGCCAAACTAACTAATGCTTGTTCTAAGAGCAGCGTGCTGCAATCATTGCTAGAGCTGCATCCCTGCTCACCATGGCAGCATTGTGCTCCTCCAGAGCTGTTGCTTTCACCACTTTCCGCAAAAGCCGGCGGTTCCGCAGAGCGTGCTGCTGCCTCTTGAAGCGCTCGTACAGCAGCTGGTTGTGCAGCAACAGCAGCTGGTTACGTAGGGTGTGAATCTCATCTGAAGGGGGAGAACCTGGATTGGGAGTTAGAAGACAGAAGAGATTCCTCAACTGTACTGTCCCTGCCCCACAGGTGGGAAATGTTCTCTAAAACAAGGAAATCAGACTTCGTCAAAATGACAACTTCGGAACCCGTCTGCTCCACCTGATCTCCAACATGACATTTTATAGGTTTTCCCCAGAACAACATGTTTATGCTTCACATGGATTGCTCCTTCAATTGGGGAAAAAAAAGCCAAGCTCACCATTATCATAGAACCCTAAGAACACAAAGCTATGACACATGTGAAGCAGCAAGGAATCCATCAACAGATTTAGATTCAAATAAGATTGACAAGGTGGAAGGATCTGTTAGATGATCAACATCACTCTGAAGGCTGGCAGATCTGAAATGGTCAAAAGCAGAAACATCTAGAACTCACTGCCTGTGGAAAAGGCAGTTTTCATTTTTCAAAGGTGAAAAAAAGCAGCTCATCTCACTGGAGCACTTCCTGCTAAGCAGATAAACCATGACTTAATGGAAGGCACCATCAGTTTAAAAAAAAAAAAGCAGGTCATTGTTTAAGCAAATCTAACAATAGGGGAACAGATTGCCAAACACATGAGAAACTTCCTCACCTCCAAAGTGAGTCCAGTCAGCAGATTTGCTTGGCAGAGACAATCTGAAAAATTAAAATAAAGCATTAACCAGTAAGTTTAAATATAAAACCACTCAGCAAGTTACTTTAAAATGAAATGTCTACCTCAAAGGAGCTTAAATACTAATAAAAGTCCAATTACAGTCAGTTGGTATGAAAAGAATGAGGAACCATGCAAGAAGCAGGCTGCAAGGGCAGAGGGTGGAGGGCATTATTTCTTAGAAGTTGGAGAAAAATTCCCTCAGGCACAGAAAGCAGCCTAAGGACAAAATGGAATACAGGGTGGTAAGACAAAAATAAGGAATACAGCAGATACACCTAAACCTTGAAGCTGGTTCTCCAGTCCTCAGCTTCATGTATATTAGAAAGAAGAAAGTGTCCAATCTCCCCTTGGCCTCTACATTTGCTTTTGAATATTTAGTGTGGGACTTAAACCTGAGGAAGTAACCAAATCTCACTGACAGAGGGACCAAACTCACACTTGCAGCACAGCTCACAGCCCTGCTGCTTCACCCCAAACTCCGTTAGTGAAGGCAGTAAATAAGGTCACTGCCCTTTTTTTTCTTTGATACCAAAGCACAGCACCACAGCAAACACAGAAATCCACCACCCAGAACCCTCAGCTCAGTTAACAGCAATGTTTCACAGAACATGGTTTCACTGCAGATTCCCAGACAGGGCTGCTTTCCAGGCACAGCTATTAACATGAAGCCAGCACAGAGAGGAGTAACAAGGATGTTTGCCATGGAAGATTTTCAGTCACCTACTTGTTCAGCTCCTTCGTGTGTGCATCTGCTCCTTGCTGTATCAGTCTGTCCAGTACTTCCACAGGAGAAGTAGAGGACATGCAGTCATCATCCTGGGTTCCCTTGGCTTTCTTTAGCAGCTCCTCAGTCTTCTTGCCAACAAAGAGGTAGGCAGTCTTTGGTAATGCAACCTCAAAAAGGTGCTCGTAGAGGGGAGGCTGCCCACTCCCAAACCCCACTCTTCTTTGTGCTGGTACTTTGCAAGGGCTGGGAGTGAGAATACTTGTCTCCCCAGAGGTTCCTTCCCTGTTACCAGCAGGGCTTTCACCAGAGCCTCCACAGGGCTTGTCTATGGGAGTAAATGTTTGTTTGGGTGTTTCCCGTGCGCTCTCAGGCCCAGGCTTGTCCAGAGAAGACGTTAAAGGCTCAGAGGTCTGACTGTGTCCCTGAACACCAGACACTACTGAATGGGTCTTCTTTTGAGAGCCTGACAGACTTTCGTTTGTGCGATAAAATGGAGAGTCAAATCCTCCTCTAGGCACCACGGGTTCAGCATCAGTTGTGATCTCAGAGATCTCTTTAGATATTGCATCTGGGAAGGAGGGGAGGGGGGAGCATCATTATGTATCTTGGGTTTTGCCATTGCAAATACTTCCTTAGCTAAGATGTACAAAAGGATGACAGAAATTACCTTCCTCCCTGTCCTTTTCAGCACTATCTTCAAAAGACAAACCACCTAAAAACTCCGGAAGATCACTTAAGGTTACTGAACTTTTACTACCAGGTGTGTCTGAAGAAAAGAAGAGAAAAAAAGAGTTAGTTGTACAGCAGCTGTTTTCTCCAGCATCATCACAGCACAAAACAGAAGCAGCTTACTGCTGAAAAGGCCATCAAATAAGCTTGTCCTTCCTTCAGGGAGGAAGCTACCTGACCTCTGCTTCTTTCCAGCTCAGAGATCAGTCACTGGTTGGTCCTGATCCCAAAAATGTCGTTTTGTAAACTTAACATTTGTGCAGGTGCCAACCTTTATGAATAAGGATGTGTTGTTTGCAACTGAACCCATTAAATCAACAAATAAAAGTGGCTTAAGTGTAGACTGATTATTGTTACTTCCACGTTAGCAATAAAGTCCCCTTCTGATCTGGCTATACAAGGACACAGTACTTACCCCAAAAAGAAAAAAAAGGAAGTTTAGCCAACTGGTGTAATACAAACTTGACAATATGTGACTACTGATCAAAACTCTGAGACAGCTGCCAGGGAGATACACACTAAAGCATGCAGGATACAGACCTCATGCTTGCAGCTCACTCACAGATTAAGAACCTAGTGAAAAACCTTGCCTGTTCTTGTCACTCAGAAAGTTCAGATTCCAGTGTTTCTACACAACTTTAGCAAGGAAAACCAGCTTTAAATTTCACTATCATTTCCACCTTGAGGATGGTGATGATTCACAGTACAGAAGTCTCAAAAACATTGCCAAAACCCCTTTCTACAGCTGTCACAGATGCAGATGACTGAGAATGGAAAATGGAATCTAGATTTACCTATTAGAAGTTGAGTTCCTCAACCATCCATTGGTGATTTCAATATTCCATAAGACTTTAAAAAAGGTTCAAGTACAGCAGTATAATGGTAGATAGAAAAAGTTTTTCCAAGAGCCTTTAAAAGGGAGCATCATATCTATCCTTATGTGCAGCCTTACAGTTTGATCCAGACAGGTGACATAAAACTGCTCAATTAAAACTTCATATATAACTTGCTGCTTCTAACAAAAAAATTCACCCCCAAAGCATCAGCTTTAAAAAAAAACAACCACAATTCCTTTTTCAGTCTTCATTGTAAATTTCTATATTTCAACATGCTCAAGTATGAATAAGGGCCAGTTTAAAAAAATCTGCAAGCTGTTTCTGAAGGTCAATAGTTAAAATGAAATCAAAAGCATCACAAGAAGGTTTTAAGTTGAATCACAAATTCAGGCAGGATCCTGGAACTATGAACTCAGGGAAAAAAAAAGAAGGAGAAAAACCTGTGGAAAAGGTGTTTGGCAATTGAAACAGGTGTCAATAAAACCAGGATTTGTTTACAAAAGGTTATTGTAATGGGGAGAGGAAAACAAGAGTTTACCCAATGATTTATCGCTGTTAATGACATTTTGCTGTCGGTACAGTAAAGGCCTCCCAAGGTCTGGTTTGTCCTCCTGAAAAAAACCCAACAAAATAAATTAAAAAAATAGATTTTCTGCATCAGATACCTGTTAGAATGAAACGTCTTGGGCAGTTTCATAGGAAGGAAGTTCCCACAAGCAGATGGCTTAAATAGCAAATCGACTGTAAGACTTAAAATCCTGCCACTGGAAATGGCAACAGTTGTCAAAGTTTAGAAGAAAATTTTTTCTTGGCAATAAAATGCAACATTTTTGTAAGTTACTCTGATTTTCCTTCTCAGTTATGGTCACTGCGTGTGTGACAAGTTAATGAAAGAAAAAAAAGTCAGCTTTGTGTGGTAGAGAGTTTTGTTATACCTTTTTAGGAGGCGTGGGAGCAGCTGAAGGGAGTGAAACATGCACAAAGTCATCTGAAGTGCAGGGTGGAGGAGATGTGGCTGGTGTTCCCAGAGGTGTTCCTTTCCCTCCTCCTGAAAAGAGGAAGTACAAAAGTTTTCTCAGGAAGGCTTCCTTATTTCAGCTGAACATAGTGTTTAGATATGTAATTCTTCACATGCAATCTCAACCATTTATTTTTAAATCTCCTTCAACTATTTACCAAGAGACAACTGCAGTTTCCACAAGGCTGGTTCCAGACCCTGCTACTTCATTCCCTGTGACTTACTTCCTACCTCAGTGCTTGCATTAGCACTGCTCTGGATGATCAGGTTCCCAGGAATAACAATTTAAGCCCATCAAACGGCCTGGTGTGACATTCCCATTTAAGAAGATGACAGCAAAATGTACAGCCAGAATTTCTATTATAATAAACCTCGAAGGCCTAACTTTAAAATTCAGCACATACCAGATGTGCCAAAAGCTTTGCTGTAAGGTTGTGATGCAGACTGGGATGACTCTGATGGGACAATTCCAGGAGAGGTGGGTGGAGTGGTCATACCACAAACTGCAGAAGGACTCCAGATGGTAACCTGTGTAAAAGCAATAATACACAGTAAACACCAATCAGTGAAATTAAGAGAAGGAACATGTGAAGCATCTGTATCCCAGTTCTGACATAGAAAATCAGGTGGGAATTAAATCTGAAACATACACTAAGTTCTGAAAACTCACAAGACATTTCAGAAAAAATATTTTAGATTGTCATGAGAAACTACAAGCTAAGTGCAAGGCATGAAAAGCATGCTGTGCTTGTTTCTGTAGTGAGAGGACAAGGGGTAATGGTCTTAAACTGGAAGAGGGGAGATTTAGGTGAGACATTAGGAGGAAATTCTTCAGTGTGAGGGTGGTGAGACACTGGAACAGGTTGCCCAGGGAAGCTGTGGCTGCTCCATCCCTGGAAGTGTTCAAGGGCAGGTTGGATGGGCTTGGAGTAACCTGGTCTAGTGGGAGGTGTTCCTGCCTATGCAGGGGGTCTGGAACTAGAGGAACTTTAAGGTCCCTTCCAACTCAAACCAGTCTGTGATTCTATGATTTATCTTCTGCTTTACCTGCTGTGGCTCAGCTGACAGCTGCATGGCCTGTGGGCTCAGAATTTGAGGTAGCTGCCCTGACATTTGTGATAGTGTTAGACGAGGAGTGGAATAGGGGGTGGAAGTCCCTGAAAGTTAAAAAAAAAAAAAAAGATAAAATGAAGAAGTATCCTATATATCAAATACAAATCAATGATTCTTCTGGTTAGTTTTTCAAGGCTTTTAACCAAACCATTTCACATCCATTCAACATTCATAGTCATAGCTAGCAAACAAGATAATCTTTCTCCAGACCAAGAAAATATCTTTTCAATATAAAGAGCATACTACAGTGCTTTTTTTGTGGGTTTGTTTGGTTGGTTTTGGGGGAGGACAACAGGGGAGGAAGAGACAGTCAAAAGGAAACTTGGCCAACACGCTGCATTCCCTGTACAACCAGAGCATGTATCCATATATTTCTTTTTTGTTGTTGTTTAAATGACAGCTTATTTTCTGGTGCCTAAGAATGGCACTTTAAGTGGGATAAATTAGCAAGATGCCTTATTGCTGGAGGGCCAGTTTTCCTCCAGGAAATGAGTAGTCATTAGCCATCAGGCACATCTTACCATAGCTGCCCTGTGTGTCAATGTAACAGCTGGAACTGGGGTCAGTTTGATGATGTTTTAAGCTTGTGCAGAGTTTCCGAGACACAGAGTAATAACCATCTTCATAGGAGGCTTCTGCAGGGTCCAGGGAGATTTTGGCACATTCTATCACAACATCATGAGTTTCTAGTCTTTTCCACCTGCAGACAGTTTTTGGATCCAAAAGATTAAGTTAGTCAATTATTGTTACAAAGAAAGAGTTCCTGGAGATAGGAAGAATTGGCTTGTAGGGTGGCTCATTTGTTCCAGACAGCTTTGCATGCTCCCAGCCAACACTGGAACAAGGCATCAGACAGAAATTGCAACCAGATGACTTGTAAGAGGGGGTCTCAGAGAGGAGACAAACAGCTTTGACACAGAGATCCACAACGGTCTGCCATGGAGCACTCTGGAAAGGAGGAAGAGCACACGAAGACTTGGTTGATCCTGAGCTTCAGCAGCTGTAGAAATCAGCTCAACTAGACTCAGAAGTTGGTAGTCAAAATTTAGACGTACAGACTATCAGTGAGGGAATCCTACATTATTTAAGCAAGCTGCATCTGCAATGCCAGTTTCAGATCTGCATTTTTCCTCCCTAGTTTTCAGAATGGTTTTAATTATTACTACCTCCTTCATTCTGAAAACATTTTCTCACTAAATTAAGCAGCCAGATTAGATCTACCCAATATTGCAGGGGACAGAAGTTCACTGTGAAGAAGAGAAAGCACAGAATTCTGTCTATTAAAGGCTGAGTTGCTTCTGAATGTAAGATATTATGTGCAAGATACCAAATCAGAAGGCTTCAACCGGTAGTTTTGTGCCAAGTGCACTCCTTAGTGGTGCCACCCTCCCCCCTGCCTGGGAGAAGCCTGCAAAACTGAGCACTGTGATATTCAAAAGGTTCCCATTTAGGAGTGTTTTCTGAAAAGCAGGGCAAGAGCACTACTGTGCAGCAACAAGAGTCAATTTCTCCTCTTCAGTGGCTGGGCCTGTGGAGACAAGAGAAAAGCAGCAAGTGGTGCTGCTGCAGGCAAATGAGCCTATTTCTAAAGAGAACTAATACAACTGATAATGTTAAGACATACCTGTTAAAAGAATTGATCTGTTAACTGAACCAATATCTAGGTACCAAAACAAGACAGACTGAGGCCATAAACACTTAAATCCTACCAAATAATTCAACAAACCAAAAAAAAACATGACCCAAACCTTAAGCCAATGAAGCAGGTCAGCAGTAGTTTCTCTTTATTCATTATAAGCAAATTCTTTCAGAACTTTATGCAGATGTTTGATTGTTAAGTGATAAAATTAGGACAAAGTCAACTGTTAAGTAGAAGATAGACTCCATCCCAAACACAAAATGAACTTAGAACCCAATGTTGTTGTTAATGGCCTTTCACATTGTTGTTTTTTGTTATTCATCCAGCTGTAAGCTTGGATAAACAAAGTCTACATGTTTACCTGGTGTACCTATGACTACAGGTGGCAAAACACCACTGGCACACACTATTGCTGACAGAAAAGATTTTGCTGTAAGCCTTCTAAAATAACCCAGCTAAAAGCTGCTCATGTACAGCCTTTCCTAATAGCAGAGTGAACATATATACCTTCGTGGGTCCAGTTCATGGTCCTTAGATCCAGTCACTAATTCTGGATGAATTCGCACATGTTCCATCATTGGCTGGATGAGCAAGAAGAAGTATTTATTATCAGTACAGCATGTTTTGATTGCTCTACACTACACAAAGCTGACGAGCAACCTACTGATCCCAACAGTTCAGAATGTTACATTTAACAGATAAATCTAAATCATCACAGCTTCAAGAGATGACCATGCTCCCAACTGACATTTCAGTCCTCCAATAGCCTGGTTTGATTCCCTTTTGTTGAGCAGCCCTCAGTTAAATCAATGTATCCTGTTAAAATGGCAAACACCTGCCTTTATACAGCTAGGAATTCCTTGTCTCAGAGAATACAGAGATGAGCAGCATTTTACCTTGACCACCTCTTCAAAGGTCCCCAAGTTTTCCTTCATACTGTAGTGAGAACGCAGAAAGGAGACAAAATTGCAAGGATACATTCCATAGAGACGATGAAAAAGAGCATAAACACTGGCATGAAGATGGACAAGGTAAATCTCTGCCACATGACCTGGGAAAAGCAGTTAGAATATTTTTAATTACAGTGTAAAAAACAACAACACTTAAAAGAATGCAAAGCACTTTTAAATTTGAAATGTTAACTGGAACAAGTCTTTGGAGATATGAGTAGTCCTCAGAAAAACTGTGAAATCTTCTGAGGGGACAGACAACACTTACTCATCAGCTCACAGCAAAGCCAAAAATTCTGATAGACCATTCCAACCAGTACCCTGTCACTCTCAAAGCACAGTGTTTTTTTATTCAAGTTCAAACCTGAAATCCCTCTAGATAAAGAGCCAGTCTGCAAGACTGAATGAATAAAAAAGACTAAGATTTAGAATCACAGAATGTTAGAAGGAACCCTAAAGATCATTTGGTTCCAAACTCCCTGCTATGAGCCTCACCCAACCAGGCCTTGAACACCTCCAGGGATGGGGCTTCCACAACCTCCCTGGGCAACCTATTCCAGCACCTTACTACCCCCCTTTTTTTGAAGTTTGCTTCACTTCACAGAAAAAAACTAAAAGTTGTATCCACAAAACCAATTGTGACAGATCAGCCTTGCTAGTCATCTAAGTTCCAATCCTACTTGCAATGCAAAACAGCCCTTGAAATACCATCTCTATGTGCTTAACACAGCATTTGTTCATACAGCCACGAGACACATACACACAGAGAACACTGGTGTTAGATACCAGACACTCTGAACCAAATTCAGCAAAACCAATTCAGCAGAACCAGAGCTGCAACTGAGAGGATTCGTCTTACCAACACTTGCATGACTATTGATAGTTGCACATTAACAGGAACTCCTACATGTTGCTCCTTCCCCCTCCCCATTTATACCTGGAATCTCAATTTCCCAAAAAACTGACTCAAATGTCAGCGTTTTCCCTTCTCTATCCATTAAGATCAAGCTCTGCTTCTTGCTTTCATCAGGGGGGCATTTCAGTCCAGTGAACCCTCATATAGTAGCACCACCACATGGCAGAATCTAAGAGACTTCAAAATGTTGAACAAATAAGCACTCCCCGATGCTATCAAAGAACAGAACAGCTTGTGGGCTTAATGCATCATTTCCTGCATTTAGTCTTAGGCAAAAGAATGTGCTCAACTTCACAAGGGTTTGATTACTAAACCATAACTGCATGCAACAAAGTTGAAATCTCACCTGGATTCTGCAAGCACCAGGCTGAGAGACGCCCAAAGATACCAAAGAAATCATGAAGATACTGTTTGCCAGACTGAGGAATCATTGGCAACATGGTTATTAGCACTAGGACACCTGTGGTGAGTACTACTACATCTGTGTCAGTCTGCAAGAAGGGAAAAAACCTGCATTAGTCAGTTAAAAAGAGCTGAACTTTTATGTATTTTTTTTTTTCCAGGGATGAAGTGAACATTGAATCATCATCATGGAAAAAGTTCTCTACTTTGAAACATTCCTTCTGAAACCTACCATGACTTAATGAACAGAGATGATTGTGTCTTTCATCCAGAGCAACTCTAAGAAAAAAGATTTGGGATTCTTGCTCCTATTCTGCTGTTTTTCTGTATTCAGCCTTGACTTAGTTAAAAGGGAACATCACTAAAGTTCCACGATTGGGTAGGAAAAAAATTAAATCACTGGTATGTGAAGCAGCTTCTGTATCCTCTTTCCTCCTTCCCAGAGCTTTGCACACACATCATTCTGAGCCTAAGAAACTGCAAATCTGATCAGGCTATTCAAGGATGTTGGCCAATTACCAACACAAGGGTCAAAGCTTTTCTACTAAACCTGGTTGATGACTCCAGCAGCTGTTTCCTAAAGCAGTAATTCAAACCATAACTAAGACCCTGTGACTCACACACAGATAAAGGTGTAAGTAGCAGTAAAAATCCTTTGCTAGATGAAACAGTAATGCAGACTCAGATTTTAGGACAGGGCAAAGAAAATCTCCCATCTCTTTCCCAGTGGGGTCCCTGCTTGCTTCCTCAGCTTAATTGTATATTTTCCTTGCTAAATTCTCTGCTTTGTGAGGATAGGGGTGTAAACATCACAGGCAAGCCTGTGGCCAGAACCCCCTAAGCTGGTCTTGCTATCTCCCCCAAGAGCCACTTGAACTGATTAGACATATTAAGTGTTCTGGATTTTCCTTCCCCAGTGTAATTTATGGCCTCTGTTCTCCCTCAGTCAGACATGACCTCTCACAGCACATTTCAAGTCCACCCCTATCCCTCTGTACACATTTCTGGCACTTCCACATCTCTGTTCTACTCCCACCAGCTCTCTGACACACTCTCACCATCAGATAAGGCTCACACTGAAAAGAGTAACAGAACTCATCAGGCACATCAGGAGTTCCAGGAAAAGCACTTGTAGCTTCCTCTTTGGCAGTTACAAATTCCTTGCTTTTGTTATGAAGAGAACTGGTGCTTGACTATATTATGCATTTTAATGTGACTTGAATGAATAAAAATTCTTCACTGTCCTATTAAATTATATTACTGAGAACATGTCCTAGGTCTCAAAACACTTTTCACTCCTTACTCACTGTTACAATACCATACAGGATAATAATTGAGACATTTGTAGATGGAGAAAAAAGAACCAACAAAGCACAGGGAAACAGCTACAACACATCTGTACCTAGGAAGGGAAAGTCTGCTAATTTCAAGGTAATTTCACCATGGAGTAGTCTATCACATGGCCCATCTACAGTGCAAGGAGATGATATTACCTTACATGCACAAATTTCAGAAGGCACTAAAGGGAAGTTGCAGTATTTCTCCTTAAGTTCACATTGGTGATGTCCATCAACCTCACAAAGGCCTTCTGCCTTTACCTTACTTTTAGAAAAGTTTTGTAAACTTGACTAACTCAAAGTTATACAGTGACAGTGGCCTCTGGAAACAAGATTGTCAGTAATAACAGGATCAGCTCAGAATATTGAGTTGATTCATTCCACCGTGGCTCGGTATTTTAATCAACATTTTCTCTCTTCTCACAGCTTAGCTAAATGACACCCCAACAGAAAACAAACACCTTGCATTAAAAATATGACTGACACTTCCTACCTTGAGACATTTAAGTAATGAAAGTAGAAGAGGTGCTTGAGAAAGCTTATGTTTCCAAGATGGTTGTCGTCTTATCACATGTCCCAGCAGCGAGAGGGTGGGTAAACGGGTAGCAGCTTTGCCCATGTATTCATTAATTTTATCCAGTAGATGCTGAGAGAGGATTTTGCAAAGAGTGGTAGAAAAAGGAAACATTTATATTTAACTGGTATGTATTCTTTTTCAACAATTTATATTCAGCAGTTTGCCGCTGCCAATTATGGAAACAGGGCATTTTAAAAATACACAGGGCAAATAAAATCCTGCAATAAATTTGAAATGCAAGCTATTCAGTCCAGAAGCAGCCACTGCACTTCAAAATGTTTATCATAAATAAATAATAAAACAGTTTTGGTTAGCAGAAACCAAATAAATTGTAGTGCCATTCTCTCCCTCCATTTAAAAGTCCTTCCTTGCTCTCAAAATACCCAATTGGTTTTAGGCTCACCCATCTAGCACTGAACATCCATCCAGCAGCAGCATTGCAAAGAGACCTCTGAGTTCTCAGAAAGTTTTCACTTGCAGAGGTTCTGTGCCTAGGTGGGTCAGTTTAAGCAATCCAAGAAACACAGATCTTTGAAGTTTTTCAAAACTTACTCTTACTACAGGAACACTACATCTCTACAACAAGGTAACTCTGTACCAGAATGGAAAAAAAAAGACAAGCAACCAGAATTCTAAGAGATGCTGTTTAAAGGCTGCTTCACTACCAGATTAAAATATGCCAGACTTAATAAGAAGACTCTTTTACCTTGTCATGAGGCTCTTGCAGTGTGGACAATATATGCAGTGCCTGCTGAGAATTGGTTTCCAAGTAATACTCCACCAGGTTGTTCACAAGCATAGGCCCACGGTCTGCCCGTTGGTTCACAGCAAGAAAAAAAAAACAACAAACATTCTCAACACACTAAAAATGAAGCATTTGTTACAGGGACGTTGCACAACTTTTTGACAACTGTTACACAATTTATAACATAAACCAGTACTTAATGTTTACCAGACCTTTAGGAAAAGGAGACCTCTCAACTATATTTTCTAGCTCTGAAAAGGCTCTATCAACATCAAGGATGCCTTAAGAGAAGCAATCATTTTGTCAACAATTGTCTGTTGTTTTGTTTGGGGTTAGGTTTTTTTCCCTTGTTTATTTTAAGAATGAACAAAATCTCACTAGTTTCCATGATGTGGATGACACCTCATTCTTTCTAAGATACGCTTGACAAAGAAAGTTTCATCAGCTCTTGATAACTTGAGGTTATGCCCCAGGAAAAGCAAGTCATTTTATAATGGCATTTTAACACTTATATAACAGACCTCTCCAAGAGGCATCCCCATTAAGCAAAATGGACTGAAGCCTCAAGCCTTAAAGCAATTTCAAAACCAAACATCTAGAGTTTTTATCAAGCTGCATTTGCAAAGACTCTGTTTTATAGAAAAAAAAATACAAATTATTCTACCTCTATTGGTAGAAAATCAAAACCCTTCCTTGAGTTACCTAAAAGGATACATACCACAAATGAGATTATCTTTGAATGCAGCTGTTATATCTTCCAGGACGCCCAGAATTGGAGAATCCAGCATTGAGAGGAGCTCACCAACATTTCCTTGCTGTGCCATGATGCATGTACTGACATGAATGTGGAGGTTAAAATTTCAGGAAGTTCTTCATTGGTGCCTCTCTACCAGACTAGGAGAGAATAGAGAGCAGATGAATCAACTTTCCTTTCTCCCTTTCCATCTTAAATCTCTCATCACTCCCTTACTTCTTCTCTACACTACTGGCTATTTAACACTGAAAGAATTGCTAGAGATTACACACCTTCAATAAAAGCTGTAAGAGAAGCTTCCAAAGAAGGCAAAGAGCCACAAGGGTTTCCTTTATATTTTTTTTAAAAAGACACGAATCTGCTTTGTGGAAGACCCTGCTAGCATACACAGACTGTCAGAGCAATCCAATACCATGTTTTTTAACTTGCTTTCCAGGTCAGTCACCCAAGACTAAAGTTTTGAATAAAATACAAATAGCTCCCTGGAATCACTCAGTCCTTGCTTTCTTACAGCAATTCCTCCTCAACCAACTTTTCAAGTCTTTTGCATAGTGGTCTACACTCTGGAGAAAATATGCATGGCAAGATCCTTCTCCACTCCTGGGGCTAGATTAGAAATTCACTGCCCTGGGCTTTGCATTATTGCATACTAATAGACTTGTGCTTTAATGCTTGCCATGTGGCCAAGTTACAGCTGTTAGGAAAGTCAGTTAGGGTTACTACAGCTGCTGTCCCTCAGCTACCCTGTGCATACTGAACCACAAGCTCAACAGCACAACATACCTTATTTTCACATGCATACATTGTGAATAATACATTAAAAGCCTCTGCAGTGCAAAAACTATCTAGATTATTAAATGCAACAGTGTGTAGATAACATGACTGGTCAGCTTCACAGTACTAAGGAGAAGTAAATCTAAGCCATCTCAGACTTTTAAGATGGCTTCCTTCCATGTGCCAGCAAGGGAGGGATTCAGGTATCACATCCATCTATCTTTGTATCACAAAATTAATCAAGCTTTTCTCATCTGTAAGAATCCTATGCTGAACCCTTCCCAGTGACAGCAAGAGTCATGCTTCACATCATACATAATTTTATTAGCAAGGGTTTCTTCTCTCCTCCTACTTCCAGCTAGCATACATTTTTCACTTCCTCCATGGAAGGCAAGACTGACACGTACGAAGTTTACACACAAGATTTCTTTGCACAGCAGTTGTGTATACAGCACCTGTTCTGTGGACAAGTTGAGCTTCTGTCTGCAATGCTGTCAGCCACACTCCTTTCATGATCACTAATAAAGAAAAAGCAGGAAGAAGTTAACAAAAGGCACAATTTATTTTTCTGATCAAACTTTTTATATTCAGAACAGCACAAAGTTCTTTATTAAGGACAGCAGAACTATGTACCTCCTGTGTGATGAAAGCCAGCCCTTGGTTTAAAAAGCACCAAAAGGTGTTGCACAGTTGCCCTTTCCAGAATTGTCCACAGGTTAAGTTGTGCAATTGCCTCAGACTAGATAGCTTTCACAGGAATGCAGCTTTGTACCGTGAACCTTCAAAAGCTGCTGAAATTTTATTTAGAGACAGTAAAATCTTACACACAAAGAAGTCTTCTCTTATCCTACCACATTCTGAACCTGCAATAATTAATATCATGATTTAAGCTTTTAGATGACAGTCAAAATGTGGTTAGAATTAGCCAAGGACCATGTATGCTGTAATCACTTACACTACTTTTTTGAAAACTTATGCTTAACAATGCTACTGGACAGCAGGAGTTAACCTGTCCACCAGTAAACTTTGTCATTTGCAACATATCTCTCTGCAGTTGCAGAACTGCCCAAGGTCACTTTTATTAGGGCCACAAGACATCAGTTTACTTAATCCGGCACTGATTGCAAATTCAAAGGTGATAATATGGCACCACACTTACACCACCACTTAATTAGAAACAAACTTCCAGTAATCACAGGTCCAGAACAAACCAAAAGCCCACCCCCCACCCTCAGTTTTCAATGCTCATAGCTGAACAGTCCAAATGAAATGTCAGTTTCTCTACAAGCAGCCAGCAGAGTTTGCTAATTGAAGTACTTCAGACTTAAATGATACTTCTTTTCACATCCCATGTTGGCAAGACCTTAAAACCAGCAGACTTCAAACTGGCTGATAGAGTAAGCAAGACTTACAACTAAAGATAAGAAATCAGAAACTTGGGATGGGGGGAAA
>NW_009953489.1:4585100-4590893 GCF_000747805.2 Chaetura pelagica | reverse complement strand
GGAAAGAGTTGTTTTTTACTCAAATACAGAATGGATCTTTGCTTTCCAAAAAGATTAGGGCTGGGATTTGTAGCAATTTGGAGATTATTTTTGTTTTACTCTACTTTGAGCAGACTTCCAAGGTTCAACTTCTTCCTCAAAAGAACTTGCTGTTAGAAGGTAAGGAATGTTCAAAGAGTGACACCATCCTTTCAAAAAGCTTAAAGCCACTCACCCACATCACCTGAAATGGTGAAGGGTCAACTTTCCACCACTCTGTTACTCACTTTCAGGAGTCAACTTTTCTAGTTTCTAGTAATAGCTGTAATATTTAATTTACCAAATTAGAGTTATACTGGGACACCCAGAATGCATGAAGAATTATATACGGGGAAATAGTTTGCTACTATCCACTCCTTTATTTCTGAGAACACTGTCTCTGAGACCATAAAGGGCTTCCTAAGGTAGAGCTGTCAATTTCTATCAGGATACAGTCTCAACTATGCTTAAGCAATAGATGCACCAGAATCCTAAGCAACATGAACTAGTTGTTTAAAGTCTGCTTAACAATAGAAGTGCATGACCACACCCCCAAACCAGCTGCAAGCAAAACCTGTTTTGAGAATTAAAGCAGCACATATGCCAGTTTCTGCTTTTTTACCCCATGAAGACCTTGTCAGCTCTCTTTACTTGGATACCCTGCCCTCATCAGAGTGAAAAAATGCTTTTATTTCTTACTTTTCTCTAGGAAACTATTATACTTGAAACAGATCTTCATCACACCACCAAAAATCTCAACAGCAGTTTTCACCAATTCTGATACTGCCAGAGAAAAAAACGTAGCACAGTGAAATTCAGAAACAGGCCTTTGCAGACACTCTAGATGGGTTCTGGAAATCAGGTTCAGCTTTATGCTGTTGGCCTGGTGTCAGGCACAAACACTACAATCAGATAAAAGCCAGGTTGATAACGCAAGTTTAGCTGCTGATAACTATACATGTAGGTAACTAAGTTTCCCAAGCTCCCTAAACTAAAACAGATGGCCCAAGTGACCTTGTGCCAAAAACTCCAGCATAGTTTATTTAAACTTTTCACTCAGTCTTCAGTGCATTAAAGCACTTCATATAAAGTGGAGCAATCTCCATTCTGAAAGGCAGCATTCAAAAATATTACTAAAAGTATTCCAAACCATGTCTAAAATGGGACAATGTTACACACAGATACTTCACTAAAAGGCAACTTTATCTGCTGAAGTTATAGAAACACCAGTAAACACCCTGCTATCCATGAAGAGTCACATTTTTCAAAAAGCAAATCAGCCTTCTCAATGGAGGATGTCTCATGTAAGATCATTAGTGAGGAAGAGATTTGAACACCTAAGATTGAAATCCTATGGTCATATTGGGTCCATGATGCCCAACTCCAACGAACAAATCCAGAAATTCCAGCAATAGTCTTAAAATCGTGTCACTTTTTAAAAGCAAATAACTAGTTCATAGGCAACAGGCTTCTAACTTCAGCCTGGAAACAGTGTTCTGGTAGATGAATTACAGTTCCCAGGGGCCATACTACCTGTGGGATTTACGACCAGTCCCACCAATAATTTGTGATGTGATTTTCAAATCTTTTAGATAAGGAACTCAGGCTGGGCTAAGGAGCTTCCACTGCCTTGTAAAACTGTGGGATCATCCACAGTATTTTGTATCTGGATGCTTCCATCCCTAGCTACCCCAACCATTCCCCTGTAAGAACTATGACACCCTGCAACCATTCTTGAGACTGACAGGATTAAAACAAAGTCAGTTTCCATGTGGTTTGAGTCACTGATTCTTCATTAATACTTAAAATTAGTTTATACAAAAAGATCCAAGGCACTTGGTAGTAAAGAGTGAAAAAACTCCACTTTTTAAATACCTTTTAAAATGCAACATTTAATCTCACTGGAAGATAAAAATAACAATAGCAAATTTCTTATTCTTATATTCCAGAACTTGCATAAAGACAAATTTTAATAAAAAGTAAAAGCACCATACAACTTTGGACCCACCTCACAGGAGAAAAAGGAGAGGCCAATAAACCAAGAACTAATTTGCTTTATTTTTTTTCAGCAGCTAATCTAGCCCAAAAACAATACTGTTAAAACTACAAACTCAACACAAAGGAAAAGACTGTAAAAATATTAATTGGGAGAGGCTAAATAGAGAAAGAGACAGGAGAGTATTTCAAAAGATTATGAGTTCTGGAAGTATTTCTGTTAAGAGAAGATGTTACGTTCGGTGTATTTTTATCTCAAGCCAAATTAAAAAGCAGCTGGTAGTGCCAGTTATGTGTCTCTGAGGGGTGGGGAGGAGGGGGACACACTCAACATACACACACACTCCTCCCAGAATGTCCTCAGCACTGGCTAGAGCAACACAGAAATTCAAACACCAGTAGCACTTATTCTGGGGGGTGATGTGGAGGGGAACAACACTTCTTCCCCCTTCGTTAATTATAAATTAAATTTAGGGCATGCCAGTAAATGGTTATGCTCCCCCTCACAAGAGAAAGGGGACTTCAACAACATCAAACCACTGCTGGCAGCAATGAACTGAAGCCAGACCTCAATACTTATATTTTTCCATCTGATTTCTACTGCAGATAACATCAAGTCCTCAGCACTCGGACAGAGGCCACGAATGAAGACAGAAGTGTTGTACAGCCACCAAAAAGAATCCAAAGAAAAACTCAGACTGACAACAAAGCAGCCCTTCTCACTCAAATATTTGAAATGCTCATCCTGAAAGTGTAAGCCTCTCTCATTCCCATCTGATATACAAAAATCTAAGCCTGATTTGTTTCCTGACAATAATCAATTTCATATTTTCTTCACAAGTAAATGCTACTGTTGAAGAACTGACATAAGCACTGAATGAACAGTGACAGTAGGGGGACAAACCACTGGTGGCAACAGCAAAGGAAGCAGCTGATCACTCCCTTTTCCACCAACCAGAAGTAACAACTCTGAACACTTAAAACGTTGGTTCAAACAGATCATTACAATTGGCAGTACAATTACTTTATTTATCCACTTTTTAAAAATGAAGGCATCTGTCTTCTTGTGATAGTTCATATTTTTCTGGTTATTTTAAGATCTGATACAAGATCCCATTCCTAAACTTGGTAATTTATTTACAGTTACACCTCAATATCCACTGTCAGGTACTTTGTTAGAGGTGCTTAACAGATGCAGGAACAAGATCACAAAAAAACCAATAACCCCAAACAAACAGAATCATGTTCAGCAATTTTTAAGATTCTTTTTAAACTCTGTGCTAATCCACTGTGCTGTTACCCACCAAAATGTTTAAAAGACTGTTTAAAAGCAATGTACACCAAAAAAAGCCCAAACATGGCAGGGCTGACACCTGACCCTTTAGCAGAAGACTTGTAACTAAGGCAGTCACTGACCTGAGAGGGAATTATTGGAAGAGAAACTGGAAGAGGGGAGATTTAGGTCAGACATTAGGAAGAAATTCTTGAGTGTGAGGGTGGTGAGACCCTGGCCCAGGTTGCCCAGAGAAGCTGTGGCTGCCCCATCCCTGGATGTGTTGAAGGGCAGGTTGGATGGGGCTTGGAGCAGCCTGAGCTGGTGGGAGGTGTCCCTGCCCATGGCAGGGCCTATCTAGATGATCTTTAACATCCCTTCTAACCCAAATAATTGTGTGTTTCTATGATTCTTTTCTATGTCAATTTAATTAAGAGTACACAGGGAAAAGAAGCTTAACTATCTGTTTTAAACTATGAAGAGGTAAACAAAGAGCTCCAGCCTTCCCAGTAACACAAGAAGTGAGACTCCTAAATCTCTGCAACATTTTTTTTTTGCCACAAAGACAAACTTTTAAACAAGTAAATCTTGAAACCACTGCAAACTACTTCATGTGCTCGGTCAAGGCATTTTAACTACTCCAAAAATTAAAGCACACAACACCACCCAACCACATGTAACTTTTAAACTAAAACCAAAAAAGAGTGACACCCCAGAAAGTGTCAGCAGTTCTTCACTGCAACAAGTTTGCTCTGTATCTTAATGCATTACCCAACAAAATGCGTATGCTAACAAACATTATTACTTGTCCTCATTATATTGAATAAACTACATTCAAATAAAACAACTATATACTAGAACAAGATCCTAAACTGCAATATTATTTCAAAAAATACACACCTGTCTGCAAAAAGCCATAAAATCTGGTACCTTTCCCCTGCCTTCAACATGAAAAAGTGTTTTGATTATTTAATGTGCTTACCCTGGAAACTGTATTTTCCAAAGATATATACATATACTTGTGCATGTGTGTGCCCAAATGTGTGGGATAGGTTAGTCAGTTCTTACAGACTTTGGTAATCACATCAGCAGCTCATATTATAGCTAATAAGAAGGTGTTTGGCAGCTGCAAACTGCCAGTTTCAAGGATTGGTCCAAATCAACATCCCAGCAGTCCAGCTGTAACAGGGCCAGCATTCATTTTAAACTACAGATTCTTACTAAAGTCAAATGTTTGTTCAAAGACCAGAACATCTACAACTGGACAGTGTATCTCACGTGGGAACCCTTTAATGCCACTTTTTATTAGTCACCATAAAAATAATTCTCCAGTAACAAAGAATTAAGGAGCCGGGATTAAGCACAACCAAAGATAAAATCATTTTAATTAAAGCTTATCTCATGACACATTAGCTATTCTGACTATATTTTCATCTGAGTAAGTGCACAATTCTCCATAAAGGCAAATCAGTCCTGGGCTGACTGGGCAGTTAAAAAACTAAAAAACCCCAAACAAATGAACTAACAAAACTAAACCAGAAAAAGTGCTTTACTGAGTAGAGAATGTTAAGCTCCTGATTTGAAGCTTAAGCACAGCACAGCTGTTTCTGATAAGCAGAGTACCTGATTGCTGCTTAGTTAAGTCAACTGCAGACAGAGGTATGTACCCCCAGTGATTGCAGTGGTCATGAAAACTTCCTGAGCTTTCAAAGATACAGTTTCTAGTTGTTCATACGTGTAAACCAAAGGAATTTTTCCACCTAAAGGGATCACTGCAGTAGTGCTTCAATTATGATGGGTTTCTAACAACGTGCCACAGAATTTAAAGTCGGGAAACTATAGGATCAGACCCAACAAAGAATGAAAACCTCTGCATTCTCATTCCCTGGAAGGTTCTCTGGAAACAGCAGACCTGAAAACAGTTCTGCACACAAAACCTGACCCAAGTTTCTGTGTCATTTTTATGGGTTTTGAATCACATACTCCTTTAAGGCATGCTCTTTCTTTCACTCATTGCTTTGTAAAAACTCATTGAAAAGCCCAACAAAACCAACAAGGAGAAAAGCACAAAGTAAAGTGATAAAACAACGACAGAGGCTGCATCCATAGCAAACAAAGGGCGAAAACTTCAGAACTGCAGCTTTCCAAGTTCTTTGTGACAACAGGAAGCAAAATGTTTTCTTGTAGAAGCAACCAACATCCTGACTTCATATTACCTACCCACGAGCAAGGAAATAAGAAAAGCCTTTCTCACTGAGGGGACAGACTTTTAACAACTGCTTTAATGCCCAACCCCGGCCGAGGGAACCTTCTCAGCAAAGGGCTGAGGCAGCAGGAGTCTGGGAAACGCTACTCAGCGCTTGAAACGGAGGTGCTGAACCTTTTGCAAGAAACCCCGCAAAATTAACGAGGCACCTTGGCTAGTGGGGGGACCCTACGTGGGGGGCAGCGCCCCAACCCCCCCCCTCCCGGGCAGCCCCAGCACAGCAGGGAGAGAGGGGTTGGGG
>NW_009953489.1:4560106-4583746 GCF_000747805.2 Chaetura pelagica | reverse complement strand
CCTGGCTCCAGGCTCCTTGCTGGAAGAGGGTTTTTTTAAGTGTATGAATGTGCTGAAAGGGAAGAGGGAGGTCTCAAAAGGGGCCTGTGTGAGCGTGGGGTAAGAGGCAGGTGTGGGCCGTGCTACAGAGGCCCTGCAAGGAACCTGCAGGGCAGAGCCCAAATGGGCTTGTTTTCTACATGGGTAATAAGCAAACTTCGTTTTTGGGAACACTGAGCACTTCGTGCAAACCATGAACAAGCATTTTTCTTTCTTTGCTGAAATGCAGTGACTACATGACATCACACATGTCAGCCTTCCTCCTAAAGACTTACTTTTTCCCTGTGGAAAATGCAGGGTAGGAAAGAAGGGTGGAAGTTACCTCAGGGCAGGTTCTCCAGCCTTCAGGTCTGTGTGTCACACCAACAGGTTTTCAGCTCGATGTTTCCATCCCCAGACCAGCGGGGTCTCAGCATTTCCCATTCTCCAAGGAGGGGATGCACCCAAGGCTGCTTGTCAAGCTGCTCAACTCCCTCTTCAACCCATAGGAAATGCCCTCAGGTACCAGTAGGAATCAAAGACATTTGATCTACAGGGTAGAAACTAGGTGCAAGAAAAGAAAAACAGATTAGAGCCCCATCAGAGAAGTTATCAGCTGATTTTTTTTAATTTCCATGGGGTTAGTTGTGTTGTGCAGCTCTCATCCCTGCAGGGCTGAGATCATTCCTTCAGGCTGACCTGCAGTAGGTCATCCCACTTCTGGATGAGATGGAGTTGCTTGGAGCCAGCATGTTTTTTTTAATCCAGCCCTGCCTGGTGCATGGCAATTAGTATTTACTGCAGGCTGGACTGAGTGATGGTATTTTTTTTTTCCCTGCTGTGCAGGGGATGTGTTTATTTAATCTGCCACAGAAAAGAGTGGAAATTAGGATGAGCTTCAGAAAAGAGCTGGAAGCAATTAGTAGTGTTATTTTACTGTGATTTAATTACATTCGAATTGACAAAGAAAACATGAGTGCTACAGGAGGGGGTTGCTGCTAGGTTTGAAAGGGAAGATACCTGCATTAGAGTAGACACAATGTGTTGTAATTAACCTGTTTATTATTACTGAGCTATGCATTTAATAATCTTGGGATTTACTCAGGATGGACTGAAGGAAGAACTCAGAGCAATATACAAAATTAAACTGTCCTCAGGTGTGAGCAGAACTAGAATGTGTGGGTCAGGGCCAGCACAAGACTGTGTGAGCCCAGCTCAGCTCTCTGTGGAGAGAGAACAGGGAAAATTTTATCAACAGGAAGAACAAACTAAGAACGGCCACACGGGGTCAGCTCAGAGGTCCTTCCAGCCTAAAACGCACCTCTGGCACCCCGGGTTTCTGGTTGTTTTTTTCCTTCAGCTTGTATAAATCACCTTTTGCTGGCGATTGCAATGGAGAGGGGAGGTGACAAGCCGGAGCAGGAGCAATAAACAGAAATCCAGGGAAGAGCAAGAGCACAGCAAGCCAAGGGGACAGTTCACTGAGCTCCCGTCCTGCAGCTGTTTTCTCCTTAGGAACTCGTGAAGTAAAATCAAGGGAGAAGGGATGGGTGAGAGCTGAACCACCCATCTCTAGTGTAGTGATGACACACAGAAAAGAGACCCATCTGTGCCCCTCATATCAGGGCTCAGTTTGCATGCAGAGCCGTGCTCTGAGGATGGTACTTGGGGAAGCAGAACAGCTGGTACAGATGTTTCACTTGCAGCTGCTCAGTGTAGTTACAGACACTGGGAGATGCAGTGTTCTTTGGAGCACCTCTCAAATAATCAAATGGTCAAGGTTGGAAGGGATCTTAGAGATCATCAGGTTCCAATCATCTGGCTGGTGAGGTTTTGCTGAACGTGCCATTAGATGTTTTGCACGACTGCTGCTCTGTGGTTTTTTGCTTTCACTGGCTCCAATTGAAGCGGCACCTTCTGCAGCTTTTGCACTTGTTGGCACCAGGAAGCTCCAATGTTTCAGAAAACAACATCTCAGTCCTTCCAGCAGCTTGTCATTTTCCTGGTTTAATTCCTGTAACTGTCTTCACATGGAACCCCGAAGCTGCGCTGGACATTTTGGTTTTCTGTTACAATGCTTGTTTTTGTAGCGGGGAAATGTAATCCTTCCAGTGCCCGTGTTTAAGAGGATGCAAATCAGCTTGCGAGCACAATGCCCTGGGAACGTTTCTTTCATGCAAAACCCAGCTAGATAAATAAGGAGGGGAGGAGGGAGAGGGGGGAAAGGGATTGTTTGCTGCTTTAATTACGTTCAGTAAATGACAGATGGGTCAAGATCGGAATCTGAATCTTTCTCAACGCGGGTGAAATCTTCACTCCGATCTCCGAGTTGCATCAACCCCCGTTGCTCAGCTTGTCCGGTGCCACGGAGCGGTGACAGGAGCAGTGACAGGAGCTGGGACTTGCGGCTGTCCCAGCAGGGAGCGCTAGGGCCAGCACGCCTGGCACCACGGCGGGACACAAAATACCTGCAGGAGGAATCCGAAGTGTCTCCGGATCGCACCTGTTCCCGGGAAACAGCAGCCGAGGGCAGAAAAGAGGTTGTTGCTTCCTGTGCTTTCACCACTCGGTGCTGCTGTAGGAAAAGGGACCCAGCTGAGTCCTGCTGTAACGCGACCGGCTGTGGGAAACCGTGAAACGTGTTTCAAAGCTCACAGGGAGCAGCAAAACTCCGTGGTGTAAAGGCATTTCTTGATGGCCCCGCGCCAGCGCCTGCACTCAACAGCTGCACGTGTGCTTAAACACACAGCTCAAATGATTCACTTCTCAGAAGGCAGCTTTGCTGTCCCGGTCCCAGCCGTGCAGCGTGTGCTGTGCGGGGGGGGGGGGTCGCTGGGGGCACATGCAGCTCCTGCCACTGGGCACTTGGACAGTCAGGAAGATTGTAAACATCAGAGAATAGGTGAAACAGGGGAATTACCCTGCTCCAAGCGTTTGGGGAGATCAGCTCTCCTTGTTTGTCCCCAAATAAGAGTCACACCCAAGGACTGCTGAAAATTGCTGCTCTCCAGGTCCTGTTCCCACCTCTGCTATGGAACTAGTGGGTGATCTGAGAAAAGTCCTTCTGCCTCCTGCCCCCTCCTTCCACCTTGCTCCTCCAGCCAGGGCTTTGTCCATTATTTCACATTTCCCAACTCAATTTCAAACATTTTTTGAAAGCAAGTGATAGAAGGGCAAACTCTTATTATTGCTCTTGAAGAGCCTTTTGCAAAGATGCTTGTTAATGAGCTTGCTTAATGAGCTTTCTTAAATCTATATTTATATCCTATATACAGCTGTATATAGATAGAGCAATGCCTAAAATATATATGGATGGCACACATATGCCTGGGAGAAGGAAGGCTGCTTAACACACATCTTTTTCAGTTATTACAGTGCAAGTATTTCTTCCTGTCTCCTTGAAAATTAGAGAGATAAAAGATTCATTCTGGAATAAAATAATTCCATGCATGTGCTAGATGGTTTTGTTTATGAGACTGAAGTATGTGTGTGTATGAGAGACAGATGATGTGTCTGTTTGTGAAAGATATGATGCCTGGATGAATGTGCGTGAAAAATACAGGTTTTTTAAGAGCTACTCTCTCTTTTTTTAAAAAACAAAAAAAGACAAAATAACAAATGTCTGCTCAGTACATTATTTCACCCTGTCATGCTCTTTGTCAATATGACAGAGGAGTGTTCCTGCAGAAGGCAAAGCTGCCCCAGCCAGTGCAGGGTGCTGCCCCCAGGGTTTCGAGCTGGGCATCGTGAATTCCCTTCAAGTTTTCAAAGTCCTGGAAAGTTTTGATAAGCAAATACTTTCTGAGCTCTGCTTCTCTATTGGTCGCTTCTTCACCGCCAGATTTTGACACAAATAATCTGATTGAAAAATCAGGGAGGGGAACAGGGGCAAAAAAAAAAAAAAAGCCAACAACACACAACAAAAAAAAGCAGAGAGAGAAAAAAGGAGAAGTGTCTATTTCAGCAGACTGCGACGGAGTGAAAAAGTGGAAGAGGAGCCTGGAGAGGAGACAACGTCTTGCTTGTCTGGGGAGATTTCCAGGCAAATCCAGTGAAGCAAAGTCCCCCAAACAGGTGATTGATTTATTCTATTAACCACTTGTAAATTCATTGCTTTTCTCATTTCTCTTACCTGTTTCTACAAGCTTTTTCTTCTTCTTTGCTTGTGTTTGGAAATAAGTAACATGTTCCTCTGCATAAGTTACTCGTCCTGAGGATTCCTTTATGATAATGGTTCACTTAATTCAAGTGAGTCAAACCTTTTAAAAATCATATATCATATACCTGCTTAAATCTCACATGTGAAAAATGGCAATAGTAGAATAAAATATGAAAGATATGACAGTTGTCACAGGTACCTGTGTCCCAGATAGGAATAGTTTCTAGATGTAGAATTTTATACCTAAGCACTGAGGAGAGAGCAAGGCTTATTTTTTCTTTTAATTGCTCTTTCATAAGGCCAGACCTTTACATTTAGAAAAGAGCACCCCTCTGCTGACATCAATTAATCTGTCAGTTTTGCTAGGTGAGAATTCAGTCTCCTGTTCAGGATTTTTGCTTCAAATCTCTAGTATTTTTCAATCCTAAGTATTTGCCAATTAGTCTAATGATTTTCAACATATGGAATTAGCTATTTATAGATGTTTCTCATACACCACCAGATTGATTCGATACATCAAGCAGGAAAGCAAATGATTTGCAAGTTCACACAGTAAGTGCATCTATACATATGGATATAAAATTTGTCAAATTCCACTATTTATCCATGGAAGCTTAAGGCAAAGTTTGCTAAAGCCAGTGGCATTCCCAACATCACCAGGAGCTAAATGAGGTTTCTAATGAGCAAATGTTTTAGTTATATTCTAAACATTTTTCCTAGATACTACAGATATACAAGCATTTCTGTCCAACTTCTTGGGCAAAATTTCCACCATAATTTGCCAGCCCTTCCATAATGTCCATTTCCCCAGTCTTATCACAGGAATTAAAAATGTTCTGCTCATTTTTCCACCCAAAAAGCAACATTCAAATGACTTGCCCCAAGTATATTTCATTTTTTGCAAGGGCAGACCAATGAAGACATGATTAATTTTGTTGCAAAGAATTTGAATCCTTTTGAATATGACTTTAGATTTAGAATCAAGAGTCTGTAAAACCTCTTCTTTTATTTGGGCTCTTAAAAATGTCAGAGGTCATGTTCTATTTTGTGCTTTTCTTTTTTGAAAAGTCTATTTTTGGAAGCTTCACCTTTGCCAGAAAGAACAGAAAAATATTAATATTAAGATTCAAATATAAATTAAGCAATAGGAAGGAAATATGTCTCTTTTAGCCTAACACTTTGTATACTTATCAACTTAAAGGAAGACAAGTATCAGTCACAAGTTAAAAGTATTTCTGCTGAGCATAGTGAGGAAAAAGGGTTTAATCTCTGCAGTTAACCTTGTACATTTTAAAATAGGATTACTTGAATTTAGAGCAAAAGGAAAGTCAGTTTTAGAATGGAATTTACACTGCAAATGGGGTTCCTGATTCATCATGGCACAATCCTGCAAACACCTATCCCAGATCTAGTGTTTCATGTTAGGAATTGTCTCGGAAGGAGCCACCAAGAACAGGTCCATCATCTCATTCAGTGAGAACATTCATTTATTCTATATGATGTGAAAGGACCCAATCCTATATATTTGGGTCCTGTGAGCTGCCGTGCAGTGAAGTGGGAGTTAGGGATACTTGAGGAATACAGGATCAAGTGAAATTAAGATCCTGAAGTCAAAAGCCACCCCCTAAAAAACCCACAAAAACACACCCTTCTAATTATGTTCTTGCACAGTCTCCAGTGTTTCCGTGTTAGATTCCAGTTTTAAATGTGACACTCTGAAAACATCACCAGAGAGCATCACTGAGGACGGAGGAACCCTGAGTTTGGACATGGAAGGTGACCCACCAGCACTGGGTCTGCTTTTGGATCTGACTGGGGAATTTGCAACTGGGCAATTAAGCCCCTTCAAAGGTGCTTCAAGTTAGGTACCTAAGGCAATTAAGCCCCTTCAAAGGTGCTTCAAGTGAAAGCAATGAAGCAGGTTGTTTTTTTTTCCCTTGAGTCCTTCTGGCTGGCTTTTCCTTGGGGCAGGTTACTACAACATTATTGTCCAGCTGCATGAATGGCAAACAAGAATGTCCATTCTCACTGGCTGCTGCTTTTCTATTCTGCATTGAATCCAAAAAACTCCACGACACCTGCTTTTTTGAGTAGGCACTCCTGCCCAATCAACTCCCTTGCCTGCCAAGGCAGAAACTGCTGCCATAGGGGCTGACAACAACAAATTGCATTAAAATAAACTTTAGCTTCAACCTTTTGCTAAACATTTAAATTCTGCCAGAAGCTTCAATGACTTTAAGAGTCCATGGAGGCTCCTGTCCATAGCCCTGCTCTCCTTCTGAAATACCATCAGCCATTAGGAGCAGCTGATCACTTGGTGATGATAATCTTGAGTTTCAAGGAGAGATAGTATTTTTTTTTTCCTCTCACAATCTGTGCTTCTAGCTTTCCTCTAACTGGGTTGTGTGAATCACAAAGACAGTCCAATGCAGTTGTTAATTAACTAGGCTTTGGGCTCCCAAGTTCCTGTTTTCTCCTTAAATTGGGTGGGGGAAGGTAACTTCCTTTTGTAACGTTCAGTACTGCATTGAGGATCGTTGTGCTCAGTAAAGGCCCTTATCAGCAGCCAAGATACTGGCTCAAATTTGACTTTTACATCTGCTGGGGCAAACACATTCAGAAAAATCCTGTTGATTCATTGCATCTACTTGCAACCACCATCAGAAAGGAAGGGCTCTACCTGGTGCCTTCATGTGCTTAGCCTGTGGATGCTGCCACAAAATACTGCAAGACTGCTAATGTCACCCATCTCCAGTCCTCTGATTTACCTGGTTAAGATGCCTGGCTGATGTCTTGGGGTCCTCCAGTTGGCAGGAGGAAGGATGACTCTTCCAGTGGGTGCTACTGTGTGCAGGCTCTCACCCTACATTCCATTACCTGCTGCAGGAGCTTCTTCCTCTACTGGGTGGGAAGCCCAGGGAAATTAACTGATTGATTCAGGCAGAGAAATCAGATGTCTAAAGCTCACTGGTATGAATACCCTCCATTGTGAACACAGCCCTGCCCCACCACACAGGAAAATCCCTTAGACACGAGTGGAAATTCCATGTGTAAAGGGCTTGGGGCATGTCTGTATTGCTGAGTGGCTCCACACACAGACACCCCCTCTGGGGCTGACCCTGGGCAACCAGACCCTCTGAGCCGAGCACTTTTGGAATGTGGGGTGCACAGGCTGAGCAGAGAACACTCTTGGAAGGGTCCTGTCTGTGGCAGGACATGCTGGGGTTTGTACCAAGCTGGGGTTTGTGCCAAGCTGGAGGCATTTCTGTACTTGCCAGCCTTCCCAGGCAGATAGACATCACCATGCTTAGAAGGAACCTCACTAGAGAGCAAACACAGCCATGTACTTCAGTGCCCCTTCCCTCAAGGGCACACTTGTGGTTCATTCTCAGAACTGTTTTGTCATCTTTCTTAAATTAACAAATCTACTCTGGGCCTCTTTTTTCTTTTACTCACCTCAAGTTATATATAAATTTATTGGAAGACAATGAAGAAAAAGAAGCAAGTCATTTCAAAAGGGAAAATAAAATAATGGTTAGAGACAGCAAGAGTTATCCCTGAAGAAACAGTGGGAATCCTGGACCAGATTTAGAAAGACAGCTCAGCTAGAACTGCATTTCCAAAGGCTGGCAAGCACCTCTCACTGGGAGCAGCAGGCTGGAAGCCACAGCAGCCCCTGTGGTGTGAATCCCATGGGACACATACCTGCAGCAGTTAGTCCTGCTGTGAACCTGACCCTGGGATCTTTGAACCAACCAGCACTGGGCTGTGTAATTGTATTTAGTGTGCAGGGCTAGTGCAGGCTTTTCTGAACCCCAGGGAGCAGGTCTCCTTCCCTGGCTGTTTGGGATTCCAGGAACCCCCAGTGCATTCTCCTGACTTACACAGACCTCTCAGGTCACTCCTACTGAACAGGAGCAAACTTTGGTTTGTTATTTTTAATAAATAAGTAGGTTACACTTCAATTGCTCTCAGGAAGAAACCAGAACTTGATAACATTTTCACATCCCTAGAGAGCCAGGACTTGCTGCTGACTTTTCATATGAAATATTGCAAGATTTGATTTTAGTGCTACTATCCTGAACAATTACAAGGCAAAATGCAAATACGTATGCAAATAAGGCACCAGCTGATCTTGCTGTCCACAGCATCCAGCCTGTTGTCCCACTGTCTTCACTGGAAGAGCCACTAGCCCTGGGGAGCAGGCTCAGGGCGGGCTGGGCTCTGGGTAGTGCAGATAACAGATGCATTGCAAGAGAATTTTGTATGATTAAATTTCAGCATTTTATGTTTGTCCCTGAGCCACCATTTCAACGGTCTGTGAGATTTGAGTCAGATCCAGAAGGTAACTTCTCTCTCACCCAGCACAGCCTCTGCTTGGCTGTTGTTTGTCAGCCAGAATATAAAAAACAGCTGCAACCAAAGAGAAGGAAGCCCACCCCACATCATGGCTGATGGGATTTTCTACTGTGTTTCTCCTCTTATTGATGGTGTTTCTATTATTATTTTTTGTGTAGCTGTTTCATGGAGGAGCCCATGTCATGGCTGGGGGACTGACTGCTTTTCTAGGTGCAGTACAAACACTCAGACTCTCTCAAAGGGGTGGTCTCCAAGCCATGGACCCTACTCTGTCCCCTCAGGGAGGGTAAGGTCAAAGATGCACCATGTCCTGTAGCCAGAGCAGAGAACTACAACACAGATCCTGGGTTCTGATGTATCTTATGGTGGCACTTGATGATCTTCAAGGTCCCTTCCAACCAGGGCGATTCTATATTTGCTACAGACACAGGTTTGGTCTGTAAATAATTTTTTTTTTGCTTAGTCCCCTCCACTGCTCTGTGTTTTCCCCAGAGTCAAGATCCATCATGCAACCACTCCCTGCTCTTCAGCTGGGTAGAGGGACCTTCAAGATGAACTGTGTCTCTAGTAGAAGAGTTAATTCTGCTGCATACAGAGCTGATGTGCTGGGAGAACAAATGAAAAAATTGCACACCCCCCCCAAACCACAGATTTACCTGATGCTTTTCTGTATTTCTGCCCAGGCAGTGAATGGAAAATGCCACGTTCCTTTTTGGTGAAGAGCAAGAAGGCTCATACCTACCATCAGCCCCGCTTTGTGGAAGATGACCTGTCTGTGCTCACCTGGGATCCAATCATTTCTCCCTTCCCTGGTGAGTCAATCCACCCACTGGGCTTGTAAGAATACACCAAGGGAAATCAATAATTGAGCAGGTAAACTAAGGGAGGGGGACAAGTGAGCTGAAGAGCAACTAGAGGCTTCCACACAGGGATGTCAGTCAAAGGACTGACTGATCCCCCACTCTGTGCCCTCTTTCTCCAGGCCAAATCCACACTATCCCACTGAACCCAAATTTAGATCCTCCCTTTGTTTCCTGCTTGGGAGATTGGAGATGTAAGGTTACTGTGTGGTCATGTTTAGAAAAAGTGGCCAAATGGAGGCAGCTGGCAGTTGGGACAAGAGCTTGCACTTGGTTGTCTGGCTTCCTCAAACTCAGCTCTGCCACCTCCATCTCCAGCTTGCTATGGTCACTATCCATATTCCCCCTGGACCTACATCTCTACCTCAGTGTGTTACCACCTCCTCCAGATAAGGAAGGGTACAGTTAGAGTGAGAAAACACTAGATGGCTGCTATAAACTATATGAACACAAACCAACACTGCTGCTGCCTCCCTCTGCTCCTGTTCATGCTCTCCCACAGCCACCCATGCAATTGATGCCCCAACAGGGCTGGGACAATTCTCTTCTTCCTTCAGGAACCATTCAAATTCCCTTCATTCAAATCTAGGCTCAATTTACCCTTTGTTCTAGCCCTGGCTATCAAATTCTAGCCCAGCCCTATGATAAGTTTGATAAAAAAGAAAAGGAAATTTTAATTTCCAGTGCTGGCATCATCCTTTGGCCATTTGTTGTGTCTCACTGGTGCACAAGAGGGTTTGGACAACAAATGGATACTATTCTTCAGCAGCCCAGTCCCATCTCCAGCTGAAAGGAGGCACATCTATTGAACCTCTGTCCATTTTAGATTCTTACTATAAATTCTACTCCTAAAAAATGCTGGTTGGTCTCTTTAAGGGCTGGGACAAGCATGGAGAAGTATGTGTGGGCAGGAGGAGACAAGGCCCTGTGGTCACCTTCACAACTGCATAAGCAGTTACCTCCCCTTTCTGCTTCCCTATCCATAAGTTTAGGTTAACAATAGTGAAATTTCTTACAGTAAGGGTGGAGAGGTTAATAAGTTAGTGATTGTTAATTATCCACACAAATGAAAATAGTTTTAAATAGGGAAATTATTCTTACAGACGTCCCCCTACTAGGGTTAATTTTCTGTAGATATCAAGTGTCCCATGATTTCTTCCTGCCCCACTCTACCTTGCCTATCTCATCCTGCTTGGAATTTCCCTTTCTTAGCACTGAACAGACCTTGATTGCCATGATGATTACTCCACCCTGCACTTATTCAGGGAACTGAGCATGGGCTCATGTATCCAAGCATGAGTTCATACATAAATACAAAACTCACCTTAACAGGCTCCAGAATAAACTAACTGTGACTCTCCTGTGTGATTACAGCCAGAGGAGACAAGACACCAGAAGACATCAAGAAACAAGACCTACAACACATGGTTCCAAAACAAGAACAGGACTTATCTGAACCAAAAGAAGAAAGTGTCCCTGTCCAGTACCTGAGCAGGATGGTACCAGGCCCTTCAGCTCAAGGTTTGCCTCCCAAGAACACAATTCCAAAAGAGGTCAGGGCTGGGCTGGTTTATGGAGCCCCTAATGGCTGGGTCCAGATTTTGAGTAACTGACAGACCTTCTTTTGACATCAGTGGTCAAATTTGCACCAGGCAGAGCTCTCCAGGAGCATTCTGTATTTCCCTTCACAATTCTGGTCTAGATCAGCATCTCCCTGAGGGATGATGCTAAGATTCCCAATGAGTGAGCCCCCAGACCTCAAGGACTAATGCAATTCCATGCTCAATGGGTCAGGGTGAGTGGCCACATGATACTTGTTGAAACACCACATGAAGCAGGGCTAGTGGGTAGGTGGGGAGCAATATTCCCACAGCATCCCTTCTCCCCTAAAATTTCCTCAGACTGAAACCAGCATCATGATAGGTACATTGCCTGGGGATCAGGATTTGAATCAAGGAAGGAGGAGGTTACCAATTGCAACTCCCAAGGTCAGGCAGGACATTGCATGGGGGAATGGTACCTGTGGAGCATTTGTACTGGTGCCCAGCTGCAGGCAATGGCACAACACTCACTTCTGTCTCTCCTTTGCAAACTCAGAGCTGGCCATCCCAAGTCTGCAGATGAAGGACTGCACCAACATGACAAGCACCTTCTACAAACCTGGCTTTTCTTGGGATGCTTACCACCTGCCCTACAGCTACCAACAGATGTCTTCCACCATGCAGTCAGCCCTCCTGGAGCACCCAGTTAGCCTGTATGGAAGCCACCTCCTGCCCAGTGCTGAGCCTCCTCTGGATTACAGCATGCATTACTCCCCTGACATGGAGACCTACCACTGTGTGAAGTGCAACAAGGTGTGTCACAGAGGAGAGCCTCGGGGATGGGGAAGGCCTGGAGTGATTTTCATTGCACACATCAGTGTTTGACTGGGTTACACCAAAGTGGGTCAAAATGGGCACCTACGTGTCCTTCTGACTAGGGGACAAGGGTGCTGGGAATAATGCAGCTCACATGGCCCATGAGTGGGAAGAATCAAATGAAGAGAAGGAATTGAGAACAGAAAGGGAAACACAGCTGCCTTATTTAAAACAAATAAATCCCCGGCATTTTGTTTTGCAGGTGTTCTCCACTCCCCATGGACTGGAGGTCCATGTCAGAAGGTCCCACAGTGGGACCCGTCCCTTTGCTTGTGAAGTGTGTGGGAAAACCTTTGGACATGCTGTGAGCCTGGAGCAGCACACCAACATTCACTCCCAGGTGGGCAATGTGCTTCCAGCCAGCTAACTCCCTAGAGCTCAGGAGTGCTGGGACTGGTGCTTACTCCATGATAAAGGAAGTAACATTCCCTAAGTTACAAACGTGGTGGCTTTCCTGTAAGAACCAAATACCAGTGACAGCAGCTCTGAAGATCATAGGTCTTGGTCTCACAGATCTCAGACTGCCCTGGAAAATGCCTTGGATAGGAGGATTGTTGCTCCTGGTTCTCCTGTGCCTCACCTCCTCCCTAAAGGGCACAGGAGTTAGATCACAAGATGGAATCCATTTCCATAAGTAACCCTCCTGCATTCCCTGCACCCAGCCCATCAGTCCACGAGCCAAGGAGATTTGCTTATCAAATCCAGTAATTCCCAACACTCTGAACACTCTTCAAGCTCTGTCACATGTCTTGCAGCCAACAAAGATCCCATACTTTTCCTCCCCTAACAGGAGAGGAGCTTTGAGTGCAAGATGTGTGGGAAGACATTCAAACGTTCCTCCACCCTCTCCACTCACCTCCTGATCCACTCGGACACGCGGCCCTACCCCTGCCAGTACTGTGGGAAGCGCTTCCACCAGAAGTCAGACATGAAGAAACACACTTACATCCACACTGGTGAGAAACTCAACATGCCCAGTATGCAAACTGGAGTCCGTCACAGTGATACACATACACAGTGCCCAGAGATACTGGCCTGGGGATGTGCCCAGTGGCACTGGAAAGTCATTCTTCCCTGTGAGGTGAAACAGCAGCAGGTCCAAGTATCTCTGAGCTGCATGTTCTCTGTGTGACAAGGAGGTGGTTCCTGACCAGCCTTGGGTGCATGTCATGGTTGTTCCCAGCCCTGGATGTGGATGGGACAAGGGCCACAGAGCTGGAGGAACCTCTGGTTCCTCTCAGCCTCTGGTGCAGAGGCATTAGCAGGAGAGCTGGGCTGACACCGCCCTGCATCTCAAGTAGAGCCAGTCAGCTCTGAGTCTAAAGGGCATTTCTACCTCCCTTCTCTCATCTGTGAAACTGTTTCTTTCCATTTTCTCTGCCCTGCAGGGGAGAAGCCTCACAAATGCCAGGTCTGTGGCAAAGCCTTCAGCCAGAGCTCCAACCTGATCACTCACAGCCGCAAACACACCGGCTTCAAGCCCTTCAGCTGTGAGCTCTGTGCCAAGGGCTTCCAGCGCAAGGTGGATCTGCGGAGGCACCGAGAGACCCAGCACACTCTCAAGTGAGGGATGGCTCCAGGGTTTTGCTGGAGCTCCCACTGCCACTCCATGCTCCAGGGAAGATGACTCTCCCCAGCGCCTCCAGCCAAGATGGGGCTGCCCACCTCAAAGCTCATCAAGTGTCCTGTGTTCTCCTGGGGACCAGCAAAGCCATGTCATTGGCTTTGGTGTTCCAACACCCCAGGGCCTTGCACATCCCAGCAGCTGATAAAGAAAGCTCTTGGGACTCTCACTTTTCAATTACAACAGCTACCAGCCCAGACCTGACATCACCAGCACAAATCTAGAGGAATTCCTCCAAGATCACTATGACTCTGGATTTGCATGTGCAGAAGTCAGTTCATCAGCCTGACCAGCAGTGAGGTGGGAACTCCTGGGCTAGTGGCAGCAACAATCTGTGCCAAGCTAGTGCTGTAACCATCCTCTGCTTTATGGTTAGAGCAGCCTGTGCTCAGTGAGCTGTGTTCCACCTGGACAGGACTTCTGCAGAGACTTGCCCGAGTCAAAATCTGACAAAAGACACTTCAAGTAATTTTCTTTCAAGCAGAGCATTTACTGTGATCAAATGACATGTTAACTGTGTTGTATTTTTAGTTTGGAGTGGGAGGAAAATACTGAAAAACCAGCTTGTATCCCTAGCTGGTGCCTGGGGTCTCAATGCATCCCTCACACGTGCCATGCTGCAAAGATCCCTGGGTTAGTAGCAACCAAGGGAGCTCCAGGAAGAGCCATCCCACAGCACTGGGCACCAGCTGATAAGCCCCCTGTCTCAGTGCCATGTGTGAGGGACTGGCTGCTCTTGGAATCCAGGCTGGCATGTCCCACAATATTTCACTGTATGCTGGATGTGCTGGCTTCACACTGTCCTGGGCAATCCCATGTCACTGCATGGTCAGGAATGGCCTTTGGATATCAGTGTCAAGGGCCAGGATTCTGCTTTCCAGCTGTTCTCCTAAAGGAGGAGGTGAGCTGCCTGTACTCATTAGCTGCCATGCAAGTACCTTACAAATATTATACAGAGCAGGGGTATTTCCTTCTTCCAGGTCTAGGGGGTGAGGCAAAGCACTGGAACAAGTAAAGAGCCAGTTCTCCTCTGAGCTCTGCTGCCTTCTCACTATACAACCCTTGGCAAGTCACTGCACTGGGCTTTTATTCCTCCACCCCTCCTGGTGATGGGGAGTAATTCACTCAGGTTTGTAGAGTCCCCTGAGTTCTTAATTAGAATCAGGATGGTTTAAGTTGGAAGGGACCTTAAAGATCATTCAGTTCCAACCCCCTGCATGGACAGAGACACCTCACATCAGCCCAGGCTGCTCCAAGCCCCATCCAACCTGCCCTTCAACACTGCCAGGGATGGGGCAGCCACAGCTTCCCTGGGCAACCTGTTCCAGGGTCTCACTACCCTTTTTTCTTTTTTCATTAAGAAGTTGTAAAGCATTCTAACCTGAATCTCCCCCTCTCCCAGTTCTCAGATTTCCCATTAAAACCATGCTGTCCATTCCTGGGTCATGCCAGAACATGGTCAGGGCAGGGACTCCAGGGAAGGGGCACAACCTGGGACAGAACTGGGCTTAGGAAACTGGTCCCCAAGTTCTGGCTGTGACACCAGGTGCACACACATGTGAACACTCACACATGTACAACCCTCACTCAAGGTAAAGATATTTCAGCTTATTAAAACTGCTGCCAAAAATGCAAACCATTTTTTTTTATTCCCCTCCTCCTCCACAAATCTGCAAACAGAAACACTTAAAGTGCATGTCAGTGTCTGAACTGCTCAGGAGCAAATCCCCTCCAGCCCCAAAACAGCTGGGCAGACTGTGCCTGGGGACAGCAGCTGTGCCTGACTCACCTGAAGCTCCCCAGTTGTGGCCATTCTGGAGGGAAGTTCTGGCACACACCAAACACCACCAGGACAAGACTGCCTGTAAAACCACTCATAAAACCAAATCAGGCAGCTGGTTCTCCTGAGCCTGAACTGTATCTATTACATTTCCATCCCTATCTTTGATTTCCATGTTGTAGAAGAAGTATAACCCCCAACAGGCAGCTGGGGTCTGCTAAGGCTGAGCTTCTCCAGCCTGCTTCTCCCTTCTAACAAAGCACAGATCACCCCAGTCCTGCCTTTTCTTTCCCCAGGACACTAGGACAGGCAGCTGCTTTCACCTTTATTGTGGTTACTGAGCCCAGAGATCAGTGAACAAGAGTGACACTGCAGGAGGTAGTGCCAGCCTTACCCCTGTCTTTGTGAGGAGCCTGGTGAGCACAACCCCAGGAGATGCAAGGACAGCTTTTGATGGATGGGCAGCAAGTGGAGAAACATTGGGATGACTCTAAGCTGTGCAGAGCCAGGGTCAGGAAAACATGACTGGGGCCAAAGCAGCCCCAGGGCCTGGACTGACCCACTGGTGCAGGCACTGGGAGCCTATCTCCAGAAACACAGGCTGTGGATGGGGTCCAGCTGGCAAAGGTGCCAGCCTGACACCACAGCCAGGGACAGGAGGTGACCTGAGAAGGGAGGACGAGGAGAGGGAATTAACTTGCAGAGTTTTCCACTAAAACACTACAGTTTCTTCCTCTTGAGTAAGAAGGTGCCACTTTCTGACCAGCAGGTAATGCTGCCTCAGCCCTGTCCCTCCTGCAGCTCAAAGGGAAAACGAGGCAGAGTCCCACAGCCCCTTGGTCACTGCAGCCTCTGATCAGGGAGAGCTGGCCCCTAAGGAAGAGGATGGAAGGACCCAGCTTGGCTCTGCCCCAGAGCAGGCAGCAGAACACTGCACAGCTCCCTGGGCTTTCACCTGCACCTCCTGAAGCTCTGGAAATGCAGGTGAAGTAGCAGATCTGACATTACCCAAATGTCACCACACCAGGCTGGGGAAGAACCTTCCACTCCCAGCACAGCACCAGCCACAGGCAGACCTGCTGCATGGAGCAGGCAAAGGGCTTCCCTGATCCTCAAAGCTTCTGAGCCCATACAACAGGTACCCAAGGATGCTCAGCACCTGCCAGGATCAGGCCATGGCTCTCAACAACTCCAAACACACCTGGCCTTGTTCTCCAAACATGCAAATACTCCCCACTTCTGACTGCTCTGAAAACAACCCCTTTCCCACCATCTCCCCTTGCACCAAAAAACACATTCTGGTCAATCAATCAATCAAGGAAACAGATAAAAAGCAAAATCTCAACTAATCTTTGTGGCTGAAGAAAGAGTTGATTGTTTCTGCCTTTCTCCAAACCCACCCTGTGTCCTGCACTTCCCCAGTCCTCTTCACACCTTCTTCCCTTTAGTGCCAGGGAAAGAAAATCCTGGTCTCTGGGCTGTTTTGTTTAGCAAATGAGGGACATGCAAATCATTAACCCCGGGCATCTGTCAGAAGGAGAGAGGTGCCTCTGTCTTCCAGACAGCCTTCAGGTGCTGAGAGCAGCAGCCCAGAAATACTATCATCAAGGGCAGATTTAAGGTTGGACATGGGATGCATCCCTCTCTTCCTAATGAAGACAGAGCCAGGAGACACCTGCAGGAAGCAGAGGTGTGTTCCCAGTTAGCACAGCTTGACACTGGAGCCCTAGAGAGGGCAAGACTCTGAACTTTTCACATTGTGTTGGCAATGGCTAGGGGAGGCCTAAAAGGGACTGAGAGGAAGGACAGGGAAGAATAAGGTTCCAGTTCCTTATAGGTTGTATTGGAAAAAGGCAATTATTTGCTGAGTTGAGTTACTTTCTGCCCTGGATTTCACTAGAAAGTGTTTTAAGTGGAAAAAGATAAGAGTCTCCTGTCCTTGCAGCAGGTCATTCCCCCAGGGCCAGGCAGTTGTAGGTGATGAGGACACACCAGCAGGTCAGTCCTAGCCCAGCACACAAGGGGAAACCTGAGGACTCTAGACACTCTGCCAGAAGCAGCTGCAAACACACATTTCCTTGTGAACATTCCTGCCCACCATTAAGAGCCTGACCTGGGAACAGACAGGGAGCCTGACCTGCAGAGCTGCTACAGAGTCAAGGAATACACCACACAAGTTTAAAATCACTTATTCTGCTCACAAAGCAGAGATGTTCCTGCACTTCCCCCTGGAAAAGCACACGCACACAGAGGAGACAGCCCAGAACAGCCACACCAAAACTATGCATAGATGAGTCAGTGGCCTCTGTGCTGGATGAGATGTAAGAAAACACAGGTCCCTGCAGAGTTCCTGACCCACCATCTCACAACAAACTGCCAACCAAGGACACACTGATCTCAAGGCTGAAACCCTGAACCAAGACTTAAGACTTGCCACATGCATCACCTCGGGCTGGCCACAAGCTCTGGGTTTCTGAAGTTCAGCACACCATGAAGCTCACAGAAAGCTTCACCCCATCTGTGGCAAGAGGATAATTCCCCCTCTCCCCTTCATTTCACTTGTTTTTTTCAATGGTAAGATAGTCAGGAATCAGGCTGCTCCTCCTTATCTTCCACATGCAGCACCTTACACAATGGAGCCTTGATCTGGGCTGGAAGGCCTCAAAAATGAGATACTAATAATGAGTGATAGAAACTTAATTCAGCAAAGCAACCTCATTCTGTAACTGCCTTGGAAAGGAGCCCTCCCAGAGTGCACAGTGAGACCCTGACATCAAAATCACTGAACTGCCAAGTGAGCAGAAGCACAGAGGGGATAAACCAGCCATGAGCAGCATTTCCACCAGTGAATAATATTCCAGAGTGAGACCCAGAGCTGGACATGGGTGCTACAAACATCCCACTTGTCCCCCTCATTGTCAAGGTGTTACATTCCACACAAGCGTTTTTCAATCTGGTCCTTGGGCTTCTTCTGACCTGTTGGCCCCAGGGTGATCTGTGCTCACCGTAGCAGGGCAGGCAGGGAGGAGAGAGTCCCCAGGAATGGGGAAATCTGAGGCTGGGGAGGAGCTGAGCACACGCTGAGCTCAGCTTTGCTCTGATAAGTTTATCAAGCCCTGCCGGCTGCTAACTGTCAGCTGGGGAAGCAGGCCTGTTAGGGAGGAGGAACAGCTCCCAGGGCAAGATAGGACAGCCCAGGCCTTATCGGGGTGCCTGAGCCAAAGAGGGAACTGCAGGGTGAGCACTGTCCAACCACTCCATCCGAACAACAGGCAGGTTGGCGGCAACAGCCCATCAGGCCTTTGCTTCTGCTGCCACGCATGAGCAGGGAGCCCCCATCATCCAAACAGCCCTGGTGAGCACAGCACAGGGCTGCAAATGGGAGCACTGGGGCCTGGGGGAACACGTGGGGTAGGTTTTCTCAGGAACATTGGCAAGAGGGGAGAATCTTGAGCTGCAGCAAACGCTCTGGATGCTCAGGGAGCGCGCTGCTCCCCTTCAGTGCCCAGAGCAGCAGCCCTGGGCTGCCTTCCCAAGGCTTGGGAGAGGAACCTGGGATTTCAGAATAACACTAGTCACTATGTTCTGCTGTACAGATAATTGCTTTGTTTTCCCTTTACTGTTTCTGGAAAATAGCAAAAAAAAAACCCCAAGGCAAATAGGAGAAACCTGACCATTCCCCTCTGCGCTGCAGGAGTACAGGCCAGCAAAGCCCTCTACACTTCTAGGGCAGCAACAACCAAACCAATACAGATGAAAATCATAGCTGACACACCATCCTACATTTGGATGAGCTCCCTTGAATCTGTGCAAGCTCCCTGGTCCATATACTTCAGCTGTGACAGGGAGGGCAGGAAGACTCCCACATGGAACATCCTCTACTTGGTTTCTCTGAGGATGGGCTGTGCAGGATAGAACCAGCATCACATCAGCAGCTTCAGCACTGTTTGTCAGACTGTGCTGTTATCAGGTCACTGCTCCTTGAGACCATATGGACAGCTGGCATCCTACATCCCACCCACCTTTGGCCAGGTTCAAGCTGGGGACTTGGGTCCTGCCTATCTCAGGGGATTTTACTGAGAGTTGTGCAAGCCCTGATCCTGTCCTGGGAGGATGTGTTCACCCTTGGCTGCCTGGGGACAAGTGCTGCCCCAAGCTCCCCATGGGATACAAAGAAGGAAATCTTCTGCAGCAATGTAGAGCAGTGTAGACCAGTTCCAACATAAGCTAGTCACTCAAAGGCTCCAGTTCTGGTAAGATATCTAGGGAGTTATTCAGCTCCTCCTAAAGCACATATCTAAAACAGGACAGAAGTCATGCCTTCAATGCACCTACTTCTGTCCCTGAAGAGAAAGGGAGCCTAGTATCTGTAGACATCTAAAGTTACATGAGAGAGTCACACCCCTGTGGTTTCTGCACCACTCTTGGGCCAAATTTCTCACAGCTGTTTCTGCTCCAACCCATAATCTAATGCTCTCCAGGCCGTGAGCAACATCTAAGCCGTTTAATTCCTCTGTGCATCAAGGGCTCCTAAACAAGATCCAAGTGCAACAGCCACATTCAGCACTGGCCAACACAACTCTGAGGTTCAAGGTTTCCTCCTGAAGAATGAGGAGTCAAAAAACCCTACCCCATTGATTCTGCCTTCCTCTTGGATAATTTTAAAGCAACTTTATCATACATCCCAGGCCCTTCTATATTAGGAGCTTTAGTGGGATTTTTGGCAGTGGCCAAGTCTGCTGGTTTCTTCTCTTCATAAAATAGAAGTTATCTCTTTCCTCAGTTGAGGAAGGGGAAGTTGGAGATGATGGAGCATTCCTGTTCTTGAAATGACCCCATCCTGAGAGTGTGGACATGGTGAACCACTGCGTCAGTCAGACATCCCTGCCCCAGCTCCTTATTTAGAGCCAGCCTGCAGCAGCTTGACTGTAAATCAGTCAGGCTCAGTGACATCCAGCTGCATTTTCTGCTATCACAGCATCATGGAGAATGCTAAACAAGAGACCCAAAACTCAAAGGAGGAGGGCTGGGTTCCTGCCTTAACATGGCTGGGTGATCTCAGCCAGTCCCTGTCCCTCTCCCCATTTGCAAAGTCAGGGTAACAACATGAACAAGCTTTGAGATCTACTGCACATGCACAGTGACCCTACACTGGAGTGGCACTGTGAGAAATCCCACAGAAAGCATCAAAGTGAGGTCTCTGTACTCTGATGTGTGACCCTGCATTTTTCACTTTAAGACTTTGCCCAAATATTACCCAACTGTGAGTAGAACAACTAGAAACAGAGCTCAGGTCACCTCAGCTGCCAGCCCTGTTTGCTAACCAGCTTTCTATCTTACCTCCTTGAAACATAACTAAGTAGAACATCCCAGGTTAAAACTGTGTTCTTAGGGAAATTATCAGGTACTATGGGAAAGATTTTTATTTCCGAGTTCTGGAAATACTTATTAAAATATTCACAAAACTAATTTCCTACTGCCTTATGTTAAGGGCAGAGCACGAGAAGGCCTTTGGTTTCAGAGGGAACACACATGGGACTGTTGAGGTTTTCTATCTTGAGTGGAATTTAAGGAAACAATGAGTTAAAAAGTCAGAGAGCCACTGCACAGTGCCACAGGAGTTGGGTTGGAGGACTCAAACACTAATGATCATTTGCATTTGAATAGCACATTCTGCCTAAAGATTTCAAAATGCTCCACAAAGATAGAAACACCTTATGCAAGGAAACCAAGAGCCAGGGAGAGAGAAAGTAACTCAAGGTCATACAGAGAGTGAAGAAAAGACACAAGAGATGAACCATGAAGTTTTACCTCCCAACTTCTGTTTCACTCATTAGGCAGTGAGCAAAATTCAGGCCTGTTGTGATATAAGCAGCTGCTTAAGTTGTACCAGTGGAATTTGGTGTGTTCCCTCCAAATAAACAGGCAGATATCTGTCTTGGAGCTCTGTCTTAGTGCTCACGCTGTACCTTCTTGCTGCTGCAAGGCTGGAAGCAGCCAGCAGGTACTGTGACCTATTCCAAACCAAACCCTTTTTTCACTTTGTGTTCCCACTGAAGTGGGCACAACCCACAACAATCAGCAGGGTTTAGCCCCCAGCCTGCAAGTTTCCTCACAGTGTCATTATAAACTTGGCAGGAGATACAAGACAAACCTTGTGGTTGTCAGGATCAATAATTTATATTTTTGGGGCACCACTTCCTCAATCCCAAAGTGCCCAGCAATCTTAGCTCGGAAGGGAATGTGACTCAGGCCTTCAACTGAAGGGCTGTCATCTGCAAACCCTGAGGGCTGGATGTGGCCGTGGTTTTATCACTGTCCACCAGCTGCCTCTATAGCTCTTTACCTCCTCCCTAATGATTCAGCAAATCTTCTTCGTGGAGAAAAACAAGCACACGAGTGAACAAATCACAATGTCAGATTACAGAGATGAGCAGGGGGAAAAACTGTGGCTCAAAGGAGGGAGATAAAAGTTGCACCATCCAAGGACTGGAAGGCCTGGCAAAGCCTGTTGGGTTTTTCTTGGAGGGGGGGAAGCAATGATAATGTGAAAAATAGGGTCACAATTTGAATTCTTTACACTGGGAAACATTGCTAACAATAGAAGGGAACACAACATGGAAGGAAATGAAGCCTATTCTGCCCTCTGCTATCTGGGCATTGCACAGGGCTGATACACATTTTTACTGGGCTAACTGGAAGCTGAATAGTCTATTCTGGTTGACACTGGAAACAAGGTTCCACCAAGTAAACTGTTTTCAGGAAAAGTTTCTGCTCTCCATGACCAAGACTTCCAATGATTTGGAAGCCTGCTGTCAGGCCCTTTGAACATCACTGTTCCTTAAAATAGGGTTCTGGAAGTCTTCTGCTATCTAAGGCACAGCAGAAGTCAGTTAGAAAGGATGGTTTAACTTCTGGCAGTTTTGGCCACTGTCATTTTTACGGAGTAAAACTCCTTTCTATAAACATTTTGTTTCCTGCTGTAGCCACTCCTGAGGTGGAACACAGTGCCAGCCTAACAGCTCATGGTACACAGGCTAGAGGACAGAAAGTAAAGAAGAAACTTCAGCCAGACCTTAGCTAGGAGATGTAATACTTCCCCAAATGGCATTCTGTCCAGACACTGCCTGCTCATCCAGAAATGACATAAAATCCTAACAAAAATAAAAATGTTTGCAATTTATGGGGAGCTCATGCCATATTGGTGGAATCTCTTAGCCCTGTGGGTCCTCAGACATCTGTGAGGCAAAGATGCAGCCTTCCACCAGCTTCCATCCAACACCACAAATAAGCACAGAAGGAACAGGAGCTCAGGAACTCTGCGTACAGGTACCGTGGGTGGATAAACCAAAGCTGACTTTGGCCTTGTGTTGCTTTTACACTCTGGTTTACCTCACTAACTAGCACAAAGACCAACACTTTGACACTAAAACACAACCAAGTAGGGCTGACTTACCTTGCTGTGGGCTCATATATTCTCCTTGAATATTTGTGTATTCACTCCACCAACAACTTCCAGCTCACAAACCCTCCTCACCCCCTCTCCCAGGGCTCCAGAGGGGCAGGGGTTTGCTGGACATACTTCCAGCAACTGCTGCTCTTCCTTAAGAAACAGCAAAGCACAGGCCAGAGGACCTCCTCCCAGCTCACCCAAGAAGCTAATGAAGTCTAAACCACCAATTAATAACCTCAGGGCTTTCTCCTTTTAAAGCTTTTCCCTCCGCAGTGCTGACACCTGCTCGCACAGGTTTGGGGGTTTTCCCTCCAGTCAACCATGATCAGGTGTGCTCTTAGAACTGGAGTAGCAGAGCCAAGGGAATTGCAGCCTTTAACCTGAAAATGCGGTTCTGCTGCGCCCTACAGGCTGGAAAGAGTGAATATGTAATTTATTATTGTTATTTTTAAATCACCGTTTTTAAGGCAGGCTCATCATGTCTGGGAGGGAGGCTGGCTCCTGGCTTTTTGAGGCTGGTGGTTCTGCTCCTGCCCAGACCTGGAGCTCTCACAGAATGAACGTTGCCCACCCTGCTGGACTGAGCAGGAGGAACCACAGGGGCTGGAACAGTGAGAAACACACAAACACACAGGCCCCCAGCCCAGCTCCAAGGGCTCCATGGGGGCCATGGCTGTGCTGGAGCTGCTGTACGTGCCACTGTGGGGTGCCCATGGGAAAGAGGGGCTCTGGGATGGGGTGTGTTGGGCTGCAAGGGCTGGAGATGGGATGGAGACCATCACCTGCTCAGGCTGCTGCCCCGTTCTGCTCCATCCCTGGGCCTGGCACGGCAGGGCCAGGCTTGAGGGAACAGCAGAAACCTCAGCCAGGCCCACCTGAGCACTCACCAGATGCGTGGACCTGGTGCTGTGGAGGAGGTGGCTGCTCCCCCAGCAGCCACGGGCAGCAGGGGGCAGGGATCCCCGCTTTC
>NW_009953489.1:4535104-4541366 GCF_000747805.2 Chaetura pelagica | reverse complement strand
CACACAGGCCCCGAGCCCAGCTCCAAGGGCTCCATGGGGGCCGTGGCTGTGCTGGAGCTGCTGTACGTGCCACTGTGGGGTGCCCATGGGAAAGAGGGGCTCTGGGATGGGGTGTGTTGGGCTGCAAGGGCTGGAGATGGGATGGAGACCATCACCTGCTCAGGCTGCTGCCCCGTTCTGCTCCATCCCTGGGCCTGGCACGGCAGGGCCAGGCTTGAGGGAACAGCAGAAACCTCAGCCAGGCCCACCTGAGCACTCACCAGATGCGTGGACCTGGTGCTGTGGAGGAGGTGGCTGCTCCCCCAGCAGCCACGGGCAGCAGGGTGCAGGGATCCCAGCTTTCTGGCTGCTTCCAGGGGCTGGGGCCGAGGGCAGGAGCCGACGCGTCTGTTCCGTGGCCGCGCTGGCCGGGCCTGTGCCCTCCTGGCCCCGGGTGGCTTTGCCAGGAGAACAACCTGTGAGATCTCCCACAAGAAACATCTTTCATTTTCTCACTGCAATCCTTTATTGACACTTTTTTTTAAAAAAAATAAATAGATCTTATTTGTAGATGTAATGAACAGCTGCATTTCCCTCCTGCCTTGTCCCTGTCCCCTCCTGAGCTGCAGTCACTGCAGAGCAAAGGCAGGGGGTGAAGCCTTTAGCTGCAAGTGCCCTTCACACAGAGCAGCAGCCCCAGGGCTTTCTGTCAGATGGTCCAGGGGAACCTCTGTCATCAGGCAACTGCCTGGGGCTTTGCAGGGATTTTTTAATAAATCTACATTTTCTCTCCTCGGTGGTGTCACAAGAGTGACTTTGACAATGAAGAAATCCCCACTAAACCCCTGGTGCTGCTGCACAGACCTGGCAGAGTGTGCACCAGCCCTGTGGATAAAAACCTGGAGGAAGAGCTGAGAAAGGTGTGGGCCTTGTTCCTGAGCTGGGAATGAGCACTGGGCTGTGATCTGCAGACCTCGTCGAAAATTGCTGTGGTTGTAACTGCTGCTGCTTCTCTGAAGGTTTTGTGATTGTCTGTCCTGTTTAACCTTGTTAAAAGAGACAGAGGCCTGTGTAATTAGGCCAGGAACCCAAATGCAGGCCTTTGGGTTCCACTCCAGTTCTGTATCAGTTCTCCTGGCTGCCCTTGGAAAAAATAACATTTGCTTTTCCTGTCCCCTAACCTATCAAGTGAGAAGGGCTGTGCTGGTGGATTCTGCCAGGGATGCAGGAATATTTGGTGTCCTGGACAGCTGCACCTCCCCTTGAAATGATGGATGGGATAAAAAGTTGTCAGGGCATGACAATGTCACGACAGGAAAGTGAATGAGCAGCACTGAGTACCTGAAATGCCACCCAGGGCTCTGAAATTGGCTTCCATATGCTTGCCTGACTGAAGGAAGCAGGCAGGGGGGCAAAGCTTCAGCTCCACAGAGCTTGGCCACTCATGAGCCTGCCATTGCTGGCTGGAGTGTTACCATCCAGTCATGGAAATCAAGGATCTGCTGGCATTTTCTGAGCCTTGGGCATTGCCCAGTGTGTTCCAAGTGCCAGGTTTCTCATTAGTGGCCGATAATGGGCCCTATTGCAGGGTTTGATATGATTTCACCCTTCTGCACCTGTGTGAGGCTTCTCAAGGCTTCAGCACTTTTTTATGTACTCTGGAGTTTTATTAGACTGAAAGAGTGACTTTGACAATGAAGAAATCCCCACTAAACCCCTGGTGCTGCTGCACAGACCTGGCAGAGTGTGCACCAGCCCTGTGGATAAAAACCTGGAGGAAGAGCTGAGAAAGGTGTGGGCCTTGTTCCTGAGCTGGGAATGAGCACTGGGCTGTGATCTGCAGACCTCGTCGAAAATTGCTGTGGTTGTAACTGCTGCTGCTTCTCTGAAGGTTTTGTGATTGTCTGTCCTGTTTAACCTTGTTAAAAGAGACAGAGGCCTGTGTAATTAGGCCAGGAACCCAAATGCAGGCCTTTGGGTTCCACTCCAGTTCTGTATCAGTTCTCCTGGCTGCCCTTGGAAAAAATAACATTTGCTTTTCCTGTCCCCTAACCTATCAAGTGAGAAGGGCTGTGCTGGTGGATTCTGCCAGGGATGCAGGAATATTTGGTGTCCTGGACAGCTGCACCTCCCCTTGAAATGATGGATGGGATAAAAAGTTGTCAGGGCATGACAATGTCACGACAGGAAAGTGAATGAGCAGCACTGAGTACCTGAAATGCCACCCAGGGCTCTGAAATTGGCTTCCATATGCTTGCCTGACTGAAGGAAGCAGGCAGGGGGGCAAAGCTTCAGCTCCACAGAGCTTGGCCACTCATGAGCCTGCCATTGCTGGCTGGAGTGTTACCATCCAGTCATGGAAATCAAGGATCTGCTGGCATTTTCTGAGCCTTGGGCATTGCCCAGTGTGTTCCAAGTGCCAGGTTTCTCATTAGTGGCCGATAATGGGCCCTATTGCAGGGTTTGATATGATTTCACCCTTCTGCACCTGTGTGAGGCTTCTCAAGGCTTCAGCACTTTTTTATGTACTCTGGAGTTTTATTAGACTGAGATATTTCCTCAGGTCTGGCCTCCAGCCCACAGGAGCAACATCTGCAGGGCTCTCACACGGTAACTCCAGTTACCTCAGCCATGGGCTGGCCTCAGCCTACTGAAGGCCAAGTGTGTGGAGACTCCCCTGGCTTATCTGAGAGCCAAGACTGGGTCACAGGATTGGCACAGAGCTGCCCTCCTCACTATATAGATACAGGCTGCCCTCTGGGGACTGTCTCTCCAGGTGTGCACTCACCATGGCTCGCTGGGAGCTCCTGTGCTTTGCCTTGTGCTCCTGCCTTGGCACAGCATGGGCTGCAACTGTGAGTACAAAAGCACTTCTTGTGTCCTCACCTTCTGCTTTTCATGTTTAGGAGCTGCTGCTGCCTGTCTGCTCCAAAGGGCAGGGTGCAGGACACATCTCCAGCCTGTGGGCTTTCCACAGGAATCCAAAGGGATGGCTGGGGAAAGGGGGGGGGGGCTGCAAGTGGGGGGTCTGGGCAGGGCAAGGTTGGGGTGCTGGTGACATGGGAAGCCAGAGGTGTGAGGACTGTGCAATGGATTTCTCTTCTCTCCTCTGTGGTACCACGTGCAGCTGGGTGTGGTGTACACCGAGGGTGGCTTCGTGGAAGGTGAGAGTAAAAAACTGGGACTCTTTGGGGAGTACATTGACATCTTCAGAGGGATCCCCTTTGCTGCCCCTCCAAAGACTCTGGAAGACCCCCAACCTCATCCTGGCTGGGAGGGTAAGTTCTAGCTTTTGAGTGCCTTTCATCTGGGGGGTTATTTTTCTCTTCAGTTTGTTATTGATGAGCCAAAGATGTTTTTGTCTGTTTTCATCTCCTAAGCACTGCCAAGAAAAAGCTCTTAGTTTCATGGTAGGTGTGACAGACTGTGTCTAAGTCTCCCCAAGCAACTCAAGTAACCACATGAATTGACACAAGCAAAGCCTGGCTCCTACATCTCCCATCCCCATGCCTCGGCTGCCCAGAGCTCCTTCAGATGGGAAGGGTCCCACCTTGTCACTCCCTCAGGCTGGTCACAGTGACTGGGGAGGCTTTGCTGCCTCAGCACTGGACTCACAGAGGAGAGGAGGGATGGACAGGCAGCTTGCAGCCAAAGGATGGAGTTGATGCCTCTAACTAGGACCTGCTGTCTCCCTTCTCTCCTCTCAGGAACACTGAAGGCAAAAAATTTCAAGAACCGCTGCATGCAGATGACTCTCACACAAACTGCTGTCCGTGGGAAGGAGGACTGTCTCTATCTGAACATCTGGATCCCTCAGGGAAGGAGGCAGGGTATGTGCTTGGCAGAGACCTGGGGAAGAGATTCTTCATGGTCTTTTGGGAACAAAGTGCTCTGGAGCATCTCTCAGCAGCCACGTTCCCATAGTGGGCAACTGCAGGAGCACTGATGGTCAGAGGGAAAGGTTGGAGCCAAGTGAACCAATGTCCCTCAGCTGCAGGAACTCCCAAGTCCTGTTGGGACTTTCAGCCTCTTTCTTGGCCATAGCCTATTGCAGAGCATCATGTCTCTGCATGCCCTTGTGGAGTGATGCTCAGCGAAGGGGCACGGGATGGATGGGCAGCACCTTCTAGCTGTGTTGTGCCTCACGCCGCTTTTCTTCCTCATCTCCCAGTCTCTACCAAACTGCCAGTGATGATCTACATCTACGGTGGTGCCTTCCTAGTAGGAGGGGGCCAGGGAGCCAACTTCTTGAACAACTACCTCTACGATGGGGAGGAGATCGCCACGCGGGGCAACGTGATCGTGGTGACCATCAACTACCGTGTGGGGCCCCTGGGCTTCCTGAGCACTGGAGATGAAAACATGCCAGGTAGAGTGGCTGGACTCTGTCATGGGTCCCCAGTTTATCAGCTTTGCTGTCCCCTTGCTCAATGGTGGGTGCTCTCTGTTGCTCAGGGAACTACGGGCTGAAGGACCAGCATATGGCTATTGCCTGGGTGAAGAGGAACATCAAGGCCTTTGGGGGTGACCCGGATAACATCACCATCTTTGGGGAATCAGCTGGTGCCACCAGTGTTTCCCTGCAGGTGTGTTGTCCTTCTCAGCCCCCACCTGAGCCACTTCTCTTAAGAGATGGTCCCCTTGGTGCTCCATGGCTTTCCTCCACACACATCACCTGATAAACATCCTCTCCTGCTTGGGGACAGCCACTTTTGCTTTGTAGCTGTTCCTCCTTCAGCTTAATCAATCCTACCACTGCAGGCACATGTCCTTGCTTTTGGGACCTCTACTGACACAGCAGTTACTTCCCATCTCCTCTACCTCTCTTCTCACCAGGTCACCTTTTAACTTTACCTGCTGAGACTGTTCCATACCACAAGCAGCTTCCCCAGGCCTGGTACTCGAGTTGTGGGGGGACTGGCCAGGTCTGGCAGGCAGTGGTCTCTTCAGGACATTGTACATGAATCCCCCTTGTTCATGTTTTGCCCCACAGACACTGATCCCAAAGAACAAGGGGCTGTTCAAGAGAGCCATCAGCCAGAGCGGCGTCGGGCTGTGCAGCTGGGCCATCCAGAGGGACCCGCTGGCCTGGGCTAAAAAGGTAACACACAAGTTATAGTTGCCCAAGTTAACAGGTTGCCCAGGGAGGCTGAGGAAGCCCCTTCCCTGGAGGTGTTCAAGGCCAGGTTGGTGAGGCTCGTGCAGCCCGGGCTGGTGGGAGGTGTCCCTTGCTCATAGCAAGGAGGTTTGAACCTGATGAGTTTTAAGGTCCCTTCCAACCTTCACCATTCTGTGATTCTACGACAAGTCTTGCCTGAGGGAATGGAAAACCAAAAATGTGATTCCCTAGAGACAAGCATAAGTAGCAAGGGCTCTGGGGGGAGCCACGCAGCCAAGCAGAGCTCTGGAAACACCCTGCTTGGAGGGAAAACCAACCACTCCTCTACCTCGATGAAGCTGGAGATGAAGCCTGGCTTTGGAAAGTAACACTAGGAGGTTTCTCTCTCTCCTCCTGCAGCTTGGAGAAAAAGTGGGCTGCTCCTCAGACAACACCACTGTCCTGGCCAACTGCCTGCGCCAGTCTGACCCCAAAGCCCTGACACTGGCCTATCACCTGCAGCTGATCCACCTGCCCGGTGAGTCCTCCAGCCCCTGCTGGGGCTCCCCACCCACACAGGGCTCACCCTGCCTTGGTGGGACACTGGGGTGATGGCCAGGAGCTCCAGAACTCAGCTGAGAAAAAAAATAATTGACCACTACCTTGCTATTTTCATCTGAGTCGCTGGGTGGAGTGTGGAACTCTCGCACCAGATAGAGAGTGTTTCTGTGTTTGGTGCCTGTGGGGATTTCTTGCCCAAAAAGCCTCTCCTTGGCTTGCTCTCCTCGTGCTCCCAGTAAATCGCCCCAGTATGTAGTTTTGCTCAGGACAGAACGTGGCAAAGCCACCAGGTGTCCCGGCAATGAGTGAGCACAGCCACAAGGGATGGGGAGAAGTTCTGCTCTTTCATACTTTGGCTGTGCTTTTTGGAGGAGAGGAATTTTTTATGCTACCTGCTGGTACTTGGCTGGCAGATCTCTTGCTCTTCTCCACCTATAGGCATGAGGTTTACTGAACATAACCCTGTGGTCACCCTGCTCCTGGGTGACATCCTGCCTGTGCTGAAGTCACTGCCCAAGCTCTTTGTCACCTCAGCCTATCCTTTCTACAGTTCCTTGAGTCAAGGGATAGGCCAGGCCACGCTCTGCCTTTCCTCAGCTCCTGACAGACTCTGGTTTTATTCCT
>NW_009953489.1:4532855-4535092 GCF_000747805.2 Chaetura pelagica | reverse complement strand
TCTATTCCTGCTGCAGCTCCCCTGGTTCACACACTTGCCCTCACTCCTGTCGTCGATGGAGACTTCCTCCCTGACATGCCAGAGAACCTCTTTGCCAACGCTGCTGACATTGACTACATCGCTGGGGTCAACAACATGGATGGACACATCTTTGCTGGCATTGATTTACCTGCCATCAACCGCCCTTTTGGGAAAGTCTCTCCGTAAGTGAAGGATGCTCTTAAAACCCTTTGCAGGAGGAGCCTTCTCTTTAATGTAGCCCCCAAACTCCAAGGACTTAGACCTGATGGACAGGGCACTAGCTTCAAATCAGGGTGTCACTCCAAGCCTGGGTGCCTAGGACATATGCTAGGGCATAAGATTCCTCTGTGGGGGTGAAAGGGATCCTTGGACAATTTGGCCCCAAACTGTCCTGCTGAGAAAGCTGAGAAGCACATGTCCTCTGTCTAAGACTTGGACTGAAATTACAGGTTTTTACTTCACCAAACTGTTGCTAACCACAGGGTTGGGTGTGAAAGTGGGGACTGGGATCCATATCCATGAGCCCTGCCCCACTGGAAGGTTCTGGTCTGTCATTCATTGATTCTGCTTGTCTTTTCAGGGAGCAAGTCTATGAGTTGATCGAAGGACTCACTGTGGACAGGGGCGAGGCTGGAGCCAACGCAACATACAATATCTACACTCAAGCATGGGGTGACAAGCCAGAACAGGAGGTCATTAAGAAGACAGTGGTGGACCTGATTACTGACTACATCTTCCTGGTTCCCACACAGTGGGCACTGAATCTGCACCTGAAGAATGCCAGGTGAGCAGCTCAGCCCTGGCAGGAGCCCAAAGCCTGCCTGTGGTGGGGCAAAACACTGTGATTCCAGCCCAGGGGGCTGAGGAGCACCTTAGGGGGGGCTTAACTTGAAGGGGAAAGGCTTTTAGGTACTGAGTGCACCCTCAGACTTGGCTCATACAAACGCTATTTCTCCAATGCTGCAAGGGAGTCATTCAGAGTCAATACTCTGAATTCCCATTAAAACAATTTTTTCCTTCTTAAAAACCTCTTAGACACGTGTGCATCTTCCAGGGCTGAATCTCTGGCTCTGCTGGTATTTGGGGTGCAGTTATGAATCTGCAGCCCTCTCTCTGCTCTGCTCTCTGCTTAGCAGGGCTGTTTTATTTCCCCAGGAAGGCCAAGACATACAGCTACCTGTTCTCCCAGCCATCCCGAATGCCCATCTACCCAAAATGGGTAGGGGCAGACCATGCTGATGACCTGCAGTATGTCTTTGGGAAACCCTTTGCCACCCCCCTGGGCTACCGGCCCAAGCACAGGACTGTCTCACGTGCCATGATTGCTTACTGGACCAATTTTGCCAGGACAGGGTGAGTGATTCCAGTTCCACATCTGGGGTTTTGCTGCAGCACTTCAACCTGCTGCTTTTGCCTATGAACTTGTCAGGAGCAATTCCTGAAAGCAGGGTGTCCTCTGTACTTCTGTTGTGAGCCTGGCTCTGCCTCTCCCAGTGGTGGAGCTTGCTCTGGGTCCTCCTCACCCAGGGAACATCTGGGCACAGTAGAAGCATTTTCATAACTTGTGAACTCTGCTTATACTTCATTATGAGGGTTGTTGTGGGATCCTTCTGTTCAGACAGGAGTTAAGCCTCTGTCTGCACTAGGGTAGCTGGGACAGAGGGGGGACACTGGGACTCAGCAAGTCCTTCCCACCAGGCAGAATTTCTGTCGCTTGTCTCAAAGTCAGACTCTCTCTTTGCACTCACTAAAAGCCTCACTTAAAGCAGACAGGATTCCTGCCAAACACCACAGACCTGGCTACACCCCCAAGCTGTCCTGATAAAACTGAACTCCCATTTTCCATTCTCCCCCAGCGATCCCAACAAAGGGAATTCAAAGGTGCCCGTTCACTGGCCACCCTACAGCAAGAAAGGCACTTACTACCTGGAAATCAACAACAAGATGAACAAGAACTCCGTGAAGGAGGGTCTGAGGGCCCCCTTTGTGACCTTCTGGAACTCGGTCTATCAGAAGCTGCCACAAGTTGCCAACATCTCGGTGAGCGACGAGCTCCCTTGAAGCTGGCAAAGAGCACCTTGTAAAGATCGCCCCAAAATCATTAAAGGTTTGCTTGTAACCGAGTGGTTCTGGCTCCTCCGTGTCTTTGCCACGAGGGGGTTTTCTCCCGGACGCGAAGCCCGGGCAGAGCGTGTTTCCCGGTGACACGGGAGGTC
>NW_009953489.1:4530965-4532307 GCF_000747805.2 Chaetura pelagica | reverse complement strand
CCCCCCCCCGCCCCAAATGCAGGTCCCACGCGTGGTTTCGGGGTGATGCTGCCCACGAGAGTCGGGAGGTGTTGGGAAGGATGGGGAGCAGCCCTGCATCCCCCCCCCGGTGTGCCCAGCACAGGGGTTCAGCTCCCTGGGGGGGTGTGAGGGGGAATCAACCCCCGGGCAGAGGGTGTGGAGCAGGGGGGCTGGTGGCAGGAGGAGGCCTGGGGGGACAGGCTGTGAGGCTCAGCCTCTGTGCCTGCCCTTCCTCACAGATCTATGCAGACCCTGCCAAAAGGCTGGAGCTGTATTTTCGCCCCAAGGACCCTTATTGCCACCCCGTGTGTGCCAACCGCTTCCCCACCTCCACCCTGCTGCTCAAGGTGAGGAGAAGGACCAAGAAGCAGCAGCAGCAGCACAGGTCAGACACCGAAGGACAAAGCCAGCCAGAAGTCCAGTTTGAGATGGAAATTCTTGGGATTGTCACCACTGTTTACAAATTTCAAGGTAATCCCTGGGTTTGTGTCGATGTGGCTTAAAGGCGAGTAGGTCTGATGGGAGAGGAAAGTGTTTCCCTCTGAGAATTTAGGACTGGAAGGAAAATCAAGTCTCCTGTTGCTACAGCCTCCTTGCTGTAAAAACCTTTGCATAAATTTGCCAGACTCCTGCTCCTGAAGACTGAGTGTTGTCAGAAATACTGTGACACCCACAACAAACTTCACAAGGTGTTTGTTTCTCACAGGAATGTCTGATTTCCAGTACCTGGCAATGCACTCTGGTCCTGATGGCAAACAAACCTCCATGTATGACAAAGTCCTAATGCTCAAGCCAGAGAAGGAAGAATTCTTCAATAGAGAATTACCTCTCTACATCCCACCACCAATTTTCTCACGTCTGGACACTCCTGTTGACTATTTTTATCGGCCAGATATACAGCACAGGTTAGTGCCTTGTCTCATGGTGTTGTTCAGAGCTGTGCTGGTCCTGGGATGGACAGGCAGTGAAACAGTTTCCTGGTTTGATAAATACTTCTAACAAACAAGTCTTACAAGTTTTCCATCACTTGAAGATGCCTCCAATTCATTCTGGCTTCAGTGTTACAGGGTCTGTGCTCTTGAAGCACCAGAGCAGCACTAAATACATCATTCATGCATTTCATCTGCCCAGGCTGCTGCCCCGTTCTGCTCCATCCCTGGGCCTGGCACGGCAGGGCCAGGCTTGAGGGAACAGCAGAAACCTCAGCCAGGCCCACCTGAGCACTCACCAGATGCGTGGACCTGGTGCTGTGGAGGAGGTGGCTGCTCCCCCAGCAGCCACGGGCAGCAGGGAGCAGGGAGCCCAGCTTTCTGGCTGCTTC
>NW_009953489.1:4523433-4530626 GCF_000747805.2 Chaetura pelagica | reverse complement strand
TGGGGAGGAGGTGCCTGCCCCCCCAGCAGCCACGGGCAGCAGGGTGCAGGGATCCCAGCTTTCTGGCTGCTTCCAGGGGCTGGGGCCGAGGGCAGGAGCCGACGCGTCTGTTCCGTGGCCGCGCTGGCCGGGCCTGTGCCCTCCTGGCCCCGGGTGGCTTTGCCAGGAGAACAACCTGTGAGATCTCCCACAAGAAACATCTTTCATTTTCTCACTGCAGTCCTTTATTGGCACTTTTTTTTTTTTAAATAAATAGATCTTATTTGTAGATGTAATGAACAGCTGCATTTCCCTCCTGCCTTGTCCCTGTCCCCTCCTGAGCTGCAGTCACTGCAGAGCAAAGGCAGGGGGTGAAGCCTTTAGCTGCAAGTGCCCTTCACACAGAGCAGCAGCCCCAGGGCTTTCTGTCAGATGGTCCAGGGGAACCTCTGTCATCAGGCAACTGGCTGGAGCTTTGCAGGGCTTCCTTATAAATGTAATGTTTCTTTCCTCAGTGGTGTCACATTCCATGGTACCAATATGTGATTCCACAGGGAGGTGAGGCCAAAGGTAAACCAACCCATTGCTTACATGGCAGAGTCCCTTCTATTCCAAAATGAACTTCCATTTCTTAATGTTCCCTTGAGTGCTCTGAGTTTGTGCCACAGGCAGAAAACAAACCTGATCCTTTCCCTCTTTTTTAGGGAGGGATACAACAACCCCCAGGTGTCTGGTGAGAACCTGATAGGCCTCAGCAGGGCCCGGCGCCCACACAACGCCATTTTTGTCAACTTTGATGATGAAGAAATCCCCACTAAACCCTTGGATGCTGCTGTACAGACCTGGAAGAAAGTGTGCACCAATCCTGTGGATAGAAAGGTGGAGGAAGAGCTGAGAAAGGTGTGTGCCTTACTCTTGACATGAGCACTGTACTGCAGCATGCTGTGTGGGGAAAAAACCTGCATGCAGCCTTTTTCTCATGGGTTCCCCAGAAATTCCTGAATGATAACAGCAAGAGCTAGTAGAGGCTGTGTTCACTTCAATTGTGCAAGTCAAGATTTGAGTCTGTTTTTGCAGCCAACTGATGTTAAAGTCCATTTTGTGCCACTAGTCCTTAGATTACCACGCTCATAGCTCATACTCAAAGGCCCCCACGCAGGAGGATGTCCCACTTGGAAAGCTGAACTGCCTTCATAACCCACCTCTCACTGTTTCTATGGTTGTTTCTGTATTATTTTAGCTCTTTGAAGTCCGTCCCATCTGGTCTCGGAATGCAGTAAAAGCCAATATCAGTGTCCACCCAGACAAGCTGAAGCTCCTGTTGCCATATCTGGCCTATTACATGGTGAGTTGGTGCATCTGCCCTTGGGCCTGCCTGGTCCTTCACCCTTTCTGAGGTCCTGCCACTATGTGGCTCACTCTGAGCCTCAGTGAAATGTCATGTAAAGAGAAAGAGAGAAGGAAAACATTGCTTCTGAACAGGAGTTAGAACCATAAAGGATTCAGTACCTGTTTGCTCCACGGTTTCTAATCTACTTTGTAGTTCAGTCAGACACTCAAACTGACTGTCCACCTGGCAATGGTAGCAGAATTTTTCCAAACACACACATTATTTTGACCTTGCAAGTTAGTTTGTAAAAGCAGACAAATATTTGTGCTTCAATGCATTGGCTGCCCAAGTTTCAGTAGATAAATACTGGGGTGGCAAGTGAGGAAAGAGGTGGTAAAAGAAATAATCATCTTTGGTTAATAAGGGGAAACAGTAGAATGTTCTGAGAACCTCTGCAATGCTGTACTGGATTTTTGTAACCTTCTTCCCCCTTGTGTGTTTATGCAGTTAACAGGTCCTTGGAGAAGCTTGTGGGTTAGGTTTGGGTATGATCCCAGAAAACACCCTGAAGCAAAGATTTACCAAGTACTGGACTTTCGAATCCGCTGCGGAATGAAATATGGTAAAAGGGCCCAACCCCCAGAGATGCTTTTTCTGCTTTCTGGTTAATCCTGGTAGTACCTTTCTTTTTACTTGTTTTGTTTCAACTCCTTTGCCATATTTCTGCTCTGATGAAGATGGCACCTTCTGAGCTCACTGCTTACCGTAGCTCTGCCATAAACTCCTTTCCTCATTTGGCACATTCCAAACTCGGTGGAGAGCTGCCTGCCTTGCCTCCTCCCTGTGTTCAGAGCCCAAGTGGATGTAGCATCTTCCCCCTCACTCAGGGGAGGCACTGGGCTGCAGATTCTGTTGCTTTCGTAGTAGCTTTTCCTCAAGGACCCCAGCATCTTGTGCAGGATGCCAGCTCTCAGACCTTGGGACACAGGGTTCCCCCCACTCTGATTTGGCAGAGGGGAGGGACTTCCTGAGCTCATCTAGTAAGTCCATGACAGAGCTGGCATCCACTCCCTGCCATCAGACCACATCTCCATTTTTCCAAGTTAAGGGGTTTTGTTGATCTGATAGCTCTCCTCTCCACACCTTGCTCAAGTCAGCATATCCCAAAGACCAGATTGCCTTTCACACACCAGTCCAGCACTTCTCTTAGTGTGCCAGGGAATTCTTGTCCTCAGTTCATGACTGATTTTCTTTTTCCACCTCCAGGTTATGCCCCTAACGATATGCCTGTGAAAGCCAAACGCAGCACATACAACTACAGCCTGCCCATCACTGTCAAGAAGCCAGGTATGCTGTGCCAGCAGCAGGGCTGCCCGGCTCTTCTGGTCCTGTGTTTACCCCAGCCTAGACACAGGTGAAGGGTCTTCCTGTGCTCTGAGCCAAAATGGGAGCTTTATTTCTGGTTATAATACAGTGTTGCTTTTAAGGCAGTAGAAGAGTCTCCTGCTGGGAAGGTGCACATCTGGCTGAGCCTCACTATCTGTTAGCAGACTGTGGGAATTCAGTGACAGTGCAGAGAGGAGAGTAGATCTTTTTTCTTTGTCAAGGGAGAGCAGAAAAAATTAAAATTATTAACAGATGTGCTGTGGAAAAAGCCATCAAACTCACCACCTTTCCGTTGTCCAGTGACATCTCTAAAGAAACACGTGCTCCTTGCTGGCTTGGTCTGGCTTTTGCTGATCAGCACAGAGCCACAGAGGGAAAGATGTCCTTCATTAGGACTCTTGTTTTTCTGTTTTTCAGTAAGTCATACAGTCAGTGTACATGATCTGAAACAGGGGCTTGGTACATCCAGTGCATCTGGTGGGAAAAAGCCTGCCTGCAGCAGGTATAAGCTGAAGGTGAGTGCTCCTCTTGTATCTGTTTTGTCAGTCTTGAAGGGGACAGCTGTGTAGACCTGTGCCTTGGAATTGATTTGTATTCCCTTATTCTTGAATCAGCCCATTGAAAGTACTTTTCAGTCATGTCAGAGTTGTCCTGTTACACCATTAACTGCACATTAATCCTCTCCTCCTGCCCTCTTAGGAATCCATCTACGTTTTCCGAGAAGGAGCCTTACCCCCTTATCGGCAGATGTTCTACCAGCTCTGTGACCTGAATGTGGAAAGGTATTGCACCCTGGCAGCTGAGTCTTGTTTGTGCTAGATTTCAAAGCCTATGTTTTATATCCAGTCCATTCCTCTTGACCAGAAACTCAACAGATCTTAACTTCTGCCTTTTCACTCCTTCACTTCCTTTCCTATATGACAGTTACTCGAATAACCAAATACGATGTCCCAGCTCAGTGAAGTAGAATGGTAGTAAGCCACAGAAGCCATAGTCTCCCTCATTTGAAGCCTACATCTGAGTGCAGGAGGTTGTTTCCTTCCCTTTTGCTGCTTTTTAGCCTACAGAAGATCATCCATCGGAACGACGGCGCGGAGTCAGAGTGCACGGAGCGGGACGGGTGGTGCCTTCCAAAGACCAGCGATGATCTGCGGGACTCCATGTCTCTGATGATAAAGCAGATAATCAGATCCACGAGACCTGGTAAGGATGCTTATGAGCATCAAGAGTGTATCGCTGCCTTCCTGATGATGTTGGGATGTTGAGGGCTGGATAAGGATGTTGCAGTCAGCCCTGGGGCAGTGGTGTTGCTGTATTTGCCTCCTCCTCTGTGCTACATCTGGTGCTCTGACCTATTCCAGTTTGTGAGCTGAAGCTGTTGTCCTGCAGCCTGAACATGGGTTGGGATTAGGAATGGCTGAGAGTAAAGGTTTTCTGTTTCATCTTCCTAGTATCTCAGCCTTCAGGTTTTAAATGTCTTTGCACAGTGATAATCAAGAGTTGACTCTTACTGATAGTTGCATTTTACTGATGTTATTAATTGAACAAGAAGCAAGGCAATCATTTTGGTGCTGGGCCAAAGCAGTATCCCAGTGAATTAGGTCAGAATCAGCTGGGAGAGGAGGCACAGCACTGCAGATCTGTTCTGTTAGTGGCCCTGGAGTATGAGGAGAGATTGCTTTGGACTTGATCAAATTCTATTAAGGTGTGCACCATTATCTGTGCTCCTCTGTCTTCTGCCTTCCTCTCACATTTTATGAACTCTTTGGCAAATGCCTCCAGGTTTCACTGAGAGATCCATCACAATGTTCCTCCTTCCTTTCTTCCCAATTAAGCTCTTTTCTCAAGTACAACAAGCAGTCAAGATGGAAAAGAGCAGCTGGCATATGAGTCTGGAGAGGATGAAGATGATGAAGAGGAGGAGGAAGAGGACTTCAAGCCTTCTGATGGGAGTGAAAATGAAATGGAGACAGAAATTCTGGACTATGTGTGAACTCAGTGAGCAGTCTGGCTGCTGTTGGATGGAATCATCTCTGTTCTTGTTCCATGAGAACTGAGGGGTCAGCAACCATGCCCAGGGTGTAGGAAACCAGAACTTAAGTACTAAGATGATGACAACCTGTCTGCACTGACTGCTGTACCTGCTGATGGCCATTGGTTTGGATGTTTCACTGCCTACATTTTCATAATTGATGGCTAATGAGCCCTCAAACAACCTCAACAAACTTCCAAGAGCAAGCCCAGAATCCAAACCCAGCTGGCAATATGCCAGAAAAGGGCAGAAGCTACATTCCCAGATCTCTCAGTGTGTGGGAGGTGCACCTTGGCCAGGTTGGTGGACATGTGAAAAACAGGTGGCTGGGGAAAGCAGTCCAGGGCTGCTGGACAACCTCAGGCAGGTGCTGCCCTTCTCTTTCTCTGAGGAGCATGAAAATACTGTGTTGTGACTTCAGCATCAAGGCTCGCTGGATAGAATTAAAGCTAGCAGGAAAACACACTTTCTGGCAGTGAATAATTCCCTTGTGTGGGATGTAGTGTCTGTTGCCCCTGCTAGCTGATGCACTTCCCAATTCTGTTTTGACTTCCCCCGTAGTTAGCAAGGACCAAAGGAAGCAGAGGGGCAAAGCTTCAGCTTTTTTTTTCAGGGGAAAGTGAATGAGCAGCACTGAGTACCTGAAATGCCACCCAGGGCTCTGAAATTGGCTTCCATATGCTTGCCTGACTGAAGGAAGCAGGCAGGGGGGCAAAGCTTCAGCTCCACAGAGCTTGGCCACTCATGAGCCTGCCATTGCTGGCTGGAGTGTTACCATCCAGTCATGGAAATCAAGGATCTGCTGGCATTTTCTGAGCCTTGGGCATTGCCCAGTGTGTTCTGAGTGCCAGGTTTCTCATTAGTGGCCAATAATGGGTTCTAATGCAGGGTTTGATATGATTTCACCCTTCTGCACCTGTGTGAGGCTTCTCAAGGCTTCAGCACTTTTTTATGTACTCTGGAGTTTTATTAGACTGAGATATTTCCTCAGGTCTGGCCTCCAGCCCACGGGAGCAACATCTGCAGGGCTCTCACAGTGACATACACACCTGTGCTCCTGGATGCACCTCGGGCAGCACAGGCTGCAATGGCAAGTGCAAAGGCTTAAGACCTTAAAGGGGGCTGTGGATCAATTGGTCTGTCTGAGGGCACCTCTAGCCAGAGTGAGGTGTAGGTCCTGGCAATGTGGGAATCCAGAGGCATGAGGGACTGTGCAACAGATGGAACCTTGTCAATACAACAGGGCAGTAAGGAAAAAGGAGAGATGCAGTGGATGTTCCTACTCAGCAGTGGCACATGTGCTCAAGTATTAGCAACAATAAACACTTAGAAATGCTAGGAAAAAGCACCTGAAGCTAAACTTTCTACCAACAGGAGGCCCAAGGCCAAAGCAACCAAAAATCCATTGTGCCAGATGACATTTATTCCCCCAAATCTCTCCATCTGTGCAGACTGCAGTGACTGGGATGTCTAATTCTGCCTGAGCCGGTAAGCAGTGTTACCAGCCCTGTCTGTACAATCCAATCCTTCAATTTCCAAATCTCAGGCTTTAACATCCACACTCAGAATCCCCACACCACTCAGGTAATCTCCACTGGTGTCCGTGCAATTCTAAAATAGAAAAGAACCATGCTAGGAAACAAGCCCTTGAGTGCCAAAGGAACGATGCCTCAAAGCAAGGCAGGCCACTTTCCACAGCCTAAGGACCAACCAGCACATTTGCTCTTCAAGCAATTCTTTGTATCAAAAGGACTAAAACCAGGAAATTGAACGTTTATGCAACCAGACAATGGAACAGTCCCAACAACTCACAGGTTCGAATGAACCCTGTTCAAAAACCAGGTTCCAGTCCCTTAACCAAACCCCCTGTATTCTAGGTCAAATATAAACCAAAGCTCAACTCAGCAGCATTAACAAAAGGTACAAAGCACAAGTGCCACCTCCTCCACAGTCAGGCCCACTCCTCTTTCTCCAGGAACTTGCCAGCATTTTGGGGAAGGAGAACAGGACAACCCCTGCATTGGGGCAGAGACATCTGAGCATCAGTATTTTATTGCAAAGACTAATTACATTGCTGTGTACAAGTCACACCAGGCAGTGTGCTCCTTCACTGAAGTGGTACAAAATACATATGGTACAGCCAGTCCCTGGGGTGACACTGGGCTGCTGGGGGACACCGTCGGGAAGGGAGAGGGGATGGTGGAGACAGAGGGAAGACCCTGAGGCAGGGTCTGGGCTTTGGGCAGGGTGGGAGGCTGGAGGCTGCTGCTGCGTCAGGGAACCAGGGGTTCCCATCATGTGCAGCGACGGGCGATGCCAACCGAGGGGACACGGGGCTGGGACAGCTCAGGGCTGGCCACGCTCACAGCCAAGCAGCCTCTTCCCCAGCTGGTGTCAGGGTCCCACAGCCCAGCTCCTGCCACCAGCCCCCAGAACGTGGCCGCTGCAGCTGCAGGGGCTGCCCGG
>NW_009953489.1:4521749-4523363 GCF_000747805.2 Chaetura pelagica | reverse complement strand
GCGGCTGCTGCGTCAGGGAACCAGGGGTTCCCATCATGTGCAGCGACGGGCGATGCCAACCGAGGGGACACGGGGCTGGGACAGCTCAGGGCTGGCCACGCTCACAGCCAAGCAGCCTCTTCCCCAGCTGGTGTCAGGGTCCCACAGCCCAGCTCCTGCCACCAGCCCCCAGAACGTGGCCGCTGCAGCTGCAGGTGCTGCCCGGGCCCTGCTCCTGGAGCCGGGAAAGGTGCTGCCCCCGCCTGGCATGGACAGACAAAGGATGTGCTAGAAGGAAGCGCTTAAAAAAAACCCACAGAGATGGAGCCAGGAGCAAAAAAATAAGGTCCCCCTTCGGTTAGTGTTTCCTACAGTGATTAAAACAAGCATTTCTGCCCCTGCTCAAGCAACTAGCAGTAGAGAAAGAAGGGACGGGGTGGCCAGCAGGGTCTGTGTCCCACAAGCACGGCAGAGCGAGGCTGCCAACATCCCTCCCAGCAGCCTTAAATACCTGGGTGGGGAGAGGAGAGGGACTGGGCTGCAGGGCAGGGGGAGGCTGGATTAGTAAAATGTACAAGTTCATCTCTTCTATTTACAACCAATAAATATTGAAAAAAAAAAAAATCAGTAAACTTTTGTTTTATACAAAAAAAAAGTCTCATTGCTCCTTCTCCCATGGTCAATGTTTGCAGAAGTCTGGTTAAAGCCCAAGGTGAGTGGCACTTCTGTGGGTCAGGTGGTGGCAGCTGGGGCACCCAGGGCGTCCTGGGAGCTCCCTGGCTCCTCACCCACCTTGGCAGACCCAGGGTCTCTATTTACACCAATTCAGGCAGAACTTCACTCTCCTCCTCCTGGACAGGCTGGCAGCGCTGGGGGCACAGCCCAAAGCTTCTCCCCCCCTGGTAGCAGAGACACTGGTGTTTGATCTTTGGTGCAGGTTTGAACACAGGCCATCCAAGCCCAGCTGGAGGACATGCTGGATCAGGGAGAGGAGCGAGACCACGCAGCTTCCAGTCATCAAGAGCACGAGGGGCCCCCTCCATCATGGCACAGACACAGCTCTCCATGGGGCTCTGAGCACTGCTGCAGGGCTGCATCCTCCCCAGCCCTGGGAATCCATGGCTTCTTCCAAGGGAAAGGACAGGCAGAGACGTGCAGCGGCAGCAACGCAAGTTATCCCAAGGAGGAAGGGCATGGAGGTAAAAAAACACCACCAGGAAAGCTGGGAAGGAGAGCACCCTTGCCATGTGGGAGGCTTTGCAGCCCTGGGGTGACAACTCCTGCTCTGCTCCTTGCAAACGGCCCCTCTGCCAGTCCCAGCTCCCCAGCTGGCTCGGACACAAGGCACCTATGGCAGAGGTGGGCTCCAGCCCTGGGCTGGCCGGCGGCTGGACTAGTGTTGCACCGTGGAAGGTTAAAAAAAGGGGAGGGGGAGGAAAAAAAGAAAAGAGAGAAATCCCCCTTCGCTGCCTTCCTGTGTAAAAAAAAAAAAAGACCTGATTGAAACGGGAGCTTGTGCAGAGAGAGGTGGAGGCCGACACTGGTTCCCAAAGCACCCTTGGCTCTGGGTGCAGGGGCAGATCCACGGCCGCCCCCGCGGGCCGGGGCAGCTCCTCCCTGCGTGCCAGGCGGCCC
>NW_009953489.1:4504948-4520904 GCF_000747805.2 Chaetura pelagica | reverse complement strand
CCTCCTGCCGTGCCAGGCGGCACAAGGACCGGCCGCAGCCAAGCCCGGAGCTACCTGCCCCCAAGGCCCCGTCGGTGATGGGTGGGCAGTGGGGCTGTGGCTAGAAGATGCCTTTGGCAATCTTCAGGCCTTTCTGCTTCATCCTGGGCAGGGTGGAGCTGGAGCCGTGCTTGATCTTCACCCCCTTGGAGAAGCCCCGCTTCTTCAGCACAAAGTCGTAGTTGGCGGCAGAGTTCATGGCATAGAAGACGTTGGCGTTGTCAGGGATCTTCAGCTCTGGAAGTGACCAAGGACAGGAGTCAGTCAGGCACTTCTTCTCTGACAGGGCACCACAGTGGGGCTGAGAGATGTCCCTGGCTGCTGGGACCCCTCCGCTGTCACCTCCCAGCCCAACTTCAACCCCGCGCTGCCCAGGCTGGATGGGGATGCAGGCACCAGGAGAGCCCCCTGCACCCCAACACACACCTCTCTCCTCTGAGATGATCTGAACCAGCTCGTAGTCTTCAGGCCGGTCTCCATCCAGGTTGTGTTTGGCCATGGCCTTGCGGATAACAACCGGAGTCTTGTCCTGACTCGTCACCTGTGAGCGCAGAGCTTTATTAACCAGGGGATACAAAGCCCTGCAAAGCCCCCACCTCCTCCCAGCCGTGCCTACATCCGAGCAGGATGAGCCACCCCCCTGCCCGGCGTCACCACGGGTTCCCCATACTAACCAGGATGCTCTTGTACATGTTGCCGTTGTCCACAGCCAGGCTGACACGGATGATGCAGCAGTCGTCGACCTGCTGGTTGTAGAGGGGAAGCGAGAGGGAGGAGTAGCTGGAGATGCCAGAGACCGAGCGCTTGTGGGTGCGAGAGGCCGTCACCGGCGTGGAGGACACAGAGGAGGAAGAGGCACTGCTGGAGCCCGAGCCGATGCCCGATGTGTCCAGGGAGGAGAGGGAGGTGGATTCCCAAAACTGGAGGGCAGGGAGGAGAGGGGATGCGGAGGACACAGTGGTTTTAGCTTCTCCATCGGCCACAGACGGGGCGTACCAGCGCTGGGGGGGCTGCCCCGCCCACAGCACCCGGGGGAGGGAGCCCCCCTGGCCCCTGCCGGTCAAAAACAGCCCCCCGGGACCCCTCAGCCCCCAGCCCCAGCACAGAGCTCAGGCAGGCCCCACACGACAGCCCCACCTGCCTCTGGGGGCCCGGACCCCGCGAGCTGCCCCGTACCTTCTTCTCCTGGCAGTCGGGGGACTCGGGGATAAAGCTGATGTTGATCTCCTCCACATCAGAGCTGCTGGAGCCAGCAGAGGTGACACTGACGGAGTCGGTGGCGTCCCCACTGCCCAGGTACTGCCCACACTTGAGCTGGTCGAAGGATTTGGAGTGGGAGCTGCCGCTGGCGCAGGGCTCGGTGCTGGGCGGCTGCCGGCTGCCAGGAGAGACCCGCAGAAGGTGAGAGCCGGGCAGGGCAAGGCTGTGTTTGGCCAGCCGGACAGAGAGGTAGAGGAAGGTGTCCCTGCCCGTGCAGGGGGGTTGGAACTAGATGATCTCTAAGGTCCCTACCAACCCAAATCGTTCTGTGATCCTACAACAGCGGCCACCCCAGCCCGGTGCCCTGCGCTGCCCCCACCTCCACCCCACACCCTGCTGGGGCCACAGACTCACTCGCTCCATCGCTTGATGATGCCCGTGTTTTTCTTGGCCTTCAAGGTGTTGCTGGCTGACTCTGACAGCGGCTCAATCTCACACGACAGCCCGTAGCTGGGAGGGGAGAGAGGAGGGTTTGAGCCCCTCGTGCTGCCACGGCCACAGCAGGTGCCGAGGGGCAGAGCTGGGGGCTGAGCTCAGGGCAGCTCAGCTGGGGGGGACAAACGGGGGGACCTCCCGGTGCTCCCGGTCCCTGCTCACCTCTCGGCCTCGCTGAGCCGCTCCAGGCTGTGGAACCAGTCCACGAACTGGTCCTCCTGTGTGAAGCTGTAGTTGTTGCAGGCTGACTGAAGCAGCTTGATCTGGGCAATGACTTCAAACTCCTGAAGCAAATAGAAGCTGTGAGACCAGGTCTGTTTGCCAGCCCCAGCCTCCTCCACAAAAGCCCAGCCCTACACATGAAGATCCAGAATCCACCTCCCCAAAAATGAAGAACATGACAGCAAAAAAGGAGAGGGATCAACCCCAAAGGGACTGACACATCCTGGGCTTGCACTAAGTCTGCCAGGGCAAAGCTCTCACCTTCCTTCTCTTCTCAAAGTTGATCAGCCCGCCCTGGAAAACAAAGAGGCCAAGTGTCAGCGTGGAGCAGGCAGAAAAAATTTTTCCCCCCATCCCTTTCTGCCTCCCAGGTTTCTGCCACTGCAATGTGGGCATCCCTGACACCAGAGCAGCCCATTCCCATGGGCTGATGGGTTGGATGTGCAGGGTGCAGTGGCCAATAGAGGACGCACGGGGGACCAGCCTTCCATCCATCAGCCCAGGCTCTGGGGCAGCCGTGTGGAGGAAAAGGAGGATAGATGGAGGTACTTACATCCACGAAATCCTTCATGGCAGTGTCCAGCATCACCAGGTCCGTGAGGAAGGTGCCAAGGTAAGGAATGGTGCCCTGCATCACGCCCTGAGGGGAGAGCAAAGGACAAGAGGGGTCAGCAGAGCTGGGACCAGCCAGGGAGGGGCTGTGGGGGGAGCTGTGTGGGACTCACCATCTCTCGCTGCTGCTGCTGCCGCTTCTGAGCCCTCTTGGGGTTGATCTCCAAGGTGGCAAATTTGGACGTGCCCTCCTGGATGGTGGGGAGAGGAGGGGGATCAGCAGGTGGGAAGCTGCACTAACAGATGAGCTAAACTTCACCCTGCTTTTATCACTACAACTTCCCTTGTGAAGAGGGATGAGGGGAAGAGGAGGAAATCACAGCTGAGCTTTCTCATGGCTGAGAGGGAGCGGAGGCTGAGTGAACAGAAGCTACTGCTCCCACTTCCAGCTCTGTATAAATAGCTCCTCAATGGGATGTTTTGTTTCCTTTTGCATTTTGTGTCCTCTCAGCCCCCAAACCGGAGCCAGGCTGGCAAGCTGCAGAGGCTTCATGGGGAAGAAGGACATTTTTGCTGCAGCCTTCCACGACTCCTAGAACCCCACCGGAAATCAAGAGGACTTTGCAGCGTGGCTGTTAAAATGCAGCTGCCTCTGGGGAGAAGCTGTCACCTGGTGCACTGGATCCCACCCCACTGCTTATCTCTGCTTGCTGAATTGCTCTGCAACCTTCAGGCAAGGAGGACTTTTGGGCAGAGAAGCACAATGCCCAGCCTTGTGCGAAACCCCTGCCTGCTCCTCAGACTCGGCAGGCCCTGCCTGCAGCCCCAGCAGCACTGCCAGGGGTCTGGCCTGGAGGTGGGAACACCACAAAAACTTCTGCCAGCACCAGCCCGAGCTCCCTGCCAGAGACAGGGGAACACAGGTACCACTTGCCTGTACCTTGATAAGAAGCTCCCGGCTCAGCGAGTGGTTGTTCTCATCAGAGAAGATCTCAGAAAGCTCATGGAAAGTGCGGAAGCTCTCCCTGCTCAGGGAGAAATGGGGAGAAGTCAGCAATGGTGCTCCCCTGAGGTTTCCTCCTTGGACTTTCCTTATCCTGCTTGGACTCTTCTGCCCACCCAAAGGATCCCCGCAGCACTCACAGCTCCAAACAGAGTCTTACTGTCTCAGGGCTGTTCCAGCATGTTTGCCATAGAAAGGAGGAGATTATGGTGCTTTTATTTCCTTACCCTCCTTAGGTCCCTGACACCTCATGCTGCTCCCTTGCTTTTTGGGCACACTCCAAGAGGCAATGCTGGAGTGGAGATGATCCCACCTCCAGGCTCAAGGGCCACAACACAACCTCCCTCTCTTAAATCTCCCCAAGGAGGCCGGCAGGCACCCCTTACCTCAGGACCTCATCCCAGGTCTTCTTCAGCCGGTGAACAGCGTTGCACTGCAGAGCAGAGAGGATGGCCCGGAGGGAGGAGAAGGTCTTCAGGATGCGGCATATTCCTGGGGGCAGGCAAGGAGACAGACAGTTAAAGAAAGCCTGGGGATCTGCTGGGATTCTCACAAACCCAGCCCGGGGGCCGAGGTGGGAGGTGAGCAGGATGATGAGCTGTCCTACCCGAGCCACTTCGATCCACCGCTCCACCACTTTCGCCCTCTGCTGCGGCTTCAGGGATCGGTCCCCGAGGCACGTGGCAATGACACAGTTGGCCACACTATTGAACTGTGAGACCGTGGCACGGATGGTGGGTGCCAGGTGCTCCTTGCCCTTCTTGTCTCGCTGGGACCAGATGCAACCCAGGCAGTGGTAAGGCACCACTTTCTTAAACAGCTCCTGGAAGATAAAAGGGATGGAGATGGGTTTCTTTGGGGTTCCTGGGTAGGGAACAGGCCAGGAAGAAAAGGTGGAAGGGATGACAACCCAGAGCAGCAGGTTGCAGATGGGCAGAGCACCATCCACCCAGCTGTAGACGGAATACTCACAGCATCCATCAGCGTGAACTGTTCTGCCACCATCTCTGGGGAGAAGGAGAGGAAATCTGGCTTTCCTTCCCCAACCCCGTTCTCCTCCACCAGCTGGAAGGTGCAGCCACCATGGTCCACAGCTGTGAGAGATGGCACAGAGTTGAGTACTGCCAGCTGGGGTCCACACCAGCCCCCCACCACATCCCACCTCCTGGGCTCTTAATTCTCATCTGGCTTCATGCCTTGAGAAACGAAGCTCAGATAAAAGGATAAGTGATTTTAAACCTGGACACAAGTGTCTGCAGAAGATTAAAGGCAGATTAGCTAATCCACTTAGAAATCCCACTTCTGGGGAGGCTGGATTAGCTTCCCAGTGTCCCTCTGTGTAAACACAGCCAGTGTTCATGGGGGTTCAGCCACGTGGCAAGGCCCAAGGTTTTGAAGACTTTTGATGCCAACTGGTAGCACTCTCTCCACCTGCAGCCCCAAATGACAACCCCCAAAAAAGTGGGAAAGGACAAGGATCCCACCTTCTGCTTCAGACTCGCTCTGCTCCTGCTGCTGGAACTGGGCGAGCAGGATGCGCGCTCGGCGCTCCAGGTCGGAGCCGGGAATGTTGTGGCGCACGTAGGAGATGAGCTGCTTGAGGCAGGCAAAGTCTGGGGGCTTGCGGAAGTCCTCTGAGTACTGGTCCAGCCAGGCACCCAGGATGGAGGAGATGGTGCTGCAGGGAGAGAGGGAACAAGCCCTGAGAATTGGGCACCAGGAGAAACTCGTGTGCATCCTCCCCGACCCCACGCACCAGGAGCGCCCCTGGGACAACACGTGCCTTTGTGTGAGAACTAAAGAGCTATCACCAAAGCCACCCATCCCTTGTTCACCCATAGCTTGGTCAGACTTACTTCTTCAGCTCCATCCTCTCATCCACAGCATGCCTGGCGTGGTCCCCGTTTGCCTGTACGTGGAGTTTGCCGTACCTGGTGGGGCACAGTGAGGAGGCAGTGAGTGTCTGGGCTCAGCTGTGCCTCAGTGCTGCCTCTGCTCCATCTACACCACCCTCAGCTCTGCCTGGAGGCTGGGATGATCCTCCTACATACTGTTCTGCTCCTCCGAGTCTGCCACAGCCCCAGTGTCATGGGAATAGGGAAGCAGCCAGCACGGGCCACCTCACAGACACAACTGGAAGAGCTCCAGCTCCCTGGGAAGTTGTGTCCTCCCTACCCTGCTCCAAAACCTTCAAGCTGATGGGGTTGGGAGAAGCCCAGCAGCCCTCCAAGGCATGGCAGCAGAAGATGCTGGGGTTCTCCTGGCCAAGGGGCCTCAGAAACCAGCCACCCCCAGCTGCATTTCAAGACTCAGGGCAGCCTCACCTGTTAAGCAGCAGGTCCAGCACTTGCTTGGTGGTGGCAAAGGCCCGGTAAGTGCACAGGAAGATGGTGACATAGGTGGAGTCATTGCCCTTGAAGGCTGAGACCAGGTACTCCACCAGCTTCTCCAAGGTCCCAGCTTTTATCGTCCGCACCTTACATGTCTCGTAGAGGTTCAAGGCTGACTCATTCTCAAACTGTCAGGAGAGGGGCACGAGTCAGTGGGCTGGATGAGGACAGACACGTTCAAGCACGATGTGGTCCCACCAGCTTCACAAGCCACTTCTGAGTCTAGCCTGGGACCACACACCCCCTGCAGTGCCTGGGGCTCTTGTGATGGGAGCCAGGTCTCCTCCAAAACCAAATACCAGCAACTCAGCTGAGAAGACCTGAGCATCTCAGAAAGCCCAGGAAAGGTCTCAAAGTTGCTGAAACCCAGATGCAAATCGGGGTCACCTTATTTTATATAGACATAGTACTTAGGGATATGGTTTAGTTAAGGACTTGTCAGTCTTAGGTTAACAGCTGGACTCAATGATCTTGAAGTCTTTTCTAACCAAGGTAATTCTGTGATTTTGCAAAATGGGGCTTCAGACTTGTTTCCCCCCCAGTCCTTGCAGCAGGGCACAGGCCAGTGGGTGCTCCCAAACCCCCACCCCCAAACAAATACATGGTTCCCAGATAAGGCTTGGAAGGAGCCCCCTGGACAGGGAACATATGGAGAGCAAAAAGAGGGCAGGACACAGGCTGATATTGACCCTGACATCAGGTCACCATGTCTGGCAGGGAACACCTGAACAGCCCCCATGGCAGAAGGTGGCAGAGCCCCCAGCTTACCCCCAGCCACCGCTGCCCTTTGTTGACCTCACAGACACAACTGGAAGAGCTCCAGCTCCCTGGGAAGTTGTGTCCTCCCTACCCTGCTCCAAAACCTTCAAGCTGATGGGGTTGGGAGAAGCCCAGCAGCCCTCCAAGGCATGGCAGCAGAAGATGCTGGGGTTCTCCTGGCCAAGGGGCCTCAGAAACCAGCCACCCCCAGCTGCATTTCAAGACTCAGGGCAGCCTCACCTGTTAAGCAGCAGGTCCAGCACTTGCTTGGTGGTGGCAAAGGCCCGGTAAGTGCACAGGAAGATGGTGACATAGGTGGAGTCATTACCCTTGAAGGCTGAGACCAGGTACTCCACCAGCTTCTCCAAGGTCCCAGCTTTTATCGTCCGCACCTTACATGTCTCGTAGAGGTTCAAGGCTGACTCATTCTCAAACTGTCAGGAGAGGGGCACGAGTCAGTGGGCTGGATGAGGACAGACACGTTCAAGCACGATGTGGTCCCACCAGCTTCACAAGCCACTTCTGAGTCTAGCCTGGGACCACACACCCCCTGCAGTGCCTGGGGCTCTTGTGATGGGAGCCAGGTCTCCTCCAAAACCAAATACCAGCAACTCAGCTGAGAAGACCGGAGCATCTCAGAAAGCCCAGGAAAGGTCTCAAAGTTGCTGAAACCCAGATGCAAATCGGGGTCACCTTATTTTATATAGACATAGTACTTAGGGATATGGTTTAGTTAAGGACTTGTCAGTCTTAGGTTAACAGCTGGACTCAATGATCTTGAAGTCTTTTCTAACCAAGGTAATTCTGTGATTTTGCAAAATGGGGCTTCAGACTTGTTTCCCCCCCAGTCCTTGCAGCAGGGCACAGGCCAGTGGGTGCTCCCAAACCCCCACCCCCAAACAAATACATGGTTCCCAGATAAGGCTTGGAAGGAGCCCCCTGGACAGGGAACATATGGAGAGCAAAAAGAGGGCAGGACACAGGCTGATATTGACCCTGACATCAGGTCACCATGTCTGGCAGGGAACACCTGAACAGCCCCCATGGCAGAAGGTGGCAGAGCCCCCAGCTTACCCCCAGCCACCGCTGCCCTTTGTTGGCCGCGTGATGCAGCTGCACTTTCCGGAGGGATATGCTGTAGATCACACCATCCTCCAGCTCTTCTCCAATCTCCTGTGTGGAGCTCTGCACGGGAGGACAAGATACACCGTGAGATAAGAAGGGTGAAGCGTGTCAGAGATGCTCTGTGGGTATCTCAGCAAGGCAAAGCAACAGCTGGCAGGCAGCAGGAGAAACGCAAACCAGGAGACACCAGCCTTCCTGCCAGCCTGTCCCTGGGCCCACCTGAGCCTGCACACAGGCAGAGCCAAGACTTCAGGAAGCTGCTCTGGGTCTGCTCTATGTCCACTGCCCTTCATCCCAGCCCTTCTGCAAACTGGGGCTGTGCTGGGTGCCGGGCAGAGTGAGGATCTCTTGCCAGGCAGTTGAGGAGGCAGGTGGCAGCACATCCCCATGCCCAGCCCTGGCTGCTTTCACCTCCCCAAACCTTTGCCTTTCCTTTAAGGTGACATTGCCACCTGGTCTGACTGAAATCTTGGTAATCTGCCCCTGTGGGAACTGAGCACCTCGGCACACCTTCTGTAATAAATAATAACCATGAAACCAAGCTGCCCGCAAGCCTTGGCAGAGCTGGCTGTGCACACCAGGCAGAAATCCAAGGGGAGAGCTCAGAACTTGGGGAAAACCTTGGGGAGCAACAACAGGGTGGGCTTGGACACAGCCAGGGCAGGTCCTTACATCCCTGAGGACAGGCACCTCCAGGCCACAGCAAGCTATGGGGCTCAAGTTTCTGCTCAGGGGAGATGGAGATCATAAAAAATTTGGTGAGGAAGGAGGGGCTGCTTCTCAGGGCAGGTCCCCAGGCACACAGCTCTCCCTGCCCCACGTGCCAGCTCGGGGCTCGCTGGTGCTTCCAGCCCCACAAGGATAATTCTGTTCCCCTCTCCTCCTCCCCTCACCACGCTCTGCTGAGTCAGTGCCTCTCTTAAGAGGATTTATCCAGATCCTTTTAAACACCGTGGGGAATCTCCCCCACCCTCCATCCCCCACCTCAAATGGTGGGACAGGGTGTAACACGTGGCAAAACGCCCTGCTTGGCAGATGGGGAAAATGCCCCAAAGCAACAAGCCGGGGGAGGTGACAGTCACTGGGGTGCAGGGGCTCAGGGACAAGTGCCCCCTGTGTATCACACTGCCAGCCAGGGACCAGAACCAGCCTCCAGCTTTCCCTGCAGCCTGGCTCCCAGGAGCACAAAAAGCCCTAAACAATGGCAATGAGGCAGGGCTTGCTGGGGAGAAGCTGCCAGAGGGTGAGCCAGGATGGAGCCCCAGGCTGGAGCCCTGGGCTGGAGCCCCAGGAGCAACGCTGCTCCCTGCAAAACATCCTCATCCCAAACCACTCCCTGAGAATGTGGGAGCAGTCGTGCCAAGTGCCCAGCTCCAGATGATGCTGCACATCTCGAGAGACTCTGAGCAGAAAGTGCCAAACACAGCCCTGAGCTGACACACTGACCATGCACACAATGTGCTCTTTAAGCACCATCCTTTACCATTACCATCCCAGCAGTGGTCACTGCAGTTATCACTCCCTGCCCAAGTGCTTGTTATGAGCAAGGAACTAAGGCACAGAGTAACAGCCAAAGAGTAAGGGGAACATTTTAAGAAGCCTCTTGTTCATGGTAGTAATGAATGAGGACAGAGGAACCCCCTGGGCAGGGTTACTGCTTCTTCCTCACTTTCTGCTGAACATACTCTTCTCACTTCATGCCAGACTATGGAGAGATTTGGTTTCCTTAAGCTCAAGGGGTCATGAGGCTTCTAACTCCAGCAGAGCTGTGACTATCAGGAGCACTTCCCAGGATCCACTGGCTCCCAGACCAACCCTGAGAGCACCCTCACAAGGCAGGGGACAGACACACATACTTCCAGACACCTGCATCAGTTCCTCTCTTGTTCTGTGCTCTGGGATAAATTAGGGCATAAATTGATGTTCGAGTATAAACATGTCTGAATCACAAGAACAAAAAATCAGATGCGTGTTGAGATGCCATTAAATTAATAAAAAAATCAATTCATATGAGGAGGACATATGTCCCAGGATCAACCCATGAATTATGGGCAGCTGCTGTGCAACTACAGTGGAAATTATTGCCATAACCACACAGGGGGGGGTTGCTTCGTGTCACGTGTGGAGGATACACCCAGTTTCCATGTGCGTAGAAGCAAATTTCACTTCCTTCCCATATTCAGGACTGTCAAATTCATTCATTTTTTGTCTTGCTGACTTGTGAGATATCCCTCCAAGTTCCCCCTTTGCAAACCACACACAAAGTACTCAGCTTCTCAGCGCTCTTCAGCCAAGCTCATGCCAAGAGCCAGCGAGCTGTGACACTGGGACATTTTCAAATTTGGCTATTTATATTCCACGTGAGCTTCCTCTTTCCTACCACTGCCTCTCCAAGATGCTGATTGTGCATTCCACACATGTTGGTTAAAAACCAGCGAAGCAAAAAGCAGCAGCAGGACGGAGCCAGTGAAGTCCCACTCCAACACCTGCACCAAACGCACATTGTGCCTTTTGCAGATGAGGAGACACAGGGTGGGAGCAGGGCTTGGAGACACAAAACCTTGACCTATGGCTTATGTACATGCTAGTCACCAAGAACTCTGCAATCCTAAGTCTGGCACTCACACTAGGATCTCCAGCAAGTCAACCAAAGGTGAATGCTCTTCAAAATGGTCTCTAAAGGTATCTTGACAGCCAAGTGCTGGTAAATATTACTGCAACAGCTCCTGTTCCCCATTGCCTGCCCCCAACATCTGCTGAAGTTTTCTGCCCCTCAGAGCAGAAGGGGACACAAGTCAGGCCTCAGCCAGCACCACCACAGCCCAACACCCATATGCAAACTCTCCTTCACCAGTGGTTCAACCCTAGCAAGGGAGCACTGCACCACAGCAGAGACAGGGGTGAACAGTTCCCTCCCCTTACTGCACTTTAAACGACTGCAGCAAGATTCAGCAAAGCTGTCTGTTCTGTGAAAGCACCAACTTTGAGCACCTTGATGGTGATGGCATCTGCACCTTCCTACACACTTGTACAGAAGAGACTCGAGAGTGACAGCCAATGCATTTTAAGATGGGCACCAAAAACGGGAAGACATGGCAAATGAACAGCTGACCATGACTCCTCCAGCTCAGCGTGCAATCCATCCTGCTGCTCTCCATAAGCAGGAAAGAGGCCTCTCAATGGAGGGGCACAAGGAAAAACCACATGTTTAACTTAGAGATATCAGACGCCCGACTCGGCAGAGTCGGAGGCTTTTGCAAAAAGCAGCAGTGAGTGAACTCTGCAGGAGTTCATCCCCTGAAACATGAAACTGGAGGCCTGCACCAGATGGCTTGCCTGGTTTTAGAGCCTGTCTCTTCCAAGAGCAGATAGCCCCGGGCTGTGTGAGCAACCAGCTCCCCACCACAGTTCAAAGCATCGGTGACTGCACTGGGGAGGAATTCCTGCTCTGTGCAATAAACTCTTCTACTCTGGTGAATGTTCCAGGACACAGCATGGTGTCAAACCCCACGTCTTCACAGGGAGGTTTAATAACGAGCTCTAAGATGTAGCCAAGGTTCAGAGCCTGGAGGAAGGGCTGTGGTGTGAGGGACCCTGGCAGGAGCCAGGCAGAGAGCAGCAGGGAATCTGCCTTCATCTCTGCTCGGAGGCTGAAGGGAAAATGCAAAAGCCAAAGAGCAAAGGAAAATATTGGCAAGGGATGTGCTTCAGATCAGTCACAAAGGTGGTTTTGGTAAGAGAAGCAAAGCACAGGATTAAGGGTGAGCAGGACAGCATCCCTGCATGTTACACAGACGATTATCCAACAATTACCAGGTCTTTAGAGCTCTGGTCCCACGTGCCCCGGGTTAGCGCATTGGCCTCCAAAGACACAAAATAATGAACTGTTATTGGAAAAAGGTTTTAATTTCAGCACACGTGGAAGAGGCAAAACTGCTTAAAGTGCTTTTGCTGATGCTTCCTGGACAACAGCTGGTTTAGAGATCAAGATGTTCGTGTTAACTTTGTTCCCTTTCAGCTGGGCTACACAAAATGCCTGTTCTACAGACAGGTATAACACAGCACTGTGGTTTCAAAAGGCTGCTGCTGCCACAGGAGAGAAGCAGACACTAACCTTGCCCATGGGAAGCAGGGAACCCAGGCCTGCTGGGAATTAATGGTCTTGCTGACTAATGAGACAAGAAAAGGCAGAGCTGAGCCTCAGAGACATCACCAGGAGCTTCTCACTGAAGCTCTGCGTTTGCACGAGTTCCAAAGGACTTGATGAAAGCTGGTCAAGCCAGAAACAGAAAGTGGGGGTTTGGTCTTTACAAACTCCAGTCCCTTCTCAGAACAATCCTTCCTCACCAGCAATGGGAAATGGGCCTTTCCAGAAACGAAAGAAACCAGCTCCACCAAAGGAGCACGTCCTCCCAGGTTGACACAAGCCCCGAGTTAACTTTCATTTCACCCTCAGGAGCAAACCCTGAACCCATGCAATGACCAACAGCAACTTTGGGGCTTCTTATGTAAACCGAAGCACACGACGTGATGTAAAAGGAAATAGGAAAAAAAGCCACCCCCAGCTAGTGAAAGGAAAACAACTGCAGTTCCGTGAACCCAAGATAACGACCGCAAAAGCAGAACTACCCTCTTGTCCTACCCATCCCAAATAAGCACACGCAGCACAACGTAACACCCTTCCTCACGGGAACTTCCAGGCAAAAAGCCCCAGCCAAAGCTGGCGAGGAAGCTGCTGAATGTTCCCTGTGTTTGTGGGAAGGAAAGGTGCCATGTGCTGGCACCTGCCTGCCCTGGTGACCCACAGCAGCTGCTCCAGATCACCAGCTTCACCAAGGACAGGAGCACTCCTGCTCCCAAACACCACCCCAGGGATAACTGTGGTGGCACTGGGGTACAATGGTTGTCCCCAGCCAAGGCTGGCCTCAAGCATGTCTTCCTGCTCCCAGGCCATGTTCCCACTGTTGCTGCTGGAGCTTGAGTCCCTGCCATGACACGGCTGTGTCCAGCCCCTGCCCTGGGCGCTGGTCCCTGCGTAGGGATGTTAGGCAGATGGACAGGATTCCTTTGGATTTCCAACACTCTCTGCCTTCCTTCCTGCCCGCTCAGAGCTGCCTCAAACCAGGACCCATGCCAACAGCCCATTAAAACATAACAACAAAGGGGGAAACAGGAAAAGAATAGAAAAAAAGGGCCAGAAGCTAAACTTAAATCCACTATGAAAAGGGGGTGTTTTTGCCAGGACATTAAGATAGTGGCGACAGCAGAGAGCCTGTTCTCGCCCCACCAGCAGCTGGGATCTGCAGCCAGGCCTTCCCAACACCCTGAGCTCCACTTTTGCCCTGCTACAGGTGCTCCAGCATGGAAAGCTGCACCCCGGGACCACAGGGAACAGCCCAGGGCTGTGCATCACCCAGCACCACGCACACCCAGGGAGCAGGATGGGGGCACATCACCCCCTAGACACCTCTTGAGGGGATTTTACACCTCCTTCCTCAGGGTCTGGGGCTGCCTGAGGCTGACAGCAGGTCTGATCCTGTCCTCACAACCCAGAGGGGTTACAGACAGTACTCAGAGGTAGCCTTCTCCACCCTGGCAGCTTAGCAAGGCAAGAAAGCAGCGGCTGGTGGATCGGTTACAAAGGCATCTTGTGACTCGCACGCAGTGAGTCAGTGGCTGGAGCAAGGATTAGGAGCTCAGCTCTCTCGTCCAGAAACAAGACAGAGCAGATACACAGGATTCCTCCCCCATTTGCTTTTGTTTTGCTTTTAAAGAAAAGTAAGAGCCTTCCCACACGTAGAGACTTTTTCGCTCTTTTTATGGTCTGGGAATCAAGAGCCAAAGATCCGCAAATATGTTCTGTGTGTGCTCCATCCCCCCTGGCCTCCAAGGGGCTGGATCAGGCCCCTGGTGCAGGGGGTGATGCTGGTGCTGGGGAGATCAGCCCGGCAAAGGGGACTCCCTAGGGAAAAGCAAACTCCAGCTGCAATGGGCAGTGCCAGAGGTGACTGCTTAATTCCACAGCCTGTGGCTCCTACACCCAAGAGACGACCACCAGGACCTCTACCTGGTGGAAACATGGAAACATGTGGAAACACCACCAAAGCAGGTCTTTCCTACCAGGGGACATGTTGGGATGGGCTCCCTTTGCAGCCTGCAGAAGGTTAGAAGAAAACCGAGAGCAGCAGGTTTTGCTTCCTCTCTAAGTCGATGGAGAACAGGATCCTGCCAACACAGCAGTTCCAGCTCTTGCTCCACAGTCCTCAGCTCTGCGTTCGTGATCACTTTGGCGTCCGTTTTGGCAGAATCCCTGCTCAGCACCAACGCCCACGCAGGGTCAGGCCTGCAGACAAGGGATGCAGCTGGCCTGGCTCACAGAGAACAGTCTCTGCTACCCACTCGCTGACAGCCTGCAGGGCAATTACTGGAAGTGAAACCAGAACAACACGACTAGTGAAAACTGGTGGATAAAAAACGAGCGCGCGTTGCTCGGTAAGGGTGAATCCAGATTGAGCCTGGTGCTGTAAGTCATGCCAGCTCAGAACAAAGAGTCTGTAATTCACCAAGAGATAACAGAAAAACCTTCAACAAGCATAAAAGATCAAAAATTGATTATTGCTGTGTGCTCACTAGCACCTGCAAGCCACGTGGAACACGACAGCTCTATGATGCCTTGCCCAAATGCAAAGGAAAAACAGGCATGTTCCCCAAAAAGGTTACAGCTCAAACCTACCTGATCTAGTGTTACTCTGTTGATTCCACTGCTGAAATGGGGCCCTTTTGCACCAAGTGGGTTATTTCTGTGGCAGTAAGACCTGCCTGTGTTTGGATAGGGATAGAGATTAGGCTGGCATTCGAGCTGACATACCTTGAAACGGATTGGTGTGCTCACTCCTGAAGTGTCAGTTATGACTTAACACACATTAACCAGAACAGACAGACTTGCTCATTGCTGCAACTCGAGGGCAATGCTCATTCCCTCCATCTACCACCATCTGCAAGATAGTGAGTTCATCTAACCCAGAGTCAAGTCTTTACATTTTCAGAGACACAAAACCTTGAATAAATATTCTCCTTCTCTCAGATCACAGTTCATGTGACAGTCCAGACAGCCAAAAAATTAATTTTAAGAACAATCAGCTGCTCTAAAACCAGATTATTTTGTCAAACCCTCACTTGTCCCCAGCATGTAACTGACCTACATGAACAAAGGGCACACCTGGGCACCAACAAGGGAAGTGGGATGCACAGAAAGGGCAACACAACAACGATGGCTCCAGCAACCTCCAGCCCAGAGCCAGAAGGTGGCTTTCAGCCCCTTCTGCCATGCTGAACAATCACACCAACCCCATGCCAACATTCCCAGGGAATTTCACCACACACCATTCCCAAGAAACCTGGCTAGGCTGTAAATGGCTGCCTGTGCAAGCAACTCACCTGCTGTAGCTTGCAGAAGGAGGAAAAGAAAGCAGAAAGTCCAATCTTTGTCATTTTCAAGGTGCACAGATTGAGTTGGACAGGTTGGAGGCTGCCCAAAAGCCACGGCCCTGGCTGCCTTACAGTGACTGCTCCATCACCCTCTGTTTCAATCTGAACAAGGTTCATTTCAGTTTAGCTCAGACATCCTTAGATAGGCTGAACCAAAATAAGCCCTGGTGAAACAAACGTGTCCACCTGTGTGTTTTACACTGCCTGGTGTCAACTCACATTCCCTCCATTAAAGCCGGTACAGCTGGAGTGTGGACAAAGCCCACAAACCCAGCCCCCTGCAGCCCCCTCCCCAGAATCCCACCGCCTCAGCCTGCACACAGGAGGATGCCTGAGGGGCTCGGGGTGTCCCCAGTGCACCCAGACCCCAGAGCAGCTCTCCCAGTGGGGTTCCATGGCCCCAGTGTGCCCCGGTGGCACAGGAGCAGCCCCGCCGGGTGGTTCACTCTGTGCGTGTCGGCATCAGGGTGACCCAGTAAACAGCTGAAGCAGAGAAAATGCAGGAACAATCCAGTGCAGGGAGGCAGCGAGGGGCTGCGGGTGAACGGGGAGGGAATAAATGTGAGTCTTTGTTCTTGGGCCGTGCCCCCCAAGCTCCGGGTGATGCCTCCATCCGCTGCCGGTCGCGCTTCCCGGGATGCCCCGCAGAGCTCCGGGCTGAGCCCATGTCCAGTCCTCCTGTC
>NW_009953489.1:4497192-4504866 GCF_000747805.2 Chaetura pelagica | reverse complement strand
CCCCCCCCCTGTCCCCCGCACCCCCAGCGTGTCACACCGCATCCCAGCTGCGGGTCCCAGGCCATCCCCTTGGCTCCGGGGAAGGGCTGGGACAGATTCTCCTCTTGGATGGTTCCCCCTGTTTGTTCCTCTCCCTGGGGCGCCTGTGGGAAACTGGGAGGGGGAAGAGCAAGCACTTTTGCTTTGTAATCACACAAATCTCACCTTCGGAACGTTACTTAAATAGGTGTCAAGGAGGCAGGAGGTGCTATGGAAGCAGATAAAGAGGCAGGAGTCAACAAGCTGACACCTGGGGGGCCTGCAATCAGGATGCTCAATCAACTAAGCCTGATCTCCACAGCTGAAGCAACTGAGAGCTTAAGTTTAATTGGCACCTTTGGGGAGAAAACAACTGAAAAAAAAAAAGTATTATTTTTTTAAATATATAAAAAATCCAGCTGTTGCCAAGTGCCTGAACACGCATGCCAGGAGCCCAGGCAGTGAGGGCTGGACCCAGTCCCTGCCCTGAGAGCTGGGTGTGCCAGATCCTGCACATCCAGAGGGTGGAGGGTGCCTGCAGTATGAGGAACAGGGGTGTCCAGGCAGGGCACAGGCAGCCAGGGTGGTGGGATGAATCCCCCCTGCACCCTCAGCCATACACCATGTCTGAGCATCAGCCAGAGGAGGATCTGCTCCATCAGCTCTCAGCTAAACCTCAGGAGGGGCAGGGAGAGAGCAGGCAGCTTCCCCCAGGGCTGCTCCATTTTCCCACCCACCCTGGTTCAGCACAGATTTTTGGGACCACATTTCCTCCCCCCGTTCAAGACACAGCCCTTTTCCAGGGAATTCATTCCTACATCTGCTCAGGGAAAACAGGCAACAGGCGTGGGGGATTTCAGCCTGGTGCTGGATCCCCACAGGCACTGGCAGGCAAGCATTCCCTGGCATTACCAGAGCTCTTTCATGGCAGGTAAAACAAAACCCAAGGAAGCCTGTTCCTCCTGGCCATGGCACTTTGGTGAGCCAGTACAGGCACGTTCCCACCCCGACTCGTCTGTTCCTACCACCCTGCTCCACTCACCCCTGGGGTCACAGGCCACAGGTGAGCATCCCTGCAGCTCATCCTCCTATTTAAAATTATTCTGGGGGACAAACCCTGGGATAAGTCAAAAAGCTGATGTACACAACAACCACGGGGCAGCATCAGTGTAAAGAGGTGCCCACCTTTCCCCCTGGCTCCTTCCTTCTACATTGCCTGGATCAAGACAGGTCCAGCTTCAACAGCCCATCCCTCCTAGAGCTTTGCTGAGGAACCCACTGAAATCCATGGGAAGGAGGAGGACTGGGAGAGATTGCCTTTGTGGGATACCCTCCCCCCCATGAAGCACCTCAGGGAATCCGTGTTTGTTATGACACTGGCATGAGCCATAGCTGTGCTCTGAGTCACCCCAGTGTGCAGGGAGGGAGGGACCAGCTGGGCTCCTCCTGGTGCCAGGTCTCGCTGTCGCAACCGGGACTGAATCTAGTCTGAATCTAGGAAAACACATCGTCTAGAAACCCAGTGATCCCAGGGACAGTCAACAGCAATGGGCACGGCCACCGTCAGCACGGGGACCTGGCCAGGGAATCCTGACCAGAACTGCAGCTGGGAGCAAATGCCCATTAAAAAAAAAAAAAAAAAAAAAAAAAAAAAGGACTCAAATAGCAACGTTTGGAGGAAAGCTGAGCTGCTTTAAGATGATAAAGCAAAGAGAGAATTAACCTCGCCCTGAAAAGTCTGCAGTGATTGTTGGGGTCGCAGTGTGGGAGGCACAGGGGTGATACCATCAATCCCAGTTATCACCCCCACACCCTCCAGTGCTTGCAGCTCCCAGGCCCTGCTACCTCTCCAGTGCACAGAGCCAGACCTCGCCAGCAGCAGGCCACCAGCTCAGCCTTTTGGGCAAGTGTCTTTGAACAAAATCCCTGGGGTTTAGGCCAAAACTGGAAAGTGAGGTCCTGAAGCCCCCTGACCACATGAAGATGTGGGCTTCAACACCCTTGCCCACTTCCCACAGCTGAGTTTTGGCCCTGTCAGCCATGGCCAAGGTGCTTTGCTCTGCCCAGCTTGGTTAAACGATGGTTTCCTGAAGTTGGTTCAAACTCTCAGAAGCCAACCCAACCCAAACATCACTGCACCAACGCCAGTGCCGGCGGGAGGGGGGAGCCTGGTGCAGGCTCTCAGCTTGAGAGTCTCCATGGAGACCCAACCACTGCAAAGAGCAGGGAATGGGTGTGTGGTTTTGCTCCATCACATGAAAAGAAGCTCTGGTAAGACGGGGAGTGAGCCCTTTGAAAAGCAGGTTTCCACACAGGCCTCAGCTCAGCTGCTGTTTGTCTGGTTAGCAGAAAGAAAAGCCGCTCTAAAAATAATGCCTCAGCATTCCAGATAAGTTGCCTCTGATGAGTTTCCTCTCCAATCTGCTCTGTTTGCAAGTCAAAACAACTTTTTTTTTCCCTCCCCTGTCAGCTCTGAGGACTCTGCCAGTGCCCGGCAGCTGGATCCATCTCCATCCTGTCTCTGCAGCCCCTCGCCAGGCTGCTGTGCCCACCAGCACCCACACACGGAGTGGGAAGACCCCCTTCCCCATCCCAGAATATTTCTGACAGCAGGGCTCCTGGAAATGCCCACTGAGTCATGAAAACAAACTCCAGCCATGCAAGTGAAACGGGCCACGTGTGTGTCTCTGCGTGTGCTTCATCCCCAGCGACCTTCAGCTGCCACAGAACTCCTGCCTCAGGTGTGTTCGAGAGGAACTCTCAGCAGTTATCTCATATAAAAGTGCTGCCCTGTAAGAACCTGCACAACTGCAGCTCCCGGAAAGTAATCAAAGACTTCAGAGACTATTTGCATAACGTCATCAAAACAAAACAAACAACTTGAGCTGGAGAGGGACGGAGGCCTCAGGTGCTGCAGAGTCACCACTTCACTGCACTTGAGGGGACCGTGTTTGCTCATTGCAGCCCACGCGACTGCAGGGCCCGGCAGAGATTTGGGGAAGGACTTCCCTGTCGCCTCTGGGAGAGCTGTTCCCAGGTCCTAAGAGATCAAAAGGCCCATCCACAAAACCCTTCTGCAAACACCAGATGAGATGTGAGCAAAGCTGCTCCTGTGACTGCTCAGGATGGGGCACTGGGAGCAGGTTGGGAGTGCAGCACCCAGCACCCAGGGACTGCAGCACCCCAGCACCCATCCCCTCCCCATGTCTCCATTCAGACAGCCACCCAGCGAGGCAGAGCTCCCAGGAGCAGCTGGGATCACTGGGTGCTGCAGCTCAACACTCCCTTTCCCTAACGACTCCGGAGCAAAGTCCAAATGCGTCTTTCTTTATCAAAGCCCGGTGAGCCAGGAGGGCTGGGGCTGCTGTGACGTGTGGGTGAGTCCCACACGGGGACAGGAATGAGGCAAACACACACCTGAATAGCCAAACAGCTCAGTCCTTACCCTGCTGCCAGTGTTCCCAGGCAGGCAGGCTCCAGCTGGAGGCTGCAAGTTTCAAAGCGACGCTTAACAAGTCTCCCTGGGCACCAAGTCCCTCCTCACAAGAGCCCTCATGCCACCCTCACCTTCCAGCCTACAGATGCTTCTCCCAGCAAGACAAAGGTCTCACAGACCCCGGGCAACAACCAACACACAATTTGGACAAGCCATGGATGCTGCCTTGGGTCTAACCCAGTGCCACACACGGGATAAACAAACTCCCCTGTGGAGTGTCCCCATACAACTCATCTCTTTCCCAACGTAAAGCCCAAGTGATGCTTTAAGTCCTGACCCCCCTCACCCAGAGCCAGCAGGTGACATCCCACCAAAGCAAGGCACAAACTCTGACCTGCCAGGAGCTGTGCTGGAGCCCCCCGGGCCCCCTGCCAGCAGCTCGGCCAGCTTTGTATCCAAATCCTGCTCCTTAGCAACGGCATTTTTTTCCCCCCTCTTGCTGGGTCCGTGGGAGATGAAGAAATATTTGAGAACTGGGAACAGTCCTGCTGCAAGTATTTATTTAAATAAAAGGAGCAGGGCCGCTTGAAAGGCAGTCACTAGGCAGCTCTGGAGATAACGGTGTTAGAGAAAGTACAGGCAGGGGATGCCCAGCTTTAAATGTGGTCTGGAGTGACCTAAATAAGCTCTCTGCTCCTTCAATTACACATCCCTCGGGGGACAGAGTGGCTGGCAATTAGAGCTGGAAAGGGTGATGGAGGAGCTGCTAGTGGTGAGGCCCTTTTTATGGCAGGAACCACTCAGATGGCCCTAAAAACAAGCCGTGCTCTGGCCCGAACTCTGGGGTGGTCACAGTTGCCTCCCCAGCTCCAAAACAGCAGTGCTGGCTGAGCAAGACCTGTCCCTGCAGGCACCACTGCCCTGACGCTCTTTTTGCTCATCACACCTCAAACCCAGGCAGAGGGAAGCATGGAAATCCTGCAGGGCTGCATTTAGTTGCCCCTGACAATCAATTCCACCTTGACAGCTAGAAAACAGCTGGCCAGAGTGGAGCAATAGTGTGAGCTGGGGGGCCCTGCAGCCCCCCGAGCTGCAGCACGGGACCTCCTGCCTCCCTGCTGCCCATCCAGCCTGCGGATAAACAAAGATTTCAGCTCCCAGAGCTGCCAATCTGGTACTAAATCCACTAAAACCCCAGCAAGATCCCAGTACGGGAAGGTTTCCCACCCCTATGAAGGCACAGCACAACAGCCTCTGAGTAACATGATCCTTTTACAAACACCCCTCTGCAGCTTCTCCCTAACCATATAAAATAATAATAATAATAATAAATACATTAATATTCATCATCATCCCTCCCACCTCTGTTATTTCCATCCTGCAGCAGCCACCAACCAACAATAAGCATCTCAGCCTGCTCCTGGTCTCATTGCTGGCTCCAAATCCTTCTGGAAGGAAGCCAGAAGGTAGGTCCCCATGCAAGAAATACCAACAGATGATGTTCATCTGGCAAATTGCAAGGGGCATATCAAGTTGTGCCTGGGGGAGAAGAACATGCTGGGAGAAAAGGATCTTCTTCCAAAGGCACCATAGGAAGCTAAAAGAAAATGGCTTTTAAAAGATATCTTTGCCCCTCCCTTGCCTCCTTCCCAGCTGTAAAGAACAAGCACTGACCTCCAAGGCATCTTGAGGTTGCATTTAGCAACTAAAAATCTCCTAATTGTTCAGAAAACAAATAGAACCAGAATAGCAAGGACATGAGCTTTTTTGATATGTGTCAGCCCAGACACTTGTCTAGAGGTTCAGCAACTTCAGCCTCACAAAAGTTTCAGTCTGTGTCACTTGCAGGGGGGTGTTTATGACCCACTTGTCCAGCAAGCCCAGGAAGAGGGCCATCAAATTCACTTTTGGAAGTGCCACTGGACAGGAAGGATTGACACTTGCTGCTCATTTGGGATGGATTGGAACTGGAAAAGTCAAAGCAAAAGGTCTGCAAAGCTGCCCCATCAGTTTCTTGCTTGAAACAATTTAAATTTTCCATTCCCTGTGGTTAAAATCACGGTGAAGACACTTGGCAACACGTGGCCATGAGATCTTGAGCAGGAGCTCAAAGTGATGCCTGGGAGGTCGATCCCATTGCTGTGGGACACGGGGCAGAGCTCTGCCCTGCTGGCATCACCAGGGGCCTGGCCGAGGAGTGGAGAACAAGATCTGCATCCCCTGCAACCCACCCAGCAGCTTTCCAGGGATCCTCTATTCCCTGTGGGACCAGATTATCAGTCCCATAAACTGGCACAGCTCCATCAGAACCCTTTGGTGGAGGTGGCAGCCTCAGGCTCCCCCGGGAGCTGGGGACCAGCACCACGGGGCCAGGGCTAGCAAAACACTCCTGGTCTGCAGGGGGGTTTCTTCAAATCATCTGCCTTCTCCTCCCAGCGTGCATCTTGCAGAGTAACTCTACCCGAGGGTTATAACCACACCAGGCTGCTGCCAGGACAGTTGTCACAACACCAACGTCCCTGATATTTTTCCCTTTCCCCAGCCCAGCCCACCTGGCACGGCTTAGGCAGCAACACGGAGCACATCTCAAAGCTGCTCAGGAGACAGCAGGTCACCATACACTGCTCTGGGATGCACCTTTTCCTGCCCTCACTTGCAATAGATGGTAGAGAGAAAGGAAGCATGTGTCTGTAATTTGCTCAGGGCTGGGAGGAAAGCCCAAGCCATTGGGTTCTGGGGACGTGCTCTGACCATTACACAGCACAGACCCACATCCAGCCCAGAGCAGGAATCTGGACAAAGATGACTTCAGAGGAGGTCTGGCAGGCAGTCTTCTCTCTGTACTGTACTCAGGGCCATACAAAGCCACCCTCAGCCCCAGTGACTTTGCCTTTGCAGCCCCCATTGCCCGAGATGCTCCCAAACCCTCTCCCAAGCTCTGCAGCCTCCCCGGCCGGGGTGCACGGGGGGCTCAGCAGTGCCAGGCAGCCCCTCCTGGGGGGCACAAGCAGCACCCCCTCTTCTCCTCCCCACTCCTCTTGCTCTCCCTGCCAAGAGCTCAGCCCCTGGGCCTCCTGGAGCGCAGAGGGCCGGAGAGGCTGGACTTCCTGCCAGGCATAACACGAACCAGATGATGTGCTGCAAACAATGTCAGCACGCCCACCCCCAGGAGAGAGAAGCAGGGAGGGGGGAAAAGGGGGAAAAGAAGCTGGATGGAGCTTTCGTGAACTCTCGGCAGAGCTGATGAGTCCCTGCCACCAGGCCAGGGGTGAACTGATACAGACGGAGCCTGAGATAATCCCTTCCCATCCCTCGCTGACCGAGACTTTCCATCCCAGGTTACAGGGCAGATCATTTAGCAGCGGGAGAAGGAGCCACCCCCGGATATCTGCACAGGAACTCCAAAGGTTTTAGCGGCGATTCCCCCCCTTTCCAGCGGGAAGCATCCAGAGCCCAGCAGCACATCTGCAGCTGGCTGTAAATCCCAGCAAAGCCAGACTGGCTGACCCTGGCCGGGGTTAACCCCTGCACCGCCAGCCCGCAGCCTCGCATGCTGCCATGAAAGCACCACCTCTGAACGCCAAAACCTCCCTCCAGCTCAGCTCCTCCTAACACGCTCTTCACTCTGAATCAATGACATTCCTGGCACGCCAAGGATGACCGTCCATTACTAAGAAAAAAGGCACAGCTCTGACTCAGATTATTTCAGGTACTTCCACAGCAACTGCCATCAACAAACCACTCAGGCTGAGACCTCCAAGGGACCAGTCCAACTCTGAACCACCCGAGGCCAAATCCAAAGAAGCACAGTTTTGCATCCTCAATGTCCTCCCGATGCCTGTAGCCTTCCCAGGGGACACTTTTGTGGTTTGGACAAGCCAGAACTGAGCAGACTCCTGCTACAAGCAGCTCAGAACTGAGCAGCCTCCTGCTTCTGAGAAGCCAGAGTCCCAAATAAAACATTAAAAGCCCCGAGTTTTAACAACCTGCCCCCTTCCCTAGCTGTCTGGAGGGAAGCTGTCTCTTTGGTTTCTCCCAGCAGAGCCTGGCAGCCTGCCTGCCAGGCACACACACAGCAAAAAGACCAAGCAGGGGCACCCATTTGTTTAACACAACGCACCAGAGCTGCTCACAGCCTCCCCGGGCGGGCTTTCACCAGGTTGCGAGCAAAGCAGAGAGAACCCCAAAGCAGAGAGGGGACGCGTGGCCGGGCCCGCACC
>NW_009953489.1:4459980-4495540 GCF_000747805.2 Chaetura pelagica | reverse complement strand
GCTGAGTCCCCACCAGGTGTTCACGTGCCACCGCCCAGAGAAAAAATATGTAACTCAACTGCGTGAACATTCACAGCACGTGTTGCTGCCTGGACAGACGAGTTTATCTCATCCCATGAGCTCAGCACCCCCCCAACAGAGCCCTGTGTGTCCCCAGCACTGCCCAGCCTGTCACCCTGGGGTGACACGGTCACAGCCCTGCGGGGGTGGCAGGACGTGTCCCCGAGGAGAGGAAGGGATGTGACCCAGGCCACGCAGCAAGTCAGTGCCAGGAGTGGGGTCTGAGCCTTTTCCCACACCAGCCCCCCGGTGTGCGGGCAAAGAGGGGGAGCAGGGACCAGGGCACCCGTGCTTGGCCCAGCAGGGACTTGGGGGAAGAGAAGGAGCCCCACGAGGGGCAGTGGGGCTGCAGATCCTGCTTGCAAGAGGCCCTGAGCCTCCAAGGCAATGCTGAAACCCTGCAATGTAATTTTGTTTTCAGAGGCAAAGAGAAACAGGCAAAACTGTTTGTCATTCATCCTCCCCCCACGCTGAGCACAGCGTGCTCTCACCCTCCCCTGGCTCTCTTCCCTTTCCCTCCTCACATGCTGCCAGTAAACTGTATCACAGGGTCAGGGCAGTTGCTGCTGACAACACCAAAACCCAGACTTTTACGCCTCAGCTCCCTGTGCAGCTGAAACAACATCAGCTCCCAGGGCCTTCCAGCCCCATGGCTTTATTTCCAATGAGGACACGGAGCTGAAGATCATACACTCAGCTCTGCCCAGGGCACCAGCAGCTCCTGCCTGGGCAGGAAAGGATTAACAAAGCTGCCAGGGATGTGATATGCTTGAAAGTTTACCAGGCTGGAGGATGTGCCAGGACAATGTGGGTTATTATCCTGCTTATCTGGAGTCACAGAGGGTCAAGGGGACTTCCTGGGACACCCTGGGAAAAGGGACACAGCCTAGCACAAGGGCCTTGCACTACCCAAAGCAGCCCTGCACCTTCAGGACCTTCTCTTGGGGGCAAGGTGGATTTTAACACTGCCTGGCACAGAGCTGCAGGCATCATTTCACTTGGTGTGTTCCAAAATCAGAGGCAGCTCCTGGTTCTCCAGCAGAAATCAGTGTTGCCTCTCTGGAGCAGGGTCCTTGGGAGGGACACTGTGCTTTTCTTCAGTGTTTCCCTCTCAGGGCACTGCTGGGGTGCACATGATAAATAAGAGCACTGCTCATTCTCAGTTGTCAAAACCCTTCAAAACCCTCCAGCTTCGTCTGACCTCTATGGAAAGATGCTGCTCTGTTTGATGGGCAATCTTAACTGGTCCCTTGGTTGACCACTAAAGATGGTTTCAGGGTAGAAACACGTCTGATAATGGATAATAAATAATATAAGGCAGGAAGGCAACTGTGAGGGTTTAAAAATAGCCAGCCAGTTTCCTTTCTCCTCTCCTGGGAACCTTCTGGGTCTGAAAAGCAAAACACTCAAAGCAGGGTCAGGAGCCCAAGTTCAGGATGTTTGCTCAGTGTAGCTAACCCCAAACACTCAGTTGCCAGGGGCCAAGCTCTTGAAAATCGTAAGATTCAAACCCAAAAAACTGTCCAGGGCTTCTTACTTGCCTCTAAGCACAGAGCCAAAAGAGAACAAGCAGATCACATCCTCAGGTTTCTCCCCTACACCCTTGGAGGTCCAGAAGTTGTTGAAAAATGCAATTATTCTATAGGCACAGGACTCCAGGACCAGGGGATTTAAAAAAACAATCAATGATTGAATGACCTATTAAAAAATAATAATAAGATCATTTTACACTTGGCAACCTCAGCAAAAGCTCTTCACAACACACTGTGCCTTTGGCATTGACGTCAGCTGTAAATGCCCCATCGACTCCAGCAGGCACAGAGGGGTGCAGGAGCTGGGTGCTGTGGGAAATCCCTTCCTTCGTTTCTTTCCACCACTTTGCAGCCAGCACTTGGCTCAACACACACAAACCCAGCACTGGAGCACCCACAGATCACCAATCTCTGCTGCCCTGCTGCAGCCCCCGGCCTCCCTGCGTGGTGAGTGATGCCAGCAGGTAGCAGAGAGGGGCTTTTGCCAACTCTTAAGCCACTTTCCCCTCTGTCGCTCAATCTGTTTGGGTCAAGATCTGCAGATTCAGACCTTAGTTTGTTTCTTAGTAACCACACTCAGCACAGACCCTGAGATGTCTCTCTCAGCATGTACAAGCTCATACCCCCAGCCTTTCAGCATCCCGCTCAGCTCCATCCTCCAGCCCTCCCAGCAACTGCCCTCCTTTGCTTTCATCTCGCTGCTCCACTTCCTAGAAGGACTTTTCCAGTGTATTTCCTACAGGACAAAACTCTCAGTGACCCAGTTCCTGTGCTCTATATTGCTGGGGCTTTTTTCTCACCAGGCTACAAGCTGAGCAAGCAAGGTTGCCCACCCCAAAGCATCACTCAGAGATGCTTTCACAGGAGTCGCTGCCTCCCGCGTGGCACCAGGTCACCTGTGAACACCCCCAGTGCTCCCTCCACTGCCCTGAGGGGACACACTACCACCATCACACAAAACCCTTATTTTCTTTGAGCCTCAATGAACCTGCAGTGGGACAGATGCCAGAGCAGGGAACTGAAAAAATGCTGAGCTCAGCCCCAACTGCAGAAGGCAAGAACCAGCCCCAGTCCCCTCCAGCCAAGCCCCTCGGGAGCATCACACACCAGCAGGTTTTCCTGCTCCACAAGCAAGTGAACCAGGACCCAAACCAGCAGCCTCTGATAGGAGCTGGGCTGTTTTGTGGGGGAGCAGCAACACTACCCGGAACTCTGTCCCAGGCCCTGGCACCAGCTCACAAGGCGTGCCCAGTAAATCCCAGCAGCATTCCGTGTCAGGCTGCTGGCTAGAAAATGGAGACGACAACACTTCCTCCTATTGTAGGGGCTGGGGAAGCCCTTTTCTGTACTGTTTGTAAGGCATTTTGGAGAAAAAGTGCTAGAGAGAAGAGAATTGTTGACTAAAAGTCAGGCTGTTTGTGAACATTTGCCTTGGATCCTGAATCAAAACTTTTGGGATGTTCAGATTTCAGTCTGAGAGAATTTTCCTTTCCACTGCCCAGGTTTAATCAGAAAATCGTTCAATAATAAACAAATATAACAACAATAATAGAATCATAGAATGGTTTGAAAGGTAGCTTAAAAATCATCTAGATCCAATCCCCCTGCATGGGCAGGGACACCTCCCACCAGCCCAGGCTGCTCCAAGCCCCATCCAACCTGCCCTTCAACACTGCCAGGGATGGGGCAGCCACAGCTTCCCTGGGAAACCTGGGCCAGTGTCTCACTGGAATAATGTAATAATAATATATAATTAATTAAAATAATACATATATCAGTCATTAATTATCCTCATAACACTATTAAATACTATTATAATGAATAATAATATTGTAATACTACAACTAGTACTATCTGTTCTACTTCAGGACAAGTAAAAAAACCTCCAAGCTTGAGCAAGAAAGGGAAACAACATCACTGCTCCATTCAGTACAATCTGTATAGAGATGTCAGGTTAGAACAGCTGCTCCCAGAATCTGAGGACCAGCAGATGACCACCAGCCCTCAGTCCCTCACAGACCCAATTCTCACTTGCAAACATGAACAATGGCCCTATTTAACCAGATGTTGGTGGTGAGTCAGACACCACTTGCCACGGCTTACAGCAAGAGTGGATTTTAGAAAATTCACCCTGCCTGCAGGCTTTGGGTGTAGCTTGGGGCTGTTTCCCTGGTGGAGAACTCCTTGGGAGGAAGGATAACTTGGGCTCTCCTGCACTTTGTGTCCCTTCTGCCAGTGGCACCTGTTCTCCAGCCACAACACCCCCCCTTCCCACAGCCCCCAACTAACTACCAGGAACGAAGCTCTCCAGCCTTCCCGAAGATGCCAAACATCTAACACAGCAAGGCAACGCTCCTAATTATTCTCAGCTCCTAGCAGAGGAAGCACACCAGCTCCCTGGGCAATTAGGATCTAAAACTCTCCATTCCAGCTTCTCTGTGTTTCATTTCCTGCAGCCCCCGTGCACAGCTGGGCTGCGGCATCTCCCGCCGAGCTGCAGCAACATCAATCCAATTATGCCACAAGCCTTGGAGACTCGAGGGCTAGCAGGAACATTTTCCTCCTCCATCCTACTCCTTATGCCATCTACTTGGCCATAGCATTTGAGCATCTGCCATGAGGGCAGCCAGTGACAGCACAGCCTCATGTTTTTCAGACCTCGGGACTGCGCAGAACAAGGCCAACATGGGGGGTGGAGGGGAAATAAAGTGACTTTCTAAGAAACAACTGACCATAGTACACTTTGTGTGGGCTTTTCTGGAGAAAGGTGCCTTGAGCCCTTCACAGCAAAGCACCACACAGCCATTGGCAGTAAAAAGAAAATACTCAGAAAAAATAAGAGGCAAAATATAACTGCTAACATCAAAATAGGTTCGGAAAGCCAAAGAGAACAGGGTCCATCTTGTGCAAAGCACCAAAAGACCTTATTGCATTTTGCAGGGCACTTAGTGGCAGGGGGTGCAGCAGAACAAGCCCAAAAGCTTGCTCATTTTAAGAGGGTGGCAATACACCCAGTTTTGTTACAGACCATCCCCACATCGAGGGGGACTCGTGGCTGCAGTGGTTTCCCTGTCCACGTGCTCCCAGAGCTCAGCAGCTGCTGAAGGCTGACACACTGCAAACACAGCAGAGCTCCTCTGGTAAAGACTATTGTTTCTTGAGCTTTTTGTCTTTAAAAGCAACTTTTATCTCCCTATCTCCTTTCTGCCAGAATGTTTCAGTCAGCTCTTTCAACAAATGCCACCTAAGGTGCTTGTAACCAAAAGAGAAACAGGAAAAACAGTTTTCTGTGTTGCTTAGTGATCAGTGTACGATCAGTTTGAGCCTCCCAGGTGCTCAGATATTGTAATTTCCATCCTTGCTTGCATGGGCCCTCTGTGGATTAGTTGGGAAGAGAAAAATCACTGGTAGAAAAGAGGAGAAAGCTTATGGAGCCACTAAAATTGGCAGGGAAAGATGGGAATGGGTGTAGCCCCTGTAGACAGGGGAAACTCCTTTCTGGAATCAAAACACTCCCTCTCATCTACCAAAAAATAAAATGACATAGTGACATGTAATAATATACTGGAAACACACACCTGACTGCTGCTATTGGGCCAGGACCAATGGTGCAAAGCCCCCCAAGCCTTGCAGGGTCCCCCAGCAGTTGGAGTCACCTTCCCACAGCCAGTGCAGCACCCCAAGCCCCTCAGTGCCCACTGGATTTTCGGTGCATGGAGCTGTTCCTCCCTCCAGCACCTTTGTACCCTGCTACTGGGGCCAGACTGGGAGCAACAGCTCAGTTCACATCACTGCTCTGCTGTCACAGCTTTGGGATGCTCCTGTCCTTGCTTGGGTAGGGCTGAGCCCCCAAACCCCCTTCCCAAGCACAAATCCATGCTCTCCATGGCCAGGCTCACGAGCCTGGGTGGAAAAGCAGCAGAGCAAAGCTCTGGCTCTGCACACCTCTCAAACACACCATCAAGGACAGGCAGGAGGTTTTTCCAGTGATGATAACCAGCCAAAATGACACGTTCAGCTGAATTGTGTAAAAGGAGACTCTCAGAAACAAGAGGCTCTGGCAACTGGTCAATAGAGAAATCCCAGTGGATAATGAAGAAACTCTACTGGGCAGAGGGACGTCCTGGTCACCTGCTCTGGCCCCAGCCCTGCTCCCACTCACACCTTTCCAGATGATGCAGGTGGGCTGAGCTGCTGCCACCACGGGGTGACACATCCATGGCACAGTCTGCACCAGACAGACAGGGAACTCAGTCCAGCCCCCGGGTCCCACTCTCCAGCCGGGAAATTGGGAGGGCAGCTTTATTCTGGCTGTCATCCACTGGCTTTACCCCTGGGCTGGAGGAGATCAGTCCTCATACCCCACATATGGGGCATCCCTGAGGGCCTGCCCTCGTGTTGTAGCTCCCCAGCTCTCCCTGTGTGCTCTGACCCCTCTTTCTCCCTGGGGACAGGGATGCAGGTGCCTCAACCAATGGAAACACTACCCCAGGACACTCGGGCTCAGCTCCCTGCACAACCTGATTAGCACCATCCACTCCCCTGTCACTGGAACAATGTGTCTGAACACAGCAGGGCAGGGAATGCTGCCACAGCCCTGCTCAGGAGTCCAAGAGAAAAGTGATACCCTGGCTCAAGCACAGGGAAGCAGAACACAGAGCTGATACATTGCACAAAATTAAGTTATGTCCAAAGCCAAACTTAAATATGGGAGCCAAACAGGCTGCAAGATGCTGGGCTGCAGTGCTGAGCTCATCTGAAGAGCTACAGGTAGCAAAACAAAACTGATTTATACACAGCCTGGGTTAGAGAGTTAGCCCAGTACAGGAATAAAGTGGAAGAGAATTGAATACAAGATCCTGGAAATAAGTGGAGCAACACCAAGGTGTATACCACACACCTAACCTTAATAGCACAAATAAATCACTGAGGTTACTTAAAATAAGAAACCCAGTTAAACAGGAACAAAGGCCCTTGATGGGTGATATGGAAAAGGATGTTCCAACAATGGTCCTGTATCTCCTTGGGCTGCACAGACGTCAGGGAAAGCATACATCAAACCCTGGACATGCTGGAAAGCTGCCGGGAAAGCCACGGGAAAGCTGACTTGATTTGAAGTGAGGAGTGAAAAGCCTGGAGCCAGGATCTGGCAGAGCTAAGAGCTGATGTGATTGAAAACGAGGAGCTGAGAGAGGAGCCGGAGAGCCTGGAGCAGCCGCGGGGATGAGGGAGAGAAGCTGCAGGAGGAACGTGGTGGGAGAGACGTCCAGCAGCTGGACCAGCAGCCTGGCTGCTTGCTGACACCGTGCAGCCCCCAGCAAGGTATTTTTGGGCCAAATTCACCTCGGTCTGGCCTGGGACACAGTGAGTGGGCATGAAAATATTCTGCTTTAACAGCTTGAGTACACGCTTAGTGGTGTCAGCCACGTGAGAGCCAGGAAAAGAGGCTGGCAAGAGCTGGAAAGGGAAAGTTTCATCGCCCAGCCCTAAGCTGGGTATTGCTGAGATGAAACAAACCCTCACACGGATTAGAAGTCAATAGGATCCCCAGGTATTGTTAGACCCTCAGACAAAGGATGTTTAAAAAACATATATGTTTTCCCCTGGGTAATGACCATTTTAAAAGGTTTCCGCTCCGCATTGTTCTAGTGGGGGAAGTTACTCCAGCTCCTCTCTCACTGGCCAGCAGAATTCTTTTTGTTGTGGGTTTTTGGCATGGAGGAGCAGTGTTCTTCCAAGCAATACTGTACACCAGTGGCCGAGGGCCAGATTTATCTCTGGGTTACAGTGGCACAAATATCAACAAAGTGGGTGAGCGTCGCTGACTCACCTTGTGGGGCCGAGTCCGGCCATGGTGCTCCTGACCTTCCCCAGCTTTGTGCCTTCAGGTCCATGATTTATGCTGGTTTTCCTTCAAGTCTTGGCTCAGGGGGTCACGTTGAGTGCTGAAGAATATCAGCTTTTGTTAAAATAAAAAGGTCATCCCCGTGAGCACTGAAACTACTTGTGTTGTTTCCTATGGTTTTGTGTCTCCAGACGGTGCCTAAAAATGTATCAACTGAGAATGAAAATGTTTTTGTGGTTGAAGTGTTTGTAAGAAGCACCTCCCATGTGCATTTTCTGATGTCTAATAATACATGAACTCATGCTACAGATGTTTTGGGCCACTTACAAGATTCTTTTCCTCCTCTCAACAATCTTGTTTTATCAGATTTGCACCCACTTTCTGATCTTTAAGCCCTCGGCCAAACCCGTGGGAAGGAGGCCAGCAGGTCCAGAAGTCATCTGGGGATAGAGGACACAGGCAGACAAGACACTGGGCTGCCATTAGCCTCATTTTGCTAGGAAATCAGATTTTAAAGAATTTTCTTCCCCTCTGATTGCAGGGAAAAATGCTAGAAAAGATGATTTGAGCATTTGCAGGAAGGTCAGGGACCACGGAGGAAGTGAAACAAGCTGCTCCCCAAGGATCTCACCCAGCCCCTGCAGCGAGGCAGCACCTTGCCCACCATGAGCTTCTCCCACCTCTGACTCAGGGCACAGAAAAGATGGGCTGCTCAATCCATTCCTGAGCAGCCCCCATCATGGCAGGTCAATGTTTTTTAACCTCAGCACTGAGCGTTACCACCCGGTGCCGATGGTTAATTACCCGCTGCTGTTTGTGACGCGCAGGCAGGGAGAAGTGTCAGGGTTTCCATTCCACGTGGGTGCAGAACTGCAGCACCCACGTGCAATGCCAGCTGGGTCACACACTGAGTCACCTCTTTGCAAAAGCCAACCCCCTGAGGAGCTTCCCCTTCCCCTCTTCTTCACCCTGGGCCCCAGTGGAGATTCCCCCACCCTTTGCAAAGCTCTTTCCCGGAGCAGGGGACCTGGGGCAGTGGGTACATTTAGTAACTGAGGGAAACTGAGGTTTGCCTTAAATCTTGGATGGAGACAGGTGCCACGATGTGACAGGCTGGTTGGGCAACTTGGAGACAGGGCCCTGCCTTGTGCTGACCCCAAAATACTTGGGGGAGAAGGGCAGGGCCAGTCTCCCCTCCACCCCCAGGGCAGAGGGCAGTGGGTACAGAGGCACCGAGCCCCGTGCAGGGGAAAAAGGTGGAGCTGTGCCCACAGCTCACCCAATGCCTTCCCAGCATTTCCCCACCCCTCAACTAAATGAAAAGGGAAATCCGGGATTTTCAACTGCTTTCGATTCCCTCCTTCTCCTCACACAGCAGGGTGGGAAGGGATTAATCTCCATTTCCTGGCTCCAGCCAGTTCCAGAGCTGGGATCGCCCCCCGAGTCAGGGGCTCCCCGACCCACGACGCCGCCGGCCCCGCGTGGCTGCAGCCACAGTCTCCATCCTGCCTCCCCCCATCCTGGCACATCCCCCCAGAGCCCCCAGACGTGCCTCCCAGCTGCCATGGTCGGTCAGCCCCAGGGGTCTGGCTACAAATCACATTTCCCCCTCTTTCCTCACTTCGTTTCAGTTTCTAACATGTCCTTAGATTCCAGTATGGGAAGTGGAAGTGCTGGGGAGGGCACTAGGGTGAAAGGGAAAAACCCCAGACTCTCAGAGCAACAAGGCAAGAACCTAAAGGGAGAAGAAAAGGTTGAGCAGAAAGGGGTTATTTTGAACATGGGGGTTTTTGGGCGCTACTTCCTGACAGGCAGGAGGCCAATCACACAGAAACACAGAATCATTCTGGTTAGAAAAGACCTTTAAAATCATCAGCCTTTAAGATCACCTCAGTTCACCAGTGCTGCTGGGGGTGTTGCTCTGCATCTGCTTCCCTGTCGCCAATGGGGCAGACAGACACTACCACGACTGCCACACTGCTCATCCCAAACTGCTCCTCAACAGCCCTTGGTCCAGGGTGTCATCTGGGGTGCACAGCACCCAGCCACAAGCTACAAAGGCAGATAGAGGCTGTCAGCAGGATGGAATCAGGGATTCCCTGCTCCTGGGCAGCCAGAGGGAGCAAAGACCCAAAGTGCTCAGCCACCAAATGCTGTCACAGCACCAACACACACAGACACAGCCCCAGCACAAGCCCAGAGAAGCCAGGAGAGGAACAAAGACCCAGAGCAGAGGAGATGCCTGCATGAGTCTGCACGTCAGCTGACAACAGGAAAAATGAACACATCAGCCTTTGGATGTAAACAGCCCTTGGGGTTCATAACATCAAGACTTCACTTGAAGATAGAGAAAGTTTCTTACCATAGAAGCCCAGAGGAAGACAAGCACCTGAGATGCTGCTCACAACCAGCCTTTGCATGGTGGTAACACCCGAAATCCTCGGCCACGGCTCCCGGTGCAGGGCACACGCCACGCCAGCCCCACGCTCCCCCCACAGCTCAGCACCCGCATGACTGCAGGAGCCAGGAGTCACAAATACCAAATATCACAAGTTCTGCCCATACCCAACCACCAGCCCGCCTGGCTGGTTCCTTTCCAGCACCATCATATGACAGAGCAAACAGCTCCATCACCGGGTCTGAGAGACATCTCCTCAGGGCCAGACAGAGCCAACCCTTCCAGCAATGTGAACACTAAAACAAAGCAATTAAAACACTCCAGGTTCCCAACAGCCAGAGCCAACACCAAGCTGCCTCTGGCTGTTCTCCACACTTGGGCTTGGAGTGTTTTACCCCCTCACAAGAATGTCACTCTGAAACCAAAGATGCTCTTGGGACAGGGCTCCCAGCAGGGTAGTTCTCCACATTATTTGAAGCTCATATGGCTAAATCCAGCCCTGGCTGAACACAGCAGCAGTACCCATCTGTGCTGAAACAAAAGAAAATTGCTGTCTGATGCATGGGGACAGCAGTGCACAGGGGCAGGGGTGCACCAGAGCCATGTGTTGGCTTTGGAAAGGTGCTGAGAGCCCCAAGGCTGCTGGCCAAGGAGCAGCCAGGCAGTGACTGGGTGCCCCACGTGAGGACATTTCAGCAACATCATGGGCTGCAAGATCAGAGCTGGTGGCAGCAAGAAGTGGTGGCCCCTGCATCTGCAGTGCCAGCCACACCTGAAGACAGGGAGGATCCAACTCAAAGACATAACTGCACATTGAGACATACTCCAGACATACTCCAGATTGGGTGGCTCTATTGATGGCAGCCTTGTCCCTGGGACAGCCCCACTGCAGGACAAGAAGGACACTGAAGGGCTGAAGCCCATCCAGAGAAGGGCAACGGAGCTAGGAAAGAAGGGTCTGGAGCACAAGTCTGCTGAGGGGTGGCTGAGGGATCTGGGGGTGTTCAGTCTGTGGAAAAGCAGGCTGAGAAGAGAGCTTGTTGCTCTCTACAGCTCCCTGAAAGGAGGCTGGAGCAAGGTGGGGGGTGGTCTCTTCTACCAAGTAAGAGTGATAGAACAAGAGGAAATGGCCTCAAATTGTGCTAGGGGGGGGTTAGATTGGCTACTAGGAAAAAGTTCTTTACTGAAAGGGTTGTCAGGCACTGGTACAGCCTGCCCAGGGCAGTGGTGGAGCCACCATCCCTGGAGGGATTTAGAAAACATGTTGACGTGGTGCTGAGGGACATGGGTTAGTGACTGGCTTGGCAGTGCTGGGTTTGTGGTTGGACTTGATCTTGAAGGTCTTTTCCAACCCAAACAACTGTATGATTCCCTGTGCTCTAGCAAAGACCCCAAGAAAGCATCACAACCCGCCTTGGATTGCCTGTAACGTGCCCAACCAGTGACCCGGACCTGGCTCCCCTGAGCACAGGCAGGCAGCACGAGCAGCCCTCACTGCCTGCTTCTGTGACAGCTGCTTCTGCAGGCACAGCTCCAAGCCCTGGTGCACGGTGACAGATGACAGCAAATTGTACTGACGGGCCCTTATTGAATCCAACCACCCAGAGGCAGCTGCTCCGCGGCCGCCCTGCCGCTCATCAGGGTGCAGGGATGGAGCCCAGCCCAGAGCACACGGGCAGCAGGAACCCCCTGTGCCTCTGCCTCGGCAGCAACTGGGGACACCAAAACTGCTCTGCTGAGTTTGACGGTCCCTGTGGTACTAGCAGGATGAAAAATGAGAGCAGAGAGGGAGAAAGCTGAAAGCACAGAGATCCCGTTTCACCTGGGGAAGGGAAAGTGCAAGAGGCAGAACCCACACCTCCTGGAGATGCTGCAAGAGGAGCAAGGTCTGACCTTGCCCTCAGATTTCAGGCAGAGAAGCTGGGGCAAATGCAGGGAAAGAAGAGCAAAGCAACAGAGGAATGCTGTAGGATGTCACCTTGAGGACCAGTTGATGTAATGCCACCAAGATGGGTGGGTTTGCCTTTATTTCCACCAGCAGAGGATGCAGGACACTCTATTCTTTTCAGTTTCTGCTCCGCAGCTGGAGCTACCAAGCCCAGACCCAGGCAGGCAGGCCACTTATAAAGATACACTGAAAGCAGATTGACTGAGCAGTAACTGGAAATGTCAGCTCCTTCTGCACTGGCAGCCCAGGGAGAGCTGGCACTGTCTGAACTGCACCACAGACCCTGCCAGGGCAGCAGCGACTCCCGGCCCTGCGAGCACCCGGGCACACACGGAGCAGCCACCCAGGGATGTCACCAACACAACCAAGTCCGACCTGCTGGCTGTGCACAGACACTTAGTGAGCACCACACATCTCAACGGGACGTCCCAGAGGCTGCAATGCCAAAGCCTGGGGCAGGAGGAGCCTCTGGGGCAGCTGCACCCCAGGGAGATGCACCCAATGCTGGTTGAGGCTCCAGAGGTTTGTGTTTACATCTCCCTTTGGCAAGCCTGGTCTACTTGGCTGCATCAACACAGTCCTGCTAACTCCTCGTTTAAAGCATAACCCTGATATCCCTGGCCTGGCACTCCCCTGGCTGTATTCCACTTGTTTATGCAGCTGATGAGCAGCCACAGGCAGCAGTGCCCTGCAGCCCCACAGCAGGAGCCACAGGCAGGCTTGAAGCTGCCCCAAACATGCACAGAAGGTGTTGGATAGGCTTGGCCTTCAGCCTTGCCAGGGCAATTCCCAGAGATCCCAAGGCTTTATACAGTGCACTCCTAAGTTTCTGCCTTTACAGGTGAGAATTCAACCTGGGAGACTTTTTCCATAGTTTCCAGTTTTCTCCAAAAATCCCAGGTAATGACTCTCCTGAGGGGAAAGGAGAGTTTGGCCAAGAGCAGGGATGGAGGGATTTGTTGTTTCTGACTGTAACTGTGATCAGGAAACAGTCCTAACGCTCATCTTCAGCTCCTCCCCCTTGATAACATCTACCATACACAGGCAGTGGAAAAGAAACAGCCTTTGATACAAACACGACAGAGTTCAATTCATTGTGGGGCTGTTTGCAGCTGTGGCCTCACCCCACAGGGGATGCACCCCAAGGCTTGGTGTGCATCTTCAGCCTGTGATGGGTGCAAGTTCCAACCCCCTGTGCCTGCCTGGCTCTTGGCAAAAGTCTTTTTTGCCCCCGTCCTGGGCAGAGCCCCACCAGGAGCTGCTGCTGGGGCTGCAGGAGGTGCAGGAGTGTCTCACCCCCAGGGCTCAGCTGTCAGCACATGTTCAAGACAAGAGGATTTCACAGCAGGACAAGGAGGGTTTCACACTGTGCAACCCGCCCGCTCAGCCACCCAGGGAACACAATCACAGAATCATTAAGGTCAGAAAGGACCTCTAAGATCATCAAGTCCAACCCTCAACCCAACACCAACCATGCCCACTAAACCACATCCTGAAGTGCTAAACTCACCCCAGCACCCAAAGCCCCCCCTGGCATCCCTGCCCCACAGCAGCCCCCTGGATAGAGCTGAGCCCCACTGACCCAGCCCAGGGGCAGCATCCAGCTCCCAGCCTTAGGCATTCAGGCATTCCCAGCCCTCTCACAGTGCCATTAACAGGACATCACCCTTGAATGCGGGACTGAATCCTGAAACCAGCTCTGGTGCCCCTTGACTTAGCAGATCCCTACACCCCCTTCCACATGGAAAGTAACACCATTCCCACTCCCTCCCATGAGGATTAATTAGTTGCCATTTATGCAGCACTCCAAGGTGAGACCAGAGCTGCAGACAGGAACAACAGAGCTGGAAATTAGTAGCTCATTACTGCTGAGCTGGAAGGTTTTCCTTTGGGTGAGTACAAAGTTTCACCCAAGCTGCCCAGGTTCAGTCACTAAAACCACTGGACAAGAGGTGGAACAGAGCAGGGAATAAGCCTGTGCTACAGCAAACCTGGGAACTAAATGTTTGTTCCCATCTCCAGCTCCTCTGAGCCTGCTCTAAGGGCAAACTAAGCTTTTATCTTCTCCTGAATTCTAGTACACTGGGAAAAAAATAATATTAAAGGAATAAATTAGCATATGAAATGTAATTTAACTAATTAGCCCACTGGAGTGGAAAATATTTGCTAACCACTTTGAAGTCAAACCTACTGCACTTGCTAGGACATCACAGAGGAGAAAGGAAGGAAGTGAAGAGATGGCCAGGACAGACACCAGAGGATGCAAGTGCCTCAGCAAGACACAGAGAATTTCACCTGATAATTTCTCTTTTCCTCTCACCCTACAGAGCTGCATCAAGTGTCCAGCCGGGCTGCAGGAGCCCAAGGGCAGTGCTGCACTCCCCTCCAACTTGCCATTCTCTGGACATTGCAACAAGGGGGAATTTCCCAGCAATTGTTGCTGGGACACAGAGCTGGGGCAGCTGCATTAGCCTGGGATGTCCAGCCTTGAGTGGATGGACCCAGCAGGCAGGAGGGATGAGCTGGGATTGTGTGAGATGGGTCAGGGTAGCAGGATCCCACCACCACGGGACATCAGCTCAGGGCTCCTCCCCAGTCCTGTTCCCACTTGCAGGGAGCAGATATTGCCAATTAAGCTGACAAAACAACATGCCATGAAGCTCCTTTATATAAGGGAACTGCCTGAGATGCCACAAAAGCCGTTATATCACTTGCAACAGTCTGTTCCTCGATTTCCCCATTTCCCAGGTATAGAAACTGTTGCTCTGCTATCAGCAAAGCTTTGGAAATCCTTACCCATATTAGCAAGAGAGGCACACGGGGAAATTTTGCAACTGCTGTGGCTGAATTATGAAAGGGAGGGATGGACAGCCCCATTGAAGGCTAGCAAGGCAGATGGAAATGAGAGTCTCCTCTGCCTGACAAATAGCACCACGTTGGGGGTGGCCAGGGGGGTTGTTCCCTTTCTAGCTGATCACCCACTGACCATGGGCATGAGCAGCCCACATCTCTCCCTCACCTCCAACCATCTCCTGCTGGCTGGTGAAATGCTCCTCAAAGCAGCCCTGCTCCATGCTGGGGCAGGGCAGTTCTCCTGAAAAACAGGAGATGTGGACCCAACAGAGCTGCTGCCTCAGGGAACAGGCTTGGGCCAGGGCCTCACGTCTTGTGGGGTGCACCAATGCAGGTGGTGGTATCAGCCACAGGGAGGGGTGAGAGGGTTCACCACAGGGGCTGCAGGGGTTTTGGGAAGGGGAGCTCACAGATGGGGCCAGAGCACCTTCACAAAGGGCTGTGGGCCTTGGGGTGGGTGGGTGATGCAGCTGAGACCCTCATTGCTGGGAAAACCTCTCACTCCCTCCCCATGAAGCTGATCCCTGCTTCATGCAGAACTGCCCAAGAGCTCCCACACTTGCAAGGGGTCAGGAAGGCAATGCTGGGCCAGGGCCAGGCCACTGCAGCACAGGCAACATTTCCTGCTTCAATCCATTTCTGGATCCCCCACCCTCTTCCTAGAGCTTCCTTTGGATATGAGCACCCATAGGTCCCCAGGAAACACGGCTCCTCAACTCTTCCCAACCTGCTTGTGCCATCTCCAAGAAGAAAAGCACTTCATGAGCCTAAAAGTCCTCAAATAGAGGGGGCAAATACCAACACCCACACACACACCATGCCCACACAGGCCAGCAGATGTGACAGGGGGAGATGAGCAGATACCTGCAGGAGGGTGGGCAGGAGACACCAAACCCTGCCTGGCTGGGGGGGGGGATCATTCAGCTGTGAAAGAGGAGTTTCCCCATCACTCCACAGACAGAGATGCCGCTCGGGACTTCCCCGCTGGCATTTCCCCCCCAGCCTGTTCTTTGTAGCAGAGGGAAGTGCCAGCTCATGGGAGCTACACCCCCACTTTCCAGGAATGAAAATCCGAGGGAGCACCCTCAGCCCAGAAGCAGCAGCAAACAAGCACAGCAGTCCCTAATCCAGCCTATGCTCAATCCTATGGGTCTCATCCTGCTCTGCCCAGCGCAGGAGAGGGCAGGGGATGGAAGCACCAGTAGAGCTGGGATAGATGATCATGGCTGGGAAACATGGTACCCACAGAGAGCCTCAATTTAAGTGGAAATGGGGATGCTGGAGCCCACACTCCAACCCTGCCCTCATGGCAGCTTCCCCAGGAAAGCACCAACCCCTTCCATCCTGCAGAATGGAGCAAACACCCCAGCTGTGACCCATGTGCTGGATTCCTGACTGATGCCTCCCTTTGACCCAGCAGCCACCCAGGGGTTAGTGGGACTCCCTAAAAACCCAACCAACAACCCCCCTAACGCAGCACAGAACCCTCTCCATTATTCTTCTTTTCTGCATTAAAACCAGCAGTAAGACTGAGCGAGCAGGGGGCATTTCCAAGTGACCCAGGCCAGGCCACCCCCGTGACCGGCCCCAGGTGCTGCCCAGGTGAGCACAGGTCTCCAGCTCAGGCTTCCCCCTCTGCAGGGAAGGGGAAACCTCCAAACCTCCACCTCCGTCGGGCAAACCCTGAGGATCCCCGTGCCGCACCACGGCCGCAGGGAAATCCAGCAGCAGATTGCACTGCTGAGCAGGGACGGGCATCACCCAGCCCGGGCATCACCCAGCCCGAGCCTCGAGACACGCGCTGCTCCAGCACCAGCGGAACCAGCACCAGCGGAACCAGCACCGGGACCCCCCAGCCCCTGGTTCCCTGGCTCCAGCCCGTGCTCCAGCCTTCCCACACTTGCCGCAGCGACCAACAGGGCTTTTGGGGGGAATTTCCCACCCCCGACACACCCCCCCAGCTCTGCAGTGGCCATCACAGGTATCCTCGGGAGTGCAGCAACACAGGAGATCCCAGCAAAGCCCTGGGGTGTTTCTAAATATCGGAGGCTCCCTGCAAGCCCCCTGTCCCTGCAGGGACACTGCTGAGCTGGGGGTCCCCACCCCTGCCAAGGTCCAACACACCATCCTGCAGGAAAGTCCTCCCTGCTCCAAGGGAAGCAGGCTCATCTCTGTACCATCATTTCACCTCTTTAAATGCACAGAGAAGGTGGAAGAGAAGGTAACGGTGACATATCAGTTGTTTGCCATCAGGAAAATCTGGATTCAAGGCTCCTGCAGTGATGCTACAAACACTAAACACAGCAACAACATGGGCTTTCCTTGCTCCAAAATCAAAGGAAATTTTGCTTCTGATTCTAATTTTAACAGCACCTGGATCACACTCAAACCCCTTACACAGGCAGGACAATGAGCACTTACCACCCATAAGCTCTGGAAAGCATTGCCCCCTATTTCAGGCTTTCCAGCAGCTTGATCACAGGTCCCTTCTTCCACAGTCAGATTTATGGTGTATTTCTGCAAGGGGCAGAGCTTGGGTGACAAGAGGAGCCCTTGCCAGGAACCCCCTGACCAGAGCACATGGGGAATCCTCCACCTCATTGCTGCAGCCAGTGCCAATTTTTGGATCATGGACCAAACCCTTCCCTTGGTGGCAGCTGCAGCAGAGCAAGGGGGCAGGATCTCTGCCCACACAGGCAGCAGGACCAGGCAGGGCAGCCATCAGGGTGCACGGAGGCAGAGCCAAGCCCTGCAGCCCATCACTGCCTCCCAGCTTTTCCCACCCAAGGCAGGAGAGCCAGGACACACACACAGCAAAAGCTCCCTCCTGTACTGAGCAACAACACAAGCATTCTTCTTTCCACACAGCAAGGCTTCCCTTCCTTCCAAAACTCCTCCTTTGGTTTTGGTGCCCTGGGTTTGGCAAGTGCAAGACACGGTTTGCCTCAAAACACCCCACTTCAGAGAGGAAACAGTCACATCCAGAGGCGGCGCCAGCTCTTGGTGTCTTTCACTTGGCCAGAAGTTCAGCATCCCCGGGTATCTCCGGGGTGGGGTCAGTCAGGGCACCTCTGTGCCCCTCGCACACCCACCCCATCCCCAGCGCTGGCAACGAGCTGGTGGCTCCGTTGCCTTCTACTTACATCATCATCCTGCACGCTCAGGGGGATATCCAACATGCACATCTGCACCGGCTGCACCAGAGCCTTCTGCACGTTGAACAAAGGTTTTGCCTCCATCTTCCCAGGGATGGAGGGGCTGCTCATTCTTCTCCCTCTCCTCCTCCTCTGTCTCCTCTTCCAGGAGCAGCTCCAGCCCAGGAGGCAGCGAAAACAGATCCGGACACCTCTCCCCGCTCGGTTTTGCTGTGACCCATGTGCTGGATTCCTGACTGATGCCTCCCTTTGACCCAGCAGCCACCCAGGGGTTAGTGGGACTCCCTAAAAACCCAACCAACAACCCCCCTAACGCAGCACAGAACCCTCTCCATTATTCTTCTTTTCTGCATTAAAACCAGCAGTAAGACTGAGCGAGCAGGGGGCATTTCCAAGTGACCCAGGCCAGGCCACCCCCGTGACCGGCCCCAGGTGCTGCCCAGGTGAGCACAGGTCTCCAGCTCAGGCTTCCCCCTCTGCAGGGAAAGGGAAACCTCCAAACCTCCACCTCCGTCGGGCAAACCCTGAGGATCCCCGTGCCGCACCACGGCCGCAGGGAAATCCAGCAGCAGATTGCACTGCTGAGCAGGGACGGGCATCACCCAGCCCGGGCATCACCCAGCCCGAGCCTCGAGACACTGGCTGCTCCAGCACCAGCGGAACCAGCACCAGCGGAACCAGCACCGGGACCCCCCAGCCCCTGGTTCCCTGGCTCCAGCCCGTGCTCCAGCCTTCCCACACTTGCCGCAGCGACCAACAGGGCTTTTGGGGGGAATTTCCCACCCCCGACACACCCCCCCAGCTCTGCAGTGGCCATCACAGGTATCCTCGGGAGTGCAGCAACACAGGAGATCCCAGCAAAGCCCTGGGGTGTTTCTAAATATCGGAGGCTCCCTGCAAGCCCCCTGTCCCTGCAGGGACACTGCTGAGCTGGGGGTCCCCACCCCTGCCAAGGTCCAACACACCATCCTGCAGGAAAGTCCTCCCTTCTCCAAGGGAAGCAGGCTCATCTCTGTACCATCATTTCACCTCTTTAAATGCACAGAGAAGGTGGAAGAGAAGGTAACGGTGACATATCAGTTGTTTGCCATCAGGAAAATCTGGATTCAAGGCTCCTGCAGTGATGCTACAAACACTAAACACAGCAACAACATGGGCTTTCCTTGCTCCAAAATCAAAGGAAATTTTGCTTCTGATTCTAATTTTAACAGCACCTGGATCACACTCAAACCCCTTACACAGGCAGGACAATGAGCACTTACCACCCATCAGCTCTGGAAAGCATTGCCCCCTATTTCAGGCTTTCCAGCAGCTTGATCACAGGTCCCTTCTTCCACAGTCAGATTTATGGTGTATTTCTGCAAGGGGCAGAGCTTGGGTGACAAGAGGAGCCCTTGCCAGGAACCCCCTGACCAGAGCACATGGGGAATCCTCCACCTCATTGCTGCAGCCAGTGCCAATTTTTGGATCATGGACCAAACCCTTCCCTTGGTGGCAGCTGCAGCAGAGCAAGGGGGCAGGATCTCTGCCCACACAGGCAGCAGGACCAGGCAGGGCAGCCATCAGGGTGCACGGAGGCAGAGCCAAGCCCTGCAGCCCATCACTGCCTCCCAGCTTTTCCCACCCAAGGCAGGAGAGCCAGGACACACACACAGCAAAAGCTCCCTCCTGTACTGAGCAACAACACAAGCATTCTTCTTTCCACACAGCAAGGCTTCCCTTCCTTCCAAAACTCCTCCTTTGGTTTTGGTGCCCTGGGTTTGGCAAGTGCAAGACACGGTTTGCCTCAAAACACCCCACTTCAGAGAGGAAACAGTCACATCCAGAGGCGGCGCCAGCTCTTGGTGTCTTTCACTTGGCCAGAAGTTCAGCATCCCCGGGTATCTCCGGGGTGGGGTCAGTCAGGGCACCTCTGTGCCCCTCGCACACCCACCCCATCCCCAGCGCTGGCAACGAGCTGGTGGCTCCGTTGCCTTCTACTTACATCATCATCCTGCACGCTCAGGGGGATATCCAACATGCACATCTGCACCGGCTGCACCAGAGCCTTCTGCACGTTGAACAAAGGTTTTGCCTCCATCTTCCCAGGGATGGAGGGGCTGCTCATTCTTCTCCCTCTCCTCCTCCTCTGTCTCCTCTTCCAGGAGCAGCTCCAGCCCAGGAGGCAGCGAAAACAGATCCGGACACCTCTCCCCGCTCGGTTTTGTCAGCACATCTCGCCAACAGCCGCTGCTTCTGCTGCTCTCACAGCTCTCATTTCCTTCCCTTGCAAATCAAAGGGCTGCGAGCGAGGAGCCGCACCGGGGCTGGGTGTGCGCGCTGTGAGCAGGCGCGGCCGCTGCGAGCAGGTCGGGCAGGAGCGGGGCGAGCACCCGGGTCAGCACCCCGGGTCAGCACCCCCGGCCGCCTCCCCCCTCTCCCAGGGCAATCCCCGCGCCGGCTCCGGCTGCTGCTCCGCACCCAGGCGAGGTTTCCAGCCTCATCTACACGCGTGACACTCGCGAACCCCCTCGCATTGTCTCCGAGACACAACAGGTCCTGCCTGCTGTTGGTTTCTGATTGTGATCAGGCTGGGTCTGGAGCAGCTACAGCGTTTCCCTCTGGCTGTTGAGGCAGGAGAACGAGCAGAGCTGGAAGGATGAGAGGGTGTGAGACACGGAGCGTGAATGATCCGGGCTGGAGCCTCCCCTTTTCTTTCCTCCTCTGCTTCCATCCCCGCTTGCCATTGTTGGAGGCAGTTGCAGCTCAGTGCCTTCCTGCACTCCAAGGACCACGGGGAGGCTTCAATAATTCACCTCCAGCGACTGCTCAGGGAACCTCATGGCACTGAAAATGCCACGTGGCACTAGGACAACGAATATGGGTGATTATTTTGTTTGCAGGTCAATCCTGCCTGGAAAGTTTTGCCCAGGTGAGCATGGCACTGGCTGCCTTTTCCACCAGCCTGAGCCTGCGGCTCCAAAAAGGAGTTTTGCTCAAGGGAACGTGGCACAAAATGGGGTGGGTTTGTCACAAACAGCATCTTCCTACAGAATTTGCACCACCAGTTGCAGCAGGATGAGTATCAACACGGAGCAACATCAACATCACCTGCACACACACATCACATAGATTGTTACTGCTCTCCCAAACAAGAGGAAACCCAGAGCCACATCCTTGAGCCATCTCCTCATCCCCAGGTTCTGGCCTCACAGCTGCCCTTCTTGCTGGCCCAGGAGGGAGGACAAAACCAGGGTGAACAGACCTTCTCCAGGCAGGCATTTTTCAGTGCTTCCCATGACTGCAGGCAGCTGTGGGTCCTGCTTTGGGCCTGCCCCTTGATGCGTGCAGGGCAAAGGGCTGGGGCAGTGCAGCCCTGCCCTGACTTTCCCAAATCCAGCTGCTGCCCAAGGCCACATCTGGATGTCAAGAGCAGCTCCGGGCATTCCCATAGCGTTACACAAGCTGGGCTGGGTGAGCCCTGCTCAGATCCAGTCCTGCTCCCTCCTGCCTGCCCAGCTGGGCTGAGCAGTTCACAGAGAAGCCAGAGCAGCCCAAGACACTGGGGTGAGCTGGGTCTGACCCACACATGGGACCTTCCAGCCACTGGCAGTCAGAGCTGGGCATGTTCCCAGCAGGCTGGGGCAGAGCATGGGACTGCAACAGGGTCCAGCCCATGGCTCCCAGGAGAACACAAGGGTGAGAAAGGCAGTGCTGACGTGCTGCTGGGATGGGAGCTCATGGACAAGGCTGGAACAAGACCAGATAAATCCACCATAAGTTAGTTTTAACTGGAAATCAGGCAGAAGTTTCAACCACCATATGGCTGAGATGAGCAGAAGCACAGGGTGCAGAGGCTGGAGCTGCAGCAGCCCCAGGAACAGCCTCACAGGGGAGGAGAGGCAGGAGATCACAGCTACAGCACATGGACACAGCATCATTCCCAGGGCTGTGCCCCAGCTTCTTGCTGACAGCATGTTGGCAACTCTCTGACTCCTTTCAAGGCAGAGATGTAGTGCCACAGCCCAGGAAACACCCTGGCACGGGCAGTCACTGCCCTGTTAGGTACTCAATGCCTCGGTGACTCAATACAATGGGCATTCCCATGGAGGACAGTCCCACATTTTCTCACCCCTGTCACCAGCAGCAAAACGTGTCCCCAGCAGGGGCAGCACCCACGGCTCAGTTCCAGGAAAGGTGATTCAAACCCGGGCTCCAGCCCCAGCTCAGGTTACTCACCTCCCTGCAGCACCAGGGCAGCAGAGCATGGCTTTCCAGTAACAACTTTCCAGTAACAAGCTGGGCATGGCCAGCTGGGACTGCACCTTCCCAAGGGCCAAAGTGTCTGCATCAACATCCTGAGGACACAGATTTCACACTCAAGTGCCAAAGTGTCCAAGGGCTGCCATCCTCAGGAACCCACCTATCAGCCTGCTCAGCAGCTAACCATTCCCATGGGAACAGGAGTCTGCAAAGGTCATATGGAGATTTAGGAGTCCCAATACCTGCTGGTGTCAGGGTCTCTGGGTCTCCTCCAGACCTCACAGTAGCAGCAAAGGAGACACAACCGAGGTTGCTACCCCAGAACTCACCCTCCTGGCAGGGGCTCAGTCTGCTCTGCCTCACCAGGCAGGCATAAAGGTGCCAAAGGGATAACCCTTCTGGAAAAGTCACAAAGCACATGGGCAGGCTGCAAAGGACAGCAAAACTCCAAGTGCAGAGGCCAGGAGAGGTGCCAAGCACAGCAGCAGAAGTTGGATGAAAGAACAGCAGCTTTGGAGAACAATCTTAAACCAACAGCAATGGGACTCAAGGGACGGGAGCTGATGGGACATGAGAGCTGCTGTGCATGGAAGGCTTCAGCCAAAGGTAACCAGCTAGATGTTTTGGGGCATTCACACAGTCCCAGGGACAACCTGAAACCTTCCCCTCCTCACCAGGGGCCAGCTTGTGCAGGTGCACCCACCAGCCACCCCTGACACCTGCCCCGAGTCACTGGGCAAGGTAACGGTCCCTCAACCAGCAACGTGGATTTGAATGACTTCCCATTGGGAGATCCTCAGCAAAAGCACAAGGCAAAGATTCCCCCGGCATCAAACCAGCCCAGCCGGGATGATCCTACACAGGCTTTTGAATGACAACCTCATCCTACTCCTCCTCCTCCAGCTTGGCTGGCAGGGCTGGGAACCGCGCTGCGGTCCCGGCAGCAGCAACCGAGCCCCCCGAATGTACCCTGGCATCAGTGACAGAACAGCCACCCCACAGGCACAGGACTAACTCTGCTGGAGCTCAACAGCAGCAGGTGCCAGCCCAAGGAGCAGGGAAGCCCTGCAAGGGGTGGAGGAGAAATCTCCCCCTGGTATTGCCTTACCCCAGTGACCACTCCTGGCAGACAGGGAAGCCCCAGCACAGCCACTGATGCTTCCCCATTTAATTTTGCACTGGAGCTTTATTGTTTCTTGCAGATCCAGCTGAGCAGATAAAGCCCATCATGAGACCTCACTGCTTAGCAACCATGACTGGAAAAACACTGTTTTCCAGTAAGAGTCTTGGCAGGAACAGAGCAACTGCAGGGCAAATAAATCGTGATCCCTACACCAGACACATCCTGCTCCTAACTGCTCTGCTGCTGCCCCAGGGAGAGACTGACTCCTTCACTGGGAAGTGCATCCATCCCTCCAGGTCTGAACAGCCTCTGCTACCCCACAACCTCAAGCTTTTGGCCACACCGTGATGAATCTCTGCAGAGGTGGACACAACTTTCAGTGACAAACTCACAAATCAGAGAATCTTAGTACCCAGCACAGCTGCAAGGGTCTAAACACCCAGAATGCTGCAAGAAGCAGTGACCAACACCTCTCACCTTGCTGGTCGTTCCTTACATCAAGTGACTCTTGAGGACAAAGGCCCACCTAGGGAAGGCTGACTCCAAGGCTTGGTGAAGTCAAGCATCAAAGACTCCCACAAAAATAAAGAAATTCCACAGAAAGAACAATGGCGAGTTTGTTTTTCAAAGGAAATTGCAACTCCATGTACTGCCTGCCAGCCCAAACATCCCTGCATCCTGCAGGAGAACGTGGTACTTGAGAGAAATGACACAAAACCCACTGGTTTATTTGCACTGTGTGAGGCTGATAGAAAAGGCAGGGAGGAAACAGAGCAGCACGACAAGGGAAAGGCAAATGGAAAATCCCAACAGCTCTTCTCCTTTGATACTTATCAGTAATAGAAAGAGGAAACCTGCTTTCAAAAAACACAGAAATCCCAACCCAAGAGGATCCCTCTGAAGAAATCTGGCATTTACAAGAAGCCTATGGGTAGATTTAGAGGGGCAGATACAGGCACAGACATGGAGGTGGATGCCTAGAAGGAATTCCAGGAGACCATGAGCAGGTAGGATACCTGTTTTGCACTAAAAATGCAAGGAACCATGGAATCCAACCTCCTGAGTGCTTCTGTACATCCCATTTGAAATCCATCTGTCTTGTCCCAAATGACCCACAAGAACAAATCCCATTGTTTTGTATCTGCACCCTTAGTTTTAGGCACCTATTTGAAGAAGCCACCCTTGTTCCCTTGAAGCTACTCCTGATGGTGGCCCCAGCCCCTGCCACACCTCGTGCCTCTGGCATCCTGAGCCAAATACATTCCTCTGCTCCCCAGAATAGATACCTATGCAAAATTAATTAGCAATCAAGCCCGTGCAAAGCATGAGATGGCCTTTTAATAGGTGCAGAGCAGCAATTACCAATGAAGAGTGAAAGCCAACAAGCATAAAAGGGGTGTGTGTGTGAGGGGGGGAGGGAGCCAATGGGTTTCCTTGGGATGCCTCCACACATTTACCACTTGAGGGATTTCAATTTTCACACTCCCCTGGGGGCTAAGAGTGCACCCTGGGAGGCAGCATGTCCCCGTGGGGAGGGGATGGGGATGTTTCCCCGTGGCCTCCCCCCTCCATGGTCCCTGATGGGCTGTGCTGGATGGGTCTCCATGGAGACGGTCACCGCAGCAACAAGGACCAGAGGTGCAGCTCCTGGGGCTGCCAGGGGGTGGAAATGAGACTCCGGACCATCTCACCCCAGAGGGAAGGGACCATCAAGTGCTCCCCACACCCCTCCCTTCTCCTCCTGAGGCTGCATCCCTGCTCAGCGGGAGGAAAGGGCTCCAGCTGCCTCATCCCTCCCTGACAGCGCTTCATCCTGCTGGAATCAGTCCCAGGGGAGCTGGCAGCGCTTCATTCTGCTGAAATCAGTCCCAGGGGAGCTGGAAACACGGAGCTGTCACGGTGGGGACGGCCCAGGGAGGGAGCTGTGCCCGAGGCTGTCATGGCAACAGTTTATTGAGTTTCCATAACTGCCCTTCCCCCCCCACCAGAGGTGGGGACAGAGCCCAGGCTGGGGATGCTGATGGAGGAAGCCCCAGGGTGGGCAGAGCTGCCCAAGGAGGGGACTCCAGCCCCCACCTTGGCACTGCACATGGGGGGGAGGAAGGACCTCATCCCTCCCAGAGCAGCTCCCCACTCCCTCTCATGGCACTGGTCCCACCACGCTGCTGGAGGGCAAGGTGGGCAGTCACCAAACAGCTCCCTGCAGTTCACAGCTGCCCCCACCATCCTCTCCTCTTTCACCCCCAAACTAATCTCAGTTTCCTGCCAGATTGAGCCCATTCAACAACATCCTCCCAGTCTCCCCATCCCAAGTGCTGCTGGAGTGATCTGGGCCCAGCTCTCAGGCAGGGAAATCCCTGGCACAACACCTGGCACAGATGTTCTGGGCATCTGTTGCTGGGGTGACTGCACTCATGCAGGGGTGCCCACCTCCCCAGGCTGGGCACATCCAGCAGGCTCCAGAGCTGGGGGCTGCAGAGGTACCAGTGTGGGAGGATGACACCAATGGCCACGTGCCCATCACAGCTGTTCCCTGCCAGCTCCAAACACGAGGAGAAGCCCCATCATCTCTCAAAACATCTGCCCATCAGGGGAGCTCACAGCACAGACAGATTCAAGAAAGAAGGGGCCCAAGAATAAGCTCCCCAACATCAGCACACCTTGGCTTCTTTAGGGCCAGCTCCAGACCATGCCCTGGCAGCATGTCCAGCCATCCCAATAGGACCCAGGTGGGCACAGTGCAGGGTACAGGGCTCAGCTGCCCCCACACCAGCCTGGCAGCACCAGCAGGCACTTCTCACTGCAAAGAACATCTTTGCTGGAAAAGGAGAAAGATTCTGGAGGAAACAGGAGACCTGAGGGCACCAGCACAACACAACAGTCCCCACCATCACCAATTAAAATTTCTCTGCCAGGGTTTTTTTTTTACTCCAGGCTGGAGCAGCAGACATCTGTGTGGGAGCCCAGGCAGGCAGCAAGGCCAGGGCACCTCTCCAGGCACAGTCTGCACACAGCAGGGCCTGCAGGCAAGCAGGGGGCACCCAGAGGTGATGAACAGCCTCACCACCCAGAGCACTCACCCCAGACACAGCACCCACTAATGCACCCATCTGAGCCTCCAGCACCCTGAAGGGTTGTTCCCTTCAGCATGGTTTTCCAGGGCTGAGCTGAAGCTTAAATAAAAGCAAAGGAGGATATTCCTGTCTCCCCAGCCCTGGAGCCTGCTCTGCCTGCAGAACTTTGTGCCCTGGAGACTGAAACCACCTCAGCTCCTCATGCACACTTCAGCCTGCACAGCCCTTGGCCAAGAGGTTATCTGCAGCCCCACATGAGTGTCACTTGGCAGACAATGAACTGCAGGCTCAGAGAGATAAGAGAAAGAGATGGGGCTGTGGCAGCTCAGAGGGTTCCAGCCAAAGGCTCTCCCAGTCCTCCCTCTTCATGCTTGCTGTCCAGGGTAGGGAGTTTCAAAGAGTTTTCACCCTGTGCAGTCCCCTCTCCCCCAGCCCTTGTTACCCAGGCGGGTGGGAAGCACTTGTCACACAGCCAGGATTCCTGGAGCAGCTTGACTGTCCTGGAAGGTTCTTTCAGGGCTGCCTTTCAGCTGCTCCCCACCCTCCTGTGATGCCAGTGAAGAGTCTGACATTCTTTCCTTGGCTGTAAGGGCAGCCCCCACCTTTTGCAGACCTCTCCCACGGCCCTGGGCCAGAGAGGGACAAGCATTTTAGCCCAGACCCCCCTTCCAGGAGGGTGAGGGCAGCAAGCACAGGCAGCACTGACCAAACCCCAGGGCTGTCAGCTCTGGGGGACACAATCCAGAGAGCAGAGGGGCCCTTCCCTGACCTCCCCCAGGGCTGTGGCTGGACCTCAGCTTTCCCAGCCCCAACACAGCACAGACATGCCACAGGGGGGGCTGCACCCCCAGCCCTACCCCCTGCAGCCCCTCAGGGTCTGGGAGCCTCCTGCTCTTTGGGGATGGAGACCTGTGAGCTCACTTTGCACTGCACAGATCAACAAGCCATCCTGCCAACCTGCTGTCTCCAGATGCTTTCCTACAGCAGAGAGGGGGGCAAAGCCCCCTCAGGCATTGCAGAGCTGTGCCTGCTCTCAGCTTTTAGGCCAAGCTTCCATTTCTGGCTGGAGAGAAGGAAAATGCCTGCGTTTCCCACACCAGCCCTGCAGCAGGCAGGGGAGCTGGGGAACAGCAGCCAGTGCTTTGGGACACGAAGCCATGGGGCTGCACCAGCCTCCCAACTGCCTGTGTGCTCCCAGGCCCTGCACCAACCAGGGCCTTCCCAGCTGGAGAAACATCTGGCTGGTGCTGGTGGATGCTGAGAGCATCCTCTGCGTGTGCAGGAGGCCCCAGGGGAGCAGGGGAGGGGGTCTGTGCTCTCCCCAGCACCCTACCCAGCACAGGCAGCGACTGTGCTGTAAATCGGATGGAACTCAGCCCTGGGGGCCCACATTGGTGGCTGTTGCCTAACGACAGGAAAGCCTTATAATCCTATTAACTAAACACCCTTTCAAGCAGCACTGGGAGCAGCAAAGGGGACTTGTGTAAGCAGTGAGAGCCCCCCAGTGCAGTCCCCAGCTCCCTGAGGGGCCGGGTGAGTTCCCCAAACCTGGGGCTGTGACACCAGCAGGTGCAGTGTGGGTGGAGGCTCCCAAAGACATGTTGGATCCTACCCAGAAACACATACTTGGGCTGCAGGTCAGAGTGCAAAGGAGCTAGGAGGCCTTGCACAGGGAAATGGTGCCCACACGTGCAAACTTGCAGAACTTGGACCCTGAAATATTGACCAATATATAATGAACAGGTTGCCCAGGGAAGCTGTGGCTGCCCCATCCCTGGCAGTGTTGAAGGGCAGGTTGGATGGGGCTTGGAGCAACCTGGGCTGGTGGGAGGTGTCCCTGCCCATGCAGGGGGGTGGGACTGGATGATCTTTAAGGTCCCTTCCAGCCCAAACCATTCTGTGATTTTATGATTCTATAATTGCATTTCAATCTCTTCCTAATTATCACCACCTGGCAGCACTTGTAGCTGTTTCCCAAAAAAAGATACATCACTTTGGCTAAAACACACAAGTATTTCAGGGATGCATGCGAAATTCATGCTGACTTCCTAAGGAGAAAGGACACATTTCAGAATACTTCTATTTGCAAGACGTTTCAAGATTGCACCCCCCAGCCTTCCTCTGCGTGTGCAGGAGGCCCCAGGGGAGCAGGGGGGGGGGTCTGTGCTCTCCCCAGCACCCTACCCAGCACAGGCAGCGACTGTGCTGTAAATCGGATGGAACTCAGCCCTGGGGGCCCACATTGGTGGCTGTTGCCTAACGACAGGAAAGCCTTATAATCCTATTAACTAAACACCCTTTCAAGCAGCACTGGGAGCAGCAAAGGGGACTTGTGTAAGCAGTGAGAGCCCCCCAGTGCAGTCCCCAGCTCCCTGAGGGGCCGGGTGAGTTCCCCAAACCTGGGGCTGTGACACCAGCAGGTGCAGTGTGGGTGGAGGCTCCCAAAGACATGTTGGATCCTACCCAGAAACACATGCTTGGGCTGCAGGTCAGAGTGCAAAGGAGCTAGGAGGCCTTGCACAGGGAAATGGTGCCCACACGTGCAAACTTGCAGAACTTGGACCCTGAAATATTGACCAATATATAATGAACAGGTTGCCCAGGGAAGCTGTGCCTGCCCCATCCCTGGAGGTGTTGAAGGGCAGGCTGGATGGGGCTTGGAGCAGCCTGGGTTGGTGGGAGGTGTCCCTGCCCATGCAGGGGGTTGTAACTGGATGATCTTTAAGGTCCCTTCCAGCCCAAACCATTCTGTGATTTTATGATTCTATAATTGCATTTCAATCTCTTCCTAATTATCACCACCTGGCAGCACTTGTAGCTGTTTCCCAAAAAAAGATACATCACTTTGGCTAAAACACACAAATATTTCAGGGATGCATGTGAATTTCAAAATGACTTCCTAAGGAGAAAGGACACATTTCAGAATACTTCTATTTGCAAGACGTTTCAAGATTGCACCCCCCAGCCTCCTGGCTTGCAATGACAGTGAGAAAAAAAACCCAAACAACAAATCTAGCTTGCAGAGGATGTAAAATCCCCATTTCCCACCCAGCCCCAGGCACCCCAGAGCCATGAGGCATTTTTGTCTGGGGGTGAGAAGCCTCCGTGCTCCTGTGAGCCCTGAGGAAACACTTGCTGAGACACATGTGGGGACAGAGACTGTACGTCCTGGTTTAAGGCAGGAGCAGGGACAGTGACCAGAGCTGCCCAGTGCCACAGGAGGGGCTGTGCCACCACCCAAGGTGCTGATGTCTCATCCAACTAAAACCCCTTTGGGTCCAGATCTCCCCTAAATGGTTGGGACACCCGCAGCAGGAGCCTGAGGAGGAGGGTCTGTGCTGCAGCAGGAAGGACAGAAATGCACCTTTCCCAGACTGTGGAAGGGTTTATCACTCCTCTCCCCTTCCCTTTAATGATTCACACAGCACTGCAAATTGCCAGGCCTCCTGTTTTCCACGATGGGCAGTGGATGCAGGGGCACAGGACAGGCTCTTTGTCCAGGGACGTGATGCTGCAGGTGTCCCCAGCAGGGTCAGGAGCCCAGGCACAGCCATCTGAAACAAAACCCTTCCCCCTTTCAGGGCTTGTCCCACTGGGAGCAACATAAAACCTCCCTCCACGGGCACTGGAGAAGGAGCACGTCCAGTTTCCCCAGGCTGGGGGTCCAGAGCTTGCAAACCCACCCCACCAAGGCACAGGGTTTGCAGCAGCCCCGTTGTTGTGGTGCCACAGAGGCCAGCAGGGCCACCAGGCCTGCCTGTCACCATGGAAATGCTGAACAGAAGGGTTTGAAGCCTGCTGGGACTTTCAACCTCTGCCAAGCAAAACAGGGCCCTTAAAACAACCACGAGCCCTGAACACTTGCATGAGAAGGGGACTCGTGCTCCCCTTGGCCCGCCGGGCACGAGGCTGCTAACGTGGGACTTCTCCCAGGGAAATAGCCCCTGGAGAAAGGACATTCCCTGCTCTTTCAGCCCCATCCCGGGCTGCTCCCTCTCCTGGTGGGTACCCACCGGAGCATGGAACCACAGGATCATGGAACCACAGGACCATGGAACCACAGGATGCGCTGGGTTGGGATGGATCACCTGGTCCAGCCCTCCTGCAGTGAGCAGGGATGGGATCTGCCCCACAGACACCCCACAGCTCAGGCACCGCTGGGTTTGGGGTCTGCACAGCCAGGGCTTTTGCACCTCTCAACCCCCACTGCCCTGCCCCCCTGGGGCTGCTCATCCTCCCAGCAGAGGGGCCCAAGGCAGCCAAGAGCCAGGGCTGTTCCTGCTCCCCCCGAGCAGGGCAGCCCCAGCCCCCCTGCCCAGGATGTCCCTGCCTGTCCCAGCCCTGGCTGAGCCACCAGCCCTGTCTGTCACCTCCCCAGGGAGGTGAAGGTCCCAGGCCACACGGGACACGGCTCCGAACAGGAAACACACGGTGGGAAATCCGCTGTGAGGAGGCAGCAGAGGGGCCAACAGAGCAGGGCAGGGAAGCTGCCAAAGATTTCAAAGGAGCCTTTGGGCTGCCCGGAGAGACGACCCTGACCTCCCCTTCCCACGGCCACAGCTCCTCAGGGCTGGCCTGGCCTCTGCAGCCTCTGCTTCCTGCCCTCGGGGCAGGCAGGGTGTTTACAGCAAGGGAGCAGGAAGGAGACGGGGCTGCCCTGAGGGGGGACAGATGAACATCCTGAGAAACCCACCCGGGTGTGGGGCAGGCACAGCTCTCGGGGGGGTATCAGCCAGCACGTCCCCCCAGGGAGGCTGTGAGCAGGTCCTTGTGGCCACATGGTGAGCCCTGAACAGAGCAGAGCCAGGAACCTGCACTCCAGCTGCACACCCGTCCCCTCCTCTGGTAACACCAGGAGGGCTCCTGTCCCACAGGGCATCCCTCCTACCAGCACAGCTCACCCTGCAGTCACATCACACCTGCCTTGTTTTCCCTCCTCCCTTTCTTTTCTAGACCCTACAGGGAAGTGTGGAGATGTGTCTGGGATGCCTTCACATCCCAGAGCTCTGGCACCACATCTAAAACTCTTCTCATCTTCTCCAGATCCTACACAGACCAAGATCCCCCACCCGTTCTGAGCTGCAGTGGGCAGGTGACCCCTGGGGCACCGCTGTGCCCCTTCCTCCCCCCCAGCTCCCTTGTCCTGCCTCTTTCCTTCCTTTCCCCACATCTTTGAAATCTCCCTCTGGGCAGGGTGGTGAAGGATGATGTAGCTGCAGCTTGTCCAGGGAGCAGACAACGTTGACCAGCCCCAAGTGCAGGAGGGCAGGAGCCTGCAGGGCCAAGGTGCAGCACAGCTCCCTGATCCTGGGAACACCAGGGGCTGGAAATCATTGCAGTGGCTGAACTCCCACTGTGCTCCCAGGCCTCAAGGGAGTGGGAACTCAGCCCTGGAAGCCTGTGATCCCCTGACACGCCACCTTTGACGTCAGCTCATGTCTACAAACATTGTCTTTGACCCAAGGCCAAGACTAGCAATGCAGGGGAAAACCAGGGGGGAAGAGAAACACCCACAGGGATACCCTGCAGGGAGGCTGCTCCACAGGGTGACAGGGGCAGAGGTGGCCTGGGAGCCAAAAGGGCCCCAAGAAATCAAGTCATTTAAAACACAAGTGTCCAGGGAAAACAGATGGGTGAATCCTCACCACAGGTCACACAGGCTGGACTTGGGCAGTCCCAGCAGGGAATCCTAACAGCTGGAGAGACTCCAGCATTGCCACAGGATGTGGTGACAGTCAGGGCTGGCCCCAGGCAGAGCAAACTGGGTATCTGGGAGACAGCTCAGCACCCAAACTGCTGCCTGAACACCCAAATCACAGGGATTTAAATGCTGCTACCCCAGCAGGAAGAGCAGCGACGCAGCCTGTGGGAAGCAGCACAGGCACCTCTCCCTGCCACTGCTGATGGAAAGGTCACACGTTTGCCTGCTGCTTAGTGAGCCCTAGGGAAAGCAGGGGGACGGGTTGGCTGGTGACAGTGGGAACAAGCACAAAAGGGAGTCCTGGATCAGGGTTTTCTTTTTATAGGAGGGACAGGGCGATTGATGTGGCCTCGCTGAGGTGTCACAGCAGCCCCGCGGTGGCTTTGGGATTGGACTTCAGGTCTCCAAGGATGGAGCTGGCTCCTATTACTCATCACCAAGAAGCCAAACGCTGCTCCTCCTGGCTGAGCAAGCTGCCAGCCTGGTGTGCTGCTCGCCCAGAGCTCCGGGCACCTGCTGCCTCACCACTCACCCTCCTCTGCACTTGGTGAAGGCAAAAAAACCCAGTAATTCATGTGGAAAACAACAGTGCCACCTGCTGCACAGCCCTCTGGGCCCCCGGTGCCCAGACAGCCCCTGGCCTGCCCACACCAGGGGGGCACAGCAGTGACAGCCCCACAGCACAATGCAAAAGGCACCCCCAGCCAGGCATGGAGGCTCCAGCAAGCACCACTGCAGGGGGAAGTGACCCCAGCCCTGATGGTCACCTGCAGCAGACTGAGAGGGGACAGCCCCTGGGTGCAGAGAGGAGGCAGGACAGCAGGATGGTAGGCAGAGCAGAACTACCGAGTGTCCCCCAGCCCATTGAGCGACCATGATGTGTGAAGGTGACTTGGCAAAGGCAGGAAAACAACCCTTTTCTTCCATCAGCAGCCTGCAGGTGAAGCACATCTCCCCAGCCTCTCAATAGGAGTGGGGGGAGAGGCAAACAGCCCCTGCCACCCACCGAGCCTTGGCAAACTAGCTGACACCATCCTGAGCTTCTCCTCTGGAGAGAAACCCCAGGTTCTGGCACTAGATACCATCCACTCCACAAGTCCTTTGTCACCCTAACATCCCAGGGAAACTCCAGGCTTTTTCCAACCCAGGTAATTATGTGATTCTGGAAAGGGGGACACCTGGGAGAGCAGGGTCAGCTGGAGGTATCCAGGAGCATTTTGCTGCACCTGCAGCCCCAGCAGCTCTGTGCAGTTGCCAATTAGCCACCCCTGCTCCACAAGTGATGGCAGGTTGGTGGCAGGTGAAGCAGTTTCTCTGCATGCCTGCCTGGAAAGCATGCTGCCATCCTCTGTGAGACATGTGTTGCTATAGCAATGGGAAAGGTATCAAAAGCAAAACCAGAGCTGATGGATAGTGCAGATTGCCTTTAACATTATCAGGCAAGATCATGACCCCTGCTTCTCAAGGTTCAGCATCCAGGCACTGTATAGGGAATGGCACAGTGAAAACACTGTAAGGAGCTAGAAAACACAACCCCAAAGATGCCCATAATAAACAAAGTCCTGAAAAGCCTTTCCTTTTCTCAGTGAAAGAGTCATCTCAAAGCAAACTGATCCTGAAGGAGATAAACTGCACGGAGCTACAGGATGTCAAATCCATCATTTCAGTATCCCAGAGATGTATTCTGGAGCCTGCAGCAGTGGCTGCATCCTCTGCTCATGTCTCATCAGCCCGATCTGCAGGCTCACACACGCTCCCATGAGTGGGAGCTCCAGATGGAGCTGCTGCACCACGCTGAGGAGGGACTTTGCATCCCTCCATCCTTCCTCCCAGACCCTGCTGCCAGCTGGACTCTCTCTTGCTGTCACTTGTTGCCAACGCACCCTCCTACCCACAGCAGAGCATGACAGAGAGTTAACTCCTGGCCCTCGGAGTCACTTCAGACACAGATCCCTTCTCTGCCAGGAGCAGATGACAGACACAGGAACAGACCCAGCTCCAGCCTTGCTTGCCTGCACTCAGGCTCTGCGTCCTGCCCTCAGCCAGCCCCAGGGCTGCCTGGCCTCCATCTGCTCCCTTCTCCTGCCCAAGCAGCCAGTAAGGGAGAGAGGAGAAGACCCTACAGCTCCAGGAGCTTGGCTGGGGATGAGCCACCTTCTGACCCAGCTCACACGTGTTTCAGTTTCAGTTTGAAAGGCAGAAATTCCCCATTGCACCTGGACCTCATGACACCCTGAACAACAACACACCTGCAGCAAGCAGATCATAGGTGAAAAAAAAATAAATTAATCTTGCTTGCTCAGCTTATTGACTTTGCAGCACTCACTTCTCCCAGTTGTTTGTGTGGGGCCTTTCCCGTAGCAACCAGGGGGAGAAACATTTATGAGGCATGAAAAACGTAGCTGCACAGCCATAAGCACTGGCAGGGTGTGGCTGCGGGTGCAGCTGGAAATTCCTCTGAACTGGTAGTCACAAATGACAGGGATTTGATGAACTGCACCCCTTAAACAGCCAAGTGGCTCCTCCTCTTCAAGCAGGAGGAACTGGGACTTCTGACCTGTGCTCTCAACCATTCCACCCACCATGCAGGGTCCTGGGCATGTGACAAACACCCCTATGTGCCTCAGTTTATCCATCTATAACATGGGGAGAAGTATAAAAAGCAACAGAAAGGTTGAAGTTGAGAGCTTAATACAAAGCAGTCCATGGGAATGCAACGTGCATTCCCCAGCACAGGAAGGAGACTGAGCTTTGGACATATTTTCCTAGTCAGCTTTATATATATATAATTTTCTGGATCTCCCTAGTCCAATGCCATGGAATTCTCTTGTTCTTGACCCTTGGTACAGTCAGGATCAAACCCTTGGTATTTTGATTGCCAGTCCCCTTTTCCAAAGGGACATACCACAGCCCACCTGTGTGCTGGCTCTAGCTCCTGACCCCAACAGAAATAATTTAGCTTTTTCTTATAGGTCTGGATCCAGGCAAACGAAGCTCAGACCAAATGAGCCCAATGGATGCAGGAGGTGGGTCTGGTGTGCACGTTTTCCAGTCCAGAAATGAATCCCAGCCCACTCTTCCATCATAGCATCAGTCCTGCCCTTCATTCATTCTCAGGCTCCCAGGAGCCATCACTGCCCAGTTATCTTCCCAGAACCCCCACCAGGGCAGGAACCCAGACCCCCCTTCCCCTCCCAGGAGGCAACATGACAAGGGGACCAGTGAATATCAAGTCAGAGGAGCATCAGGACTGAGAGCCCCATTCTGGTGACACCTCCAAATCCCGTCCCTCTGCTTCATCCTCCCCCCAAAGCACCAGCTGGGCTGTGGGTACAGAGCTTTTGTTCACCTGGAGGCAACATGACAAGGGGACCAGTGAATATCAAGTCAGAGGAGCATCAGGACTGAGAGCCCCATTCTGGTGACACCTCCAAATCCCGTCCCTCTGCTTCATCCTCCCCCCAAAGCACCAGCTGGGCTGTGGGTACAGAGCTTTTGTTCACCTGGGCTCACCTGAGCTTCCTTTAGCCTCGTCAACACACCTGGCAGAGAGAAGGGACCTGGGCCTGGGCCCTGCAGCCCCAACTCACTGTGCTCCCCCCAGCTCTCTGTGCCCCCCCAGCTCTCTG
>NW_009953489.1:4453111-4458648 GCF_000747805.2 Chaetura pelagica | reverse complement strand
GCCCCGCCCCTCCCCCCCGTCCAGTGCTCCCAGCAAGGGGGTGCTGGGCTGAGCTGGGAGCCCCGGGACACGCACCCGGCACCCGCACGAGTCCCAGCGGGTCCCGCAGGAGCCGCCGGGAGGGAAGAACGCGTGGCAGGGGGAGGGGGGCACAAGGCACAGCCCCCACACCGGAGTGACCCCCTCCTGGGTGGATCCAGCGGCTCTGCACGGGGAGCGGGGCCGGGGGAGGAGAAGGTGCTGCCAGGGCTCTGGCTCTGGCACTAGATGCTGCTACGGAGCAACATCCCTCTAATTATAGTCACATGGCAGGGGGGGGGGGGCACAAGGCACAGCCCCCACACCGGAGTGACCCCCTCCTGGGTGGATCCAGCGGCTCTGCACGGGGAGCGGGGCCGGGGGAGGAGAAGGTGCTGCCAGGGCTCTGGCTCTGGCACTAGATGCTGCTACGGAGCAACATCCCTCTAATTATAGTCACAGCGTCGGTGCTGAACTGTGGGGGAAAATAACGTACTTCAAAAGGCCTGTAATGATAGATTTTGCTGCTGGCAAAACTCGGTGCAAAAAAAAACCACCCCCAGAACCCAAAAACAACCAACCCACTCAGAAAGAAGCACTTTTTTAAGGTAATTTGTACTCATAAGATTGGCTTTAAATTAGCTGAAGGTCCAGCAGGGGTAAGGGGGCCTTGAAGCACCAGAGATTTCTGGTTTAAATCTGTCTTTCTGCTCGTATGGCTTTGCACCAGTTTGGGATGAAACAGCAACATTTGGTGGCTCTGTGTTTCATCTAAATATAGCCCAGGAAAAGTCAAGTCAGAACAGCATCACTCTGCACCGAGTGAAGGGGAGTGGGGTGGGCAGGCAGACATTTAGAAGTCACACCTCCCGTGAGCTTTGCTAACAATGCTTTCCTGAATGATTTGATTGTGTGGAGCAGAACTGCAGGACTGGGGGGTTAGTGTGAGTAAAGTGCAACCCACTCCTTCTCCAGTTCCTGCTGCCCCTGAAAGTGCCTGTCACTGTCACTGCACCTGTTGCTCCCTGAGTGTTTCACCCCTGGGGATCCCTGGGTCAGTGAGGTGAAGCAGAGCAGGGGGGGTGAAATAGTAACCCTGGTGCTGCCCTTTGAGATCAAGAACAAATCCCTGCTGAGAAAGGAACTAACTCTGTGTATCTCCCATTCACTGGTGAGTGACCAAAACTAGTCCCTGTGTGGACACAGGAGACAGTCCCTTCCTTGCAAGCCAGGGGCTAAGAAGGTAGGACACAGGGTGGGTGAGTAAACCCATCCACTCTGGCAGGGAGCTCAGAGCCTTCCAGCTCCTTTCCAGGACTGTGCTGCATGAAGCCAGCCAGATGCACATGGCAATTCCCCAAGCTGGTTTTATGCAGGGAAAACACAACTGATGTTCTTATCCTCCTTCATCTGTCTGCTCAAAGATCATCTCATGTCCATGCCCCCCAGCCACAGATGTCACAGAGGTTTAACTCGTCCTTTCATAACTATTGCTGCATATTTAAAGTGGTTCAGAATGACATTTCTGGTCAACAAGGTCAGGCAACACCCCAGAGAAATCCAACTAGGAGTGAAAAGGGGTGCAAGACCAGCTTAGTGGAAAGGATTCTTGTCCTGCCAGTGAGAGGGTCACAGTCTGGTCCCACCTAGGATCAGATTCAGTGCTGCAAGTTGCTGTTTCTTGCCCCCCAGAGAAGTTTTCCCTCTGGGGATGAATGTACCATCAAGTCAGCAGCTGGGACAAGGAAAGAAAGAGCCTGTCAGATCGGTTCCTAAATTAGATGGACAATGAATGATGAGTCTGTTCCAGCCAAGCAGAAAGGGATGATGGAACAAGAGGCCCTTGGGAAGGCAACAAGCTACTGATCTGAGGCTTGGTTAAGGACAAACAGGGCTTGAGTTGGAACTACCTTGACAGCATGAGCAGTGCAGAGGGGCTGATGGTTTATTTCCATGTGCTGGTTTCATGCAGTGCTGTATTTGTGATTCTAAGTCCAAATTCCCCTGGCACAAGGACACATGAGACAGCATTGTCCCCTCTGGTGAATGGAGGAAGAGCTTACCTGCAGGAGTGCCTGTCTGCTGCCTTGCTACTGTGTGCCTCAGTTTCCCCACTGAGGAAGGGATATTGGGGAATTCAGATCAGAAAGTAGGTCCTTGTGAAGCTCCTCCACCACCCACAGGCCTCTGGCTGCACAATCCAAATCAGAGAAGGAAAGCTTGGTGTTGGGGGAAGGGGATTAATCAGCAGGAGATGACAGCAGAAGTCCAGGCTTTCATTAATTAGAGGAGGGCAGGAGCTGATTCAGGGAGCATCTCCCACACTGCACTGGGAAGTGTGTTTCTGCAGTCACATTCTTCTCCCTGGAGACACTGGGAGTTTCTAGGTACTGCTTCAAATCCCAGCCTTGTTGAGCAGAACTGTGTCAGGTAACATGTGATACGAAACCTTTCCCTGGGGAGAAGCTGCAGGCCTGCCAGGAAGATAAACATGTTTGGCACTGCACAAATCAGGCTATTACTGTGTCAATCACAGGGTCCTGGAGGAGGCCAAGAGGCAGCAGAGCTGGAGACCAAGCCTTTCATGACAGCTTTGCAGAACAGGTACCCCAGAAACACAGACCTCTGTCACCCAGCACTTGCACACGGGAACTTCCTCTCATGGTGCATTTAGTTCAGCCTGTGAACCATCTGGACAGGAATTCAGAATATACAGGATGGCAGAATGAAGCCCAATGGCTGCACATACAGACCCAGGCTGATTTAGAGCAGAATTAAGGCAGAGGGGGAATTGGCCATTGGCACAGTTGATCCATGGAGTTGTGGCTGCTATACCACTTGATTTTTATTGGGCCAGAATGCTTCTCCAAGAGATCTAGCAGAGCTCAGCCATGTCTTGTGAGTTTGATACTGATATTGGGAGATAAAAATACCTAGCTTGTCCTGTGCAGACCAGACTAGGCAGTTCCTTGTGGCTTGGAAAAGAATCCATGTGCATATATATGTATATATAGCAACTGGCATAATAAGACTTTAGTTTCAGTCGTGGCCTCCAAACACAACTGCTTTACAAAGAGGAATAAACAGTATTAATCCTGGGTTTGGTGGGAAAATACCTGTTTGGAAAGATGTAGGTAAGGATCTTTCTTCACCCTTTTGTCTCAAATGATGTGCCTGGTTACAAAATGCAGACACCTTCACAGGAGATTCAGTTCTGGTTTAGTTCTGTCGAGGGGTGTCTTCCTCCAGCACCACAGCACTAACAACAGCCTAGAGAAAATACAGGAAGGGAGACAGACCCTGTGCTGGGTAAAGCAGGACCCAGACCAGGGGCCTCTAGGGACCTTGTGCTGGAGGCACTTTGTGCACCTCATCTGTATTATGGGCACCATGAAAGCTTTTCTAATTAGAGTCTTCTGGAAGATGAAATGCCTACAATGACACCAGCAAGTGTCATTTTTCAGTCTGCTCACACAGGGCTGAAATGGCTCGTTAAGTCATCTGCAATCAGTGGTGGGGCCCTAAAGCTTTGCATACTTGATACACTGCCACAGAGAAATTTTCTCATGTGGAGCAGCAAGAATAGTCAGGCACCTCTTCCCCATTTTCTCTTTCTCTGCCAAATGAGCCTTTTTTCTTTTCATTTTTAAATTGTTTCCTTAGAAACAGGCAGCTCAGCCCTTTCACCCTTGCTTCTCTCCACCCTGTACCGTGCAGCACAGCCCTTCCCTGCTGCTCCCTGTGTTCTCTCTCCCCACTCCCACTCCATGAGCACAGCACAGACTTGCACAGCCCTGGGGTAGGTTGACCCACAAGATGCTCATGGCAGATGTGCTGCAGCAAGGGAGGTGGCACAGGAACCTCTGTGCTGTCCCCTTGGTCACTCTTGGCAAGCTGTGGCTGCTTCCCTGTGCTTGGACACCCCCCCAGCCTGTTCACCCTCAGGTTTTAAAGGCTGCAAAACACCTAGTTCAGCTTCTCCTGCAATGAAAACATGAACCCCAGCATACTCACAGTTTCCCTGGAGCATTTGATTATGAAATGAAAATCACCCTGTTCGTTGGAAATGTATCAGCTCTTCCAGTCAGTTCCAGCAGATTCTGGCCAATTTATTTCACAATGCTTAGAAAAGTTGGAAAGGAATGAAGCAATGGGGTAGGGACATGAACCTCTCGGCACCAGATTTTGTGTTGGAAAAGATTACATGATCTACAGAGACACATGAGCCAGGGAAGAGGTTCAGAGCACATCTGTGATGGACATAAACCCAAAGAAGTTCAGTCTGGGTCTGAGCTGTGCCAGTTCTGTGTCATCTCAGGTTTGCAAAACACGCACTGGAATTTAGAAGACAACTGCTATAGGAATTCACACTGTTTGTCCTGTCCCAGACCAGAGTTCTTACTGGCAATGGCTGGCACCAGCTCTCTGCTGAGAAGGTCCAAAACATCCTGCTGCACATTCATCAGGGATAACTTGTTCTGAGCTCAAGTTCCCTCTTGATCCTGAGAAAAAGTGTGAGTTTCAGTTACAATGCATGAAAACTTATTTCCCTGAAAATTCTTTTTTAAGTGAAAAGGTCTTTACTAAAACTCTAGGTCTTCTCCACAGGAATGTCAGATACCATCCTGAGCTTGCTAAGGTTCTGCCAGGCCTCTGGAAAACACTCAGGCAAAGGCATTTGCAGCCTTGCTACAAGGACAGCCTTGCATCTGATAACTGGCCTTTTGGATGCCTTTGTGGGCTGCAGCCTCAGGTGAGATCCTTCTATTTACAGAGATTAGGAACCTAGAAACCTTTTCATTCTCACCTCCACTTGGGCTCCTTCTTCAGAAATGCACCAACTCCTGTTCTTCAGAGAAACTATCCACATCTTCCTTTCACACCAGGAACAAAAATTCCTGGTGAGGAGCTGCAGGAGATAATATTCAATAGGTTTGATTGTGTGGAGAACATCTCTGCAGGGATTAGATGGTCAATTTCTTATCTCTTTGTAGTTCTTGTTCACTGTGGAAAAACGTATGAGGTGAATTTCAGGGGGCCTTGGCTTTCTGTCATCCCATATATACTCTGGAGAAAGCACCTTGGTGGGTTTGTGAGAGAGGAAGTGTCTGTTGAGATGACTTTCTTCCTGCCAGGCTGCCATGATCCCATTGGCTTTGTCTGTCAGGATGGTCATGTGGCAAGTCTTGGTGAACTCATAGACTTTCTTGACCAGCCCTCCAAACACAGCTCCTCCATAGTAGAAGTCTCCTTCTCCAGCAGGGACGTAGGCTGCTGAAGAGCTCCTCCTCTCATAAGGGAATTGGCTTCGAGGGACATTAAAATAGCCAGGGTGGATGGCTGCTACTATCTCACCCAGGGTCTCAGTGCCCCAGGCATTGTAGAACACCATGTCAATGTCCAGGCAGAAGAGGTAATCCACCTCCTGATGGCTGACCTCTGCTATGTGCTTGTTTATGGCCTCCATCCTGCGCAGGGAGATCTCTTGCCAGCTGGAGTATTTCTTGATGGGGACAAGG
>NW_009953489.1:4423184-4453097 GCF_000747805.2 Chaetura pelagica | reverse complement strand
GCAGGAATGGTCTCTGGGCTGTCGGTGAAGATGTAGTAGTTCACCTGATAGCCCTTCATGAAATGCTTCTCTGCTGACTCCAAGAAGTGACCCACGAACCTGGTGTATCTGTGCAGACACAGCATGAGTGGCACAGCAAGGCAAAGGGGCACGGGCTGGGTCACTTAATGAAAGAGGACAAGGGAGGACTAGCTACTGCTGCAAGGATGCACACCCTACACATGCAATGGGTTAAGTGCAGGGGAGGAGAAGGAACAAGTGGATTATCCCTGCTTTGACCAACCACCTGCCTACAGCTCTAATTCCCAAGGCACATGCCAGCTCTTCAGAAACACTGACCATGCTTTAGGTGCCTTGGGTGCTGACTCTGCCCTCTTGTTGGCTTGATAACCACAACAGCTGGGGATAAAAGTTTACTACAGACTGGGGCAGATTTCAGCTCTGCTGAGGACAAGAGAAGTCAAGATGATCTTTCCAGGGAGGAAAGCCCAGGAAGGGTGCCCACAGAGTGCTCCACTTACTTTCCCACTGCAAAGGCTGTCACCCCTATGGTGAGATTCAGTGGCCTGTAGGCACTGTCTAGGATCTCAGAGCTGAAGGTTCCTTCCCAGACGATGGGGGCCAGCCATGGTGTGACTGTCAGCACATCCTGACGCCTGGAGGAGGAGAAAGGGAATGTTAATGACATGCAACTGTTGTTCCTTTTGGTTTCAAGGCCAGGAAATGGGGGAGAACTTCTAAAAAGGAAGCTGCAAGAGTGTGCACCAGCAGTATCATCTTCAGATCTTTCTCCCTTTTATTTACTGAGCATGGACATTCCAGTTCCTGGGATGAAATTAATTAATTGGCAAAAACTCAAGGATCTACTAAAACCTCATTTAAGCTCTTAGGACTTTTCTGCTGGGGAAGAGTTTAATGTCCACAGGACTCACAAAATGGGAAGCTATGAATATTTGAATATCAGCCTGATGCAAATTTCTACCTATAGATTAAAACACAAGTAACAATATGAAAATTACTATAAAAATAGAGCCCACTGCTGTGTTATTAAAACACAGCTTGAGGCATGACAGTTTATTTCTCCAGTATTTATATATAGCTTTAACACATTCAGATAGAATTTAAAATTCTGTATGTGAACCAGAACTCAAATTTATAACAAATTTATAGAAAAATCCTTCATCTCCTGTGTGGTTAGTGAAAATATTGACTATGCAGAGCCTGCTTATGTCCTCTCAGAGCTATGCAATGCTATTGAAACTTCCTTTTTTGTTTGTTTCCAGGGTTTCTTTCTTGCCTTTCAGATTTTAAAACAAGCTGCCCTTTGTGATGTGTCATTTACCCCAGCCCACTCACATTCACCCCAGACCCTGACCCGTAGCACTCTGCTAATGAAATGTGTCCTGCACAGGGTCACAGCTGGAGGCTGAAGCAGCTTCTCATCTGACAGGCTCCTGAGGCAACGAGAGCACCAGAACCAAGCCAGGGAGCTGTGGGGAGCAGCTGAGTGGCTGTGGCAGCACCACATTTTCAACCTAGATCTAATCCTTTCAGTCAGAGTGGCAAGGAGAATAACAATTTCACTCCCTCCTGTAGCAGTGAACGTGATTAAAAGATGGAATTACACAGGAGGAAGAATTTAGCTTGTAGAAAATGTACAAACTGAGCTGCTCTGGGTTAATTACCTTATTTTGGAGAAGGAATTCTGCAAGTTTGTTTCTCTAAGCTGGGCTTTTTAAATTTCTTTTTAAAGAGCTGCACAGGGTTTCCCAGTGACTCATTTCCATGGAATGCATCCTCCCAGCCTGTGCTAGTCAACTCCCTTCAGGAGACACAGAGCACTAAGAGCTACATGATTCATGTAGCCCAGGACACACTTGCTGATTTCACACATGCGTTTATTCCAGCACAAGAAGAGAGAAAAATTCAAGCCTTGCACATCCTGCTGAAGCAGCAGGTGGGAAAAAAATAAGTTATGTACCAAGAGGGTGTGTTTATTAACAGGCAAAAGAATGGTGGCTGTTGAAGGTGAACTGCTTGAGATAAGCCAGGTGATAGGAGCTGGGCTGAAGGAGACTTGTAGCAAGCAGGAGCTGACAAGCAGGGTTTGCCTCAGTCACTTCCCAGCTGCTGCTGCCTGGAAACCTCCGTGTCTGTTTAAACTCACTGGTTTGACTCCTTCTCACAACAACTTGTCCATGTGAGTGCCTGCAATTTGTTCCAGTGGCAGATCCAGCAGGCTGGCTGAAACCACTGCTGAAGGTCATACAAGGCACCTGCTTGATTTTGCCCTGAAATGGATTCAAAGCTCTCCCAGCACTGGTTACAGCTGCAGCACAGTTCCAGGAAGTGTTCCTCACTGTCTTCCAGCTCTTATGTATGTCCCATAACAGTTCCTAATGTATGAACTGGGAGTTTACAGCAGGTATGTCAATAAGGACAGAATCACAGACTGGTTTGGATTGGAAGGGACCTTAAAGATCACCCAGATCCAACCCCCCTGCATGGGCAGGGACACCTCCCACCAGCCCAGGTTGCTCAGAGCTCCATCCAACCTGCCCTTCAACCCTGCCAGGGATGAGGCAGCCACAGCTTCCTGGACAACATGTTCTAGTATCTCAGCACCTTCATACAATGACTAAACTCAATCTTACAACATCACAGACAGCTGGAGAAACCATATGGTTGGACTTCTCATGGAATAAGGTACTGCTCAGTGTGTCCCAGGACTCTGAAACTCTTAAGTGCCATAGAGCACCCAAACCAAAGTCAGGAGAAACAAACAACAAAGATCAAACAAAGAAACTTACTTTGGAGCCAGCACTCTTGGCTGCTGATAAAATAATCTGTAAAAAGGAAGAAATACCCACTGAATAAAACATGAATATGCCCGGAAGAGAGGAACAGCAGTTTAAAGGTCAGGAAATACTTACTGGGGAAAAAGCTGGATTAGTTTCTCTTCTGTATACTGGAGTTTCATGGAGCTGCACAATGGGGTGGGAAAAGAAAGGGATTGTAATGCTTTTCCTAAAAATGAACAAGGTTCAGCTTGAGGACCTGCTGCTGCACTAACAGCTCTCCCAGCCCCCACTCCAGTTGCTGCTCACACTGCTCTGCCTGCCCACCCCTTCCTCCAAGGGCTGCCAGACCAGTAACAGCCTGGAAACAGCACAGAGCAGAACAGGGATGGGGGGATGTTGGCAGCTCTGAGCCTGGAGGTGAATCAGAGCTTAGGGATCAAAATCTAGGGGAGTTCATGCTTGTTGGGGACTGCCAGCCCTGCTCATGGATGTGCTCCCTTCCCCGTCCCTCTGGAGGGCTGAACTACCTGAAACACATCACACTTGAAACAGTGTTCAGAGAAATAAGCATCTTATTAGACACAGTGTTTTTTAATGGCTTGAAATGAATAGAAATGCCTCTAAAAGAGAGAATATTTTCTAGTTGCTTTCTTTTTTTTTTTTTTTTAAACAAGGTCATGAAAAAGGATGGAAAAAGCCTTGGCTTGTCATGTTACAGCTGTGGTCTGACATGGCAGCCCCTCACTCAGGCCACAAACCCTGCTTCTCCACAGTGTCAATTCTCTTTTGTGCAGCTTTGAGGAAGTTTTTAGGACCCCTGCGTGGTGAGTTAACTGTACATCAGTTTGCACCATGAAATGGAGCTGACCCTTTCTGGAGAAGCAGCTTCATTTCACTGTTCAGAGCAGGCTGCTGCTCCATGGCTCCTGCTGCCACCACATAAATACATTCATGAAGTGAGTGGGAAGCAAGGACTGTAGAGTGAAGAGGAGGAACATGATCAGGAGATGGAGGGTTATTCCAACTCTGCTAGAACACGTTCTGTGATTGTTCATTTCACCTCTCTGACTTAGGTTTCTCCACCCAGTGAGCTGGGATACTTAATCTGCATCTCAAAGCTGAGTGAGATCCTGTGTGTCCATGTGCACGGGTATGATTACACCCTGATAATAACCTTTAGTCCTGGTCTCTGTGACCCACAACAAACAAGGCTTCACTCATGTGGTAACAAATGCAGAGCTGTCCTGAAGGGCAAGCAGAATAAAGCAGAAGTTGCATTGCTGCTATTTTAAGAGAAGGACTAATTACAGGTTCATAAAATATAGAACAAGTGTCTACTTGTTAATAACTATTTACACAACCAGGAAGTACAATTCCTGTGACAACAATCTGTATTATTAATTAAGTAGAAAATGGGATACTTACAAGATTTCTGGGCAAGGGAGGTAATATGGGAGGTAGTGCACTTTTCTATTCCAAACTGTAATCCTGGGATAACAAAGAGAGATTTTAAGACAGGTAATCTTGAAATATCTTCCTAGGATTTTCTAAGGTCAACTCAGAATCTGGCACAGATTTTGAGAAGTAACTCTAGCTCACTGCTTGTCTACTTCAATAATTAGTGTAGGATCCACTGTCTTCACGTTTTAACATCATTCACTGCTGCTAAGGCACAAGTGGGAAGCTCAGGAGAAAATTAGTCCAGAAACATCCAGCTTGTAACACCAGCCTAAATAATATTATTTAGATCAAGATGTCTCCAAAATGTAGGTCTACACATTTTTGACAAGTGCACAGCAATGGAGACACGAGGCAATGCTTAACATGGACACATTTGCAGGATGCACTGATGGGACCTACAGACACTTCCTGGGACTTTCAGTGCTGGGAGAGCAGCCTCTAATTTGTGCAGCAAACAGGCTGCAGGGTTTCCTCCCCCCTCTCAGTTCTGATCACCATCACAAGCTTGCTCAAGAGAATCTCTACTCAGTACACTCAAAGCTACAAACATTCCCAATGTTTGAAAGCAACAATGTTTGACAGCTACAAAGCCACCCCTAATTACACTAGAGTGAGTTTGGACTGTTTGAAGACAAATAATCTCTTTTAAAGCCTGAACTGAAATGTAACTGAAATATTCTGTACTTGAACATTTGTTTGAGTCAGATATAGTATCAGCAGCCTAATTTAGACACAATTAGACTTTTTTTTCTCTTTTGCTGTGGAGGCTTTTCCCTCCACTAATGTTACCTTATCTATTGTACAAATTACTGTTCTTTCTTCCAGCTCTAAATGCACTGCTAATATCCTTCTTACCACAGCACAGATAGAGGCAGGATGTTTTAAATATGACCAAGTTTGCCAGCAAATACTTACCAGATAAAGGCAGTAACAACAAGGAGACAGACAAGAGATGCCAACACTTTCCTGGAACTCATGTCTTCTAGAGTAAGAGGAAGGGCCAGTTCTTCCTCCCAGCAGCTTTCAATCTGCAAAGAACTAAAAGCAAGGGAAATGGGCTTTAAATGTCTCTGAGAGTAAACAATTTTATTCTAGAAATATGATGTTCTCTAAGCAGTTTAATTTTGATTCAATCTTTCTGAGATGTGGAACATGGAAGGAACCAGCCTGTCAGAGCCAGGCCCCTCAGTCACTGAGGCAGTTCCTGTAAAGCACATTTCAGAAACTTCTCCACCTCAGTGAAATCTACTACAGCTGTAAGTGTGCAGGGAGCCTTTATTTTAATTTCTGGAAATTCCATTTATTCATCTAAAGAACACACCCTTTGCAAGTCAATAAACCCAAGCAAACCATCCACATCAGCTGATATATAGAGCTAATACAGTTACCACTTCAGCTGATAAACTCCATCTTTCCCAGAAGAGTAACTGCCAGCACAGCTCCCTCCAAAGGTGCGTGGAGCAGAAAGATAAACTGAGGCCCAACAAAGGCACAGAAACATTAGGCAATGATAGTGGTTCATACTGAGTAACAATATTTCTCTGCAAGTCAAAGAAATTACTCCCTTTTCAACAGGAAAATCAATTTCCCCAAGCTCAGCTGTCTTACCTGAAAAGCTCAAATTAATCTGCTCTGTTCACAGGGAAGTAAAGGTTCCCACAGTGTGAACCCAGGAACCTGTGGCAAACACTGAATTACAGAAGTGTTAAGGTTGGAAGGACCTTAAAGATCATCAGGTTCCAAGCCCCCTGCATGGGCAGGGACACCTCCCACCAGCACAGGCTGCACAAGCCCCATCCAACCTGCCCTTCAACACCTCCAGGGATGGGGCTTCCACAATCTATCCCAGCACCTTACTACCCTCAGGGTGGATTATTTCTTCCCAATGTCTAACCTAAATCCCCTCTCTTTCAGTTTAAAACCATTACCCCTTGTCCTATCACTGCCCCCTGATGAAAAGCCCCTCCCCAGCTTTCCTGGAGCCCCTTCAGGCACTGGAAGGTGCTGTAAGGTCCCCCTGGAGCCTTCTCTTCTCCAGGCTGAACATCCCCAAGCCCCTCAGCCTGTCTTTCTAGCAGAGCTCTCCAGCCCTTTGACCATCTCTGATGGCTCTTGGTGGCACAAGCACATGAATCACTCCAGGCTACACTCACAATCACCTTGAAGGGACACAGAACCACAGCACCACATGCTCACCCACCTCCTCAGCATCCTCTGCCTCCACAAAGTGCTCCTCTGCACGGCCAGCTCTCCAGGCTGCTGCACCAGGGGCTGCAGTGCAGCCTGGACTCAGAGGAAAGCACTTCCTAACATGTGACTGGAGCCTGGGGGGGGGGAAGGAAAGCAGCAAGGCTGTTTGTCAAATTCCTATTTATAGACAGTCAGCAGCAGTGATATTAGAGGGCGGAACAGCTCCCGGGCGCTGCTTTGGGAGGCTGAAAGGCATCACAGGGAGCATTTCTGGCCCTGGCCTTGGCAAAGCAAACAACAGCTCCAGTGGCCATTTTCCCCCTCTCCAATTTCTATGGTTACAGAAAGAGAGATAGCAAAAAAAAAGTTTGGTTTGGTTTATTATGCCACACAGAAATCCTCTCAGGTGCTTCTCGCTCGCTGTCCTGGCAGCCAAGCTGAGCTTTCCCCAGGAAGCACCACAAAATCCACACAAAAATAAATATGTATAGACAGGCCTTCTACCTGAGCAGTTCTGGATTCTTGCCTAAAAATGCTGCAGCTTCTCAAATGCAGAAGGATTTGCAACCAGCCTTTCCCTTTTAGCTGTCGTTCTCTGCTTTGAGCAGTTTGATCTAATTCCTGTGTTCATCCTGTAACAAAAGCAGCTACAAAACCAGTGCCAGGGTTTTTCAGCACCACGTACCTGACCTTGTGCTCGATGCCTCCAGCATGTGCAAAATGGACAAGGGTTCAGAGGGAGGTTCAAACAGTTGCTTTTCAATCATTTTTTGGAGAGCTGGCTAGACATAGAGTGGGGGAGGCAACTTCTGCCAATGCTTCACTGCTTCTCCTCAGGAGAATTCCTGATTTCCAACCAGGATCTGCCTTGCTGCAGTTTAGCTCCATAAATTAAAACAAGAGACAGAACTACTCAGCAGATGGTCTCCTGAGGAGCCTCATTTCCTGCACCCAACTCTCCTCATGCTCTTACCACCATGTAGAGAGTGACAGCACAGACCTTGGGTGATGGGGGAGGACAGAAGGTAATGAGCAGAGAGGAGAATAAAAGTTATCCTCGAATTTAATACTAACATTAATATAGAATAAAAAAAGACACAGATGATGTAGTTATTTTTGTGCAGTTTCAGCTATGGTAATAGGCACAGTGTGCTTCTCTGTGTCTTTACAGAGTAAACATCTAATCCCTCAGGTAAAGTAATATACATATTTTGAACACACATCCTTAGGAGCACAGCTGATGCATTCTCCCTTTGCTTCAATTTCTCTGTTGCAAATCTGCAAGAACACTGGAGCCAGGGGAGTTCAGAATATCTTGCATCTAAAACCATCTCATTGGCATTTATCTTATTTGTCCTCAACTGATTGACAGCTGTAGGGTTCACACTGAATGCCAACAAAAATTAAATAGATGTGGTTGGAGTTAGTGACAGAATCTCCTGACAAACAGGAAAACAGCAAAAGGATTTTTAATAATCACTCACATTCCTCAGATTTCTTCAGTTTTTTAAAAAAGTGATAATGGTTGAAAGCAGCACTATTAATGAACTTGCTTGACCTCCCAGAACAAAGCAGCACTTTATCTTCAAGCCCTGCCTCAGAAAGCATTCTGGATTGCAGATAAAAGCCTCACTTGTAGACCATTCCATGGAAAACACTCTTCACAGATGGACTGTTTCAGATTTCAAAACCTGTACTTCAGATTTCTGAACTGGAAGTAGCAAGCTGCAAGTGCAGTGGTGTTCAGGACGTGAGGGAAGGGAGGATATCAGTGGGAAGGGCTTCATCTGTGCTGAAGGAAAACCTGCCCTGCTGGACTCCACTACTGAGCAGGCTGCTTGTAACAGTGAGAACTTCAGACCACGCACAACACAGACACGTTCAGTCACACCAGAGTCTTGAGCATCAACTTGAGCACAAATCCATTGCTTGGGCTTCTAGCTTTTCAGATTCCCATATTACAGCCAGCACCACCACAAGTTAAACCCCCTCTGGCTGAGATTTGCCCAGGAAGCACTGCACAGAGCCTACATTTCAATCCCAGCACATTTGCCAGATGTTTTTATTGCAAGAGGCAAAAACCAGCTCCGATCGCCGTTGCGCTTGTTGAGTGCGACAGAAATCATTAAGAAGACAGCAAGATCTGTTGGGCTAAATCTAGAACATCACTGACATGAACACAAAGTGGTCAGTTTACACCAACAGTGACCAGAAGAACACCCACAAGATCTGGCTGAGCTCATGTGTAGTGTTGCTTGATCTTCTGGACGGATCGTTTCCACCAGCCCTCCCAGCGCTGAACTGTCAGCAGCTGAGCTCTGCTTTCTTCCTGCATCTGGGCCAACTGCTGCTCAAGATTACACTTGTATCTCTATATAAAAAAAAAAACAAACAACAAGAATAATGAAGGACAAAATTGGTAGTGATAAAATGTAACTTTACCTAAATCCAGGTCCTGATCCACTGTGTCAGAAGCTTCCACACAGGCCACTTATCTTCTGCTTTTGACAATAGGAATATACTAACAATAAATGATTCACTGCTTTCCTTCCGTGTTCCTTCTAAAGGAACTTCCAAAACTAAATTACCAGCAATATTTAAATCTTGCTAAAAATGCAAGATCTTCATCTCCCTTTTCTGCTGAAATGAGTCCCCATGTCATGTACCTGAGAGGGGTCCCTGAGGAGCCAGTTCTGCTTTTGACAACATCACAAAGAAATGGACATAAAAGAGGATTTCTACACACAGTGAATATGGCTTTGGGTCTGAAAACACTGTGGATATTAAAATCTTATGCATAGCTATAAGTTTTCTTCTTTAAAAACCAAATCCACAGCAGTAGCAGCCCCAGTCCCAGACTTTTCCCACAGACCAACCTTATATACAGCATCTCTTGCTTCTACTGCTGCTACATGGCCCAGCGTGGTCTTGGCTGTTGTAACTGATGCAGTTTCTTTGCAAATAACATAGTCTGAATTGTCTGTAGGGGTAGTCATGGGTATCCCTGGCCAAGTTCTTTAAAAAAACCAAACCAACCAACAAAAAAACACATGAGAAGTTCAAAGGGAGAGCAGATTATACTAACTGATGTTACTTGTACTCAAAGTGCAAAAGATTTTTCTTTCCAATGCATAAAAGGTTTGCCCTAAAAATGACCTTATTTAGTACTACAACCACCTTTTCTTTTAAAACTTCAGGATCTTTGCACAATAAATAGAATTCCTATCTTCTGAGTGCAAATGCATAGATTTACAAGTGTTGAACTGATAAATAGTGGCTGGCAAAGTGGCACAGCAGTAAAATTGAAGTTGTGTTGCTCTACAGTTCAAGACATAACTCACTTTTATTCATTTGCACCCGTTGCTGTTTCTTAAAAATCATCACCCACTCAGAATGCACCAGGATCAGTTAAATGACTTTACTAATGATGAGCAGAGGATTCAGCAGTTGCAACAAGTGCAGCAAAAACCTCTGAGGACAGTGTCTGATACCAGTTTAGGGAAGAGAAACTGTATAGAACAGGGCTCAGTATCTTCCAGCACTACCTGCTCCCACGCTCAGTTAACTCTTTCACTTCACAGACTTCTAGAGGAAGTTCAGCTTCTTTCTGGTGGATTAAAGAGGGTGTCTTCTCTCCTGGTCTGTCAGTTTCTGGAAGACAGTAAAACAAAGACTCAGCATCAACAGAACAATGGCAGGAGCTCCATTGCTTTGAAGCAACTATATGCAGGGAGATCCTTTTGCTTTCAAGAAATAGTTTTATCATGCAAATCTTTCAATTTTAAATACTGCAGCATATAAAAGTCTCCTCTTCCTAGGGAAAGTCAGCTGCAATCTTTGAGAAAGAAGCAGAGACCTGAACAAGCAATCTCTTCTTTACTTACTTGCTGCTTGTATATCATCAACAGTCACACTTTCATCCAGTTCCAGAAGCAGGTTTTCAGTGAAGGCAGCTAATGCAGCAACAAAGTTCTGAGCACACTCAGCAGCACAGTCCTGTTGGGACACAGGAAACAAGTGAGAGGAATTCCTTTGATAACTTCACCTCCTCACCTTTTAGTTTAGCTCTGAAAGTGCTACACAAGCAGCCAACCTAGACATTTTGCAACAGCTGCAGATAACAGACAGGAGGCTCTAAGTTGCACATAAAAAGGGTCTAAAAGTGCCTCTCTTCAGTATTGTTAACACTACCTGATTACCTAAGGTGAAGTACAGAAAGCTACAGAGTTAAGTGCATGGTTCCCCAGGAGTTGAATGTTTGGATTAAGATCTAAACCCCATAAAAACAGGTCCTGTCAATGCATCCTTCTGCCCAAAGCAAAAGGCATTGTGGAATTTGGGTGGAGGTGCTTTGGCCAGGTATTACTCTAAAACAGGGTATCTGTGTTTCTGGGTGTGTATGCAGGGCTAAGAGGAGGAGATACTAATTTGGAATTAAAAAAATAGATACACTCTGCAGACAGTGTAGAATTTTGAGTAAGTGGTCCAAGATCAGAAAACAAAGTACTTGCACTAATGCAGTGCTCCCAGAAAACCTTCCAGGCATTTGTTGGCTGCCGGTAAGAAAACTAACCAGAGGATGTCACTGTTGCTCCCAATTTAGACATATCCCATAATTCTACCACTAAGACAGACGTCATCTCTTCCTCCATATGTTCTATGGATGATGCAGAAGATGAGTCAGTTCCACAACAAATCTATACACATGTACATGTGCATATGCATTTTATCTGTATATTGATCTAAGGCTGATAATATGTAACTTAAAATACATCTGACCAGGATTACCAAGAACTGGAAACGTTTTCCAATTTCCTTTGGATGGGGCAGAATAACTTATCCAGGATTTCTTCTCTTTCACAAATGCAACATCTGAGTTCACATAAATGGCTTTACAATTACCTGCAGCATCTGTGTGTAGAGATGAACACCATCAGCTTGGTCTTTTTGCCTCTTTATTTCCTCTTGGCACAAAGCATCCAGCTGAGGAAAGTTGTCTGGATGTCCCAGAGAGGGATGTAATTGATTCTTGTGTGCAGCCTTTAAGTAAACATGTAAGAAAGAAGAATGTGCAATCAAGTGCAGCCTTTAAGTAAACATGTAAGAAAGAAATGCCTCCAGTGAAGAATGTGCAATCAGGTCATAATAAGGAAGTAGTAAACCCCACACATTTTATATCAAAATATTCAGAAAGACAAAGAAAATTCACTCTATTCATAGCTGTCTTGAGATGAACCCTGCAGTGCAGTAAGCACTACACTGCCTGTCTGCTGGACAACTGGGCCTCTGATCTCACCTTGGTTTTTGTTTTAAACAAATAATTATCTCCCCTACCAAGTAGTAAGCAAGATGTTTTTTTATATCTTTATATTTGTATTTTTTCCCATCTTAATACTCAAGATACTACTCTGTAACATTTTCTGCATGATCTTTATTATGATTCTGTTAACAGTTCCGGTATTGCAGAACAAAATATACTTTTGTTTTTGAAAGACAGTAAGTCATGATATTTGATTACCCATATGTTACAGTGCCCAGAAATGAGTGCACCCACACAGTGTGAGCCACACCACAGTGTCACAGCCTCTAATGAGCTCACAATCTCAGTGCCAGATGACAGGCAGAGCTGTCTGAGATCATCAAGGAGCAGCTGGAAGCAGTGAGAGAAGGGACTGCGCTCCTAGAAACAGCTTCCAGCAGAGCTACACAGACTAACTGCAAACACAGAAACTAAATCTGTGTCTAGCTCAGCAGCAAGTGATTAGGTGAGATGAAGACGAAAAAAATGTAATTCTGATGCATTTTTAACATTGTTTACACTGGAAGCATCCCAGTGTGTCCAGGATACACACCTTCACACTCTCCCAGCCCTCCAGCTGTTCATTGAAGTGGCTGCGAATCTGAGTGATGGAAGAGCTGAGCTTCTCCTTGTGTTCTTTGAAAAGCCTCTCAAATGCCAACTTGGTGACAGAAGGAAACTCCTTCTCAAACAGCTTCACTTGATCCTGAAATTCTTTTTGGAAAAGACAGAGTTTATGTAGCAGAAGTATTTGTTGCAAGGGAAAAGAACACTCAGCCCAGTTGAGTGGACACTGCAAGGGTCAAACAACCTGGAATTTTCTCTCAGAGAGATTCTGTCCCTGCCATTCCTTTTCCTAGGTCCAATGTTTTGAGAAACTGACACTCACTCAGGTCTTTCAAATGCCCTTCTGCTCTGCTTTTTATAGCTGATAATATAGAAAAGAGAATATTGGCCCTATTTCCAGTAAAATACTGGAATTTTCCCACTGACTGTGAGTGATCAGGAAAGCTTCATTCTCCATCACTGCAAATTTTCATTTACATAGCTGAAAAATCACATACAGAAGAAATTAAGACTCTCAACTGAATGAACTTACCAGTAAGACAGACATTGTAGTACTCATCTGTCTGACTTTGGTACAACAGCAGAGTCTGTTTGAGCAGTTCTGCACAATCTTCAAGTGTCTCTGGCAGATCTTCAGGCATCATGATTTGAGGCTCTGCTTCTTGGTAGAACTCCTGCAGGAGGTCAAGGGAAGACAGAAAAGTTGTTGATAACACGTTCAAAGAAGTCACATCTAGGCATAGAACAGTAGCAGGAATATATCAACCAATCTTATTTGAGACCAGTTTTCTTCCTCTGATAGTGAAATGCTTACTTAATATTTATAGACACCAACAATTTAAAAGGTATCATGGCAAATACTATTTAAAAATTAGATTCATTGGTGAAGAAAGGAAAATTTTAGATGGCCAACCAATTCTTTTAAAGAACCAAATTATTCAGCTGACACAGGAGGAGACCTCTGGAAGCAGAAGTGACTGAAGAACACAGGGTTTTCTTACCTCAGCAAGGGAAAGCAAGCTGTTATTGCATGTCCAGAGAATAGTCATAATAATCCCCTTGAAAGTACTGAAAACAAACAGAAGTAAAAAATAAAACTTAAGAAGAAAGCTGTAAAAGAACCATATTGGCAACATTTGCTGGTTTTCAAATATTTTGTTCAGGTTCCTTTTTTTTTTCTTCAGAGTCTGTGGAAACAAATAATTCAGAAGAGCTAAAAATCTTCACTCCCATTGACACAGATTCTCTTCAGAAGCAGGAAGGACTCTGAGCTACTCTAAGTGCTGACTGGAGAACAACTCCATGTCAGAGGAACAACCTTAGCCAACTCCTCTCCTGAAAACTTCCCTGAAGAGCTTCCCATGCAGTTGTGATAAACCTAAAACATTTCAAGGTGGAGCTAGTGATTTACTGAAAGTATTTTGAAGCCAAGCATGGAACAAAATTCCCAAGCACTTCAACATCTTAGGTATTAATTGTAATAGTTTTTCATGGCATGTAGGAAATATCTCAATTCCATCTAGTACAACTGCACATATCAAAAAAAGATAAGATCATTTTTTTAAGAGAAGGAAAATGGACCCATTTAAAAAAATCACATCCTAAACAGTCTGTTCCTTGCTTATTCATGTAAATGTAGTATTGAGCACAAGAATGTAGAGTATAACATTTATTCATGTTCTTACAGGTGAAATTAACTGCAAGAAAGGTTGTTTTCCAACCTATTTTTTTCTAAATGTACAAAATGGGCTCCAATGAGGCCACCCATTTCAGATACTGAACCAAATAAAATGGATGAATTTTATACTCATTATTGTTTTGCTGCAAAAAGGAACTGCTGAGTAAACACTTGGACTCATAAATATCAAGGTTAAATCCCTCAAAATTAAATTGTGAACTCTACAGTTCATGATAATAAAAAAAGATAGACAGACAGATAGGATTTTTTTGCAGATTAAGTTTATTTCTGCAACTATACATGACTTACTCTGATTCTGGAGGCTCCTCTTCAAATATCTGGAATTTCTTGTCACTGAGAACTGATATGGACAGTTTCTTCATCCTAGGGAAGCAAAACATTAATTAAAAATTATTCACAAGTATTTTCCTTCTCTGGCTGATTATTTAAGCTAGTCAGTCATATGATGGACATGAAACTGAAGGAAATTTTAAAAAAATGTTACGCTAAAACTAGTATTATATGAAAGTAATTCTTAATGGAAAAATATTCTCAGGATTCTCTCCTCAAAAACTCTTCACAGCTTTTATTTTGTTTCCACTAATACAGCAGCTCATTTCATCTCTCTGTGCACTGAAGACAAACTCTTTAGACACCAGACCCAAAAATTAAGCCACATTGATTTAAGAGTGGCCTTAGTCTGCTTTTCAACAACTTCAAAATACAAAACAACAGCAGATGAAGGAGAAAAAAATCTGAAGAAAACAAAACAAATCAGCAGAGCTGATCATGAGGACATAAAGAGGGAGGAGATCCTAAATTAGAAGCACAGATGGAAAGAAGGCAAATCCAAACAAGCACCAAGAATTCCTCAAAGAACAATTTGACAAAACAAATGGACAAAGGTGAGGTGAATTTCTGCACAGGAATATTGTAAGGGGAATTCCTCCTTTCAGGGCTCTTACTTTCTTTTTGACATCTCTTTGTTAACAGATGACTTCTTGCTGCTCTTGGCTGCAGAAGACTTCCGAGCATCTTCAAAAGACGCTTTTGACCGAGAACTCCTCTTTGAGGTGGGAAAAGCTGTTTTATATTTAATGAGAAAAGATGGAGAACACTGTATAAATGCCAACTGAAGTATTTTTATATGGTTATATATTTTGTGTTCTCTTTTCTAGAACCTTTCCTTACAACGTTAAGGAGACAACTATGGGAATAATTATTTCTGGCAGATAGAACTGAAGTAACCCAGCAGTGGCACCAGCTCTGAAGGTTGTGCCCTGGAACAGCAGTACTGGGAATGTCCTACAACATATATGGTAGATGAGAGGAGAATGAAAGGGCTACTTTCATTGTCTTGGCTGTGATGGAGACTTAGGAATGTGGAAGAGAGAGAAAATATCTTTGGATGTAGCTAGAGTGGCTTGGAGGAGCATAGAGAAGGGAGATGAAGATCAGGTAGGGAGCAGTTGAGGTTCTCTCTGCACTCACCTTTGAGTGAGCAATGATAAACTGTAAGAAGGATCCTGATCCCCAAGTATTTTCATGACTTCTAATTATTTTCTCCATCCCTGTTCCCCTTTGCTATCACAAATGAAGTTGGGATGCACAACTCTCCCAGAGCCAACATGTAACCCACTGGCCTGGAGCATCTTAGATCTACTCAGTGCCTCACTAGGAACTACAATTGATAGAAATGTAATAAATGACAAGAAATGCTGGCACACCTGGTCCTACTGAACGGCGATAAGACCTCTGACTTATGCATGAAAACTTTTTGGGTGGCTTAATCCTGAAACAAATAAAAAGAGCTAAGCAACTATTCAATATCTTGCCATTTTATATGATACATTATATGGAAAATGATGTAAGTTCTCTATCCCAGCCATGTGCTAAGTGCATTTAAATTTCTGAATTAATGTTTAACAGATAGGATTACTTTTACAACTGACAGTGTAAATGTAAGTACTTTCATGGAAACAAGTGTTTACTGGATTTTCAGAATTTCTACCCAAAAAAGTGCACATTTATTTGCAAATCACACACTTGTCATGCTGTCCATTTCACACTTTATATGTTCATTAAACTATGTAGCATGTAATCCCCTTTTAACTAAAATAATACCACAGAAGAGAAAAACATAACACCTAAAATTTTCCATAATGCTCTTAATTAGATGTCACATATTGCTCACAACAGGGTATTTTTGGCTGTTAGAAATTGTGCTTTTCAAAATAAAGCAGTTTCTGCTAGACTGATTTTTAAATCCAGACTGATCAGAAAGTATGTAGCACTGTTACCTCTGAACAATGCAATAGTTCTAGTTCTAGAAAGGCAAACTACAAATTATTAACTGAGGAAAACTTTTATGTGCTTCTGGAGTAGAAATTTAAAAAATACTGTAGTGAAGCCCCTTGTAGTCTTGTCATGAACCTCATGAGGAGAAGAGGGATCCATGGCAAAGACAAAGACAAAGACAATGACAGAAAAACACCTTGAAGCAAACAAGTACTTACTGAAGGAGATTTCTGATAACGCTTATTGATAAATCATCAAGTGCAGACTTTCCTATTCTGCTTGGATTTATCAAAGGGAATTTATTAGGATCCAGCCCCATTACCAGCCCTGTGCTCTCCTCTCTGAGCTGCTCAGTTCGACTGGCAACAGCTTTTGGACTTTGTAATTTCTCATCTGATTCAAGAGGGGTGTAGTCCTCCTGAGATGGGAAATAAAAGGAAACCCTGTTGACTGGAGCAGGCAGGTAGTGAAAACATGACATGTAGTCACTGGGTACTTAAGCAGACCTTCCAAAAGGGCACTATTTTGCTTTACAGGCTGGAATAAAGTTTTTTATAACTCTAGTAGTAACGATGTTACAGCTCTACAACTCTGAAACACATAAGAAGTAGTAGATTCTTATTATCATAAGCAGTATTTAAGCATATGCCCTTACAGCAACAATCCACTGGAGACCACAAAATACAGAGAAACTTTCTAGACAAGGAAGGGACAAAAACCCAAAAAGCCACTTGAGGACACATTTGATTTTTATTTTTTTTTTAATTATTTAAAGAAACCCATGAAATATATATCTATTAATAGTGACACTTCTTGAAAATAAACTCCTGTGAGGGACTGAGCATCACATTGTGATGTTGTGCATCTTGAACATTCAGTGAGCTCTGTGGTGAGGGATCTAGTCAGCCTCTTAACCAAGCTGGCCTAATGTTACAATGTCTTGGACAGCTTAGCATCATAGAACTGTGGCACCATGGAATGGTTTGGGTTGGAAGGGATCTTAAAGATCATCTAGTTTCAACCCTCCTGCATGGGCAGGGACACCTCCCACCAGACCAGGTTGCTCCAAGCCCCATCCAATCTGCCTTTCAACACTGCCAGGGATGGGGCAGCCACAGCTTCCCTGGGCAACCTGGGCCAGTGTCTCACCACCCTCACACTCAAGAATTTATCTAACCTAAATCTCCCCTCCTCCAGTTTAATCCATTCCTCCTCATCCTATCACTCCCTGCCCTTGTAAAAATGCAGCATGTTTCTTCATTTGAAAATACTGAAAACCTTGAAAATACACACACACACTGAAAATCACTCAATATTAAATAAAATGGAGATAACTTAAACCTTACATTATCATGTTGGCTCACTGCTTTTACTAGCAAGCAGTCAAGATACTGGCTCCTCTTTTTCAGCTCTTTTGACACTACTTTGGCAAAATCATACAACTCTTCAGCAGTCAAAGCCTGCAAGAGATGATAATACAGGTGGCATTTACTGAACTAACTCTTCTGGACTTTACAAATATGATGGCTGTTGCATCCAACATCATTTGACTCTGTTCTGTCACCATTTTGTTTACACAACCTTCCTAAGCAAAAACTGTGTGGCAAAGCAATATTTCCACCACCCCCAAAAGTGTACAGACATGTCTGCTGCAAAAATATCAGTTTATACATGAAACAAACATGTACATGAGTCAAATTAGCATCAAGTCAAACTAAAATCTACTTCATGCTCATCAGAACGTACTTCTTTATCTGCAGTAGGATGAGCACAAGCATCTATCTTCTCATGGAGCTTCTTCAGACAAGAGTTTAATGTTGCTGCCTGCAAATTGGATTTTGCTACCTAAAGCAGAAGAAGATATTGGTGAATTGAAATCCCATTTAAGGGATTTTCAGAGGCTCCACTTTGAAACCACTGGACTTGCTGGTAAAAACACTCAAATCACTGTTATTCAGAGGAGCAGCTGAAAACAGCCAGTTCACTACAGCAACACTTCATGCCCTTTACTGCACCACACAAACATGCTGCTCTGCTCACATGTGCACACTCAGTGTGCTGCAAGAGCAGGGGTTCCAGCACAGCTGCAGCAGTAGTAAAACAGTTTTAAGCTGATAAAGACAGAAGAAGAGGTTTTGGATTCACATAAAAGTCAATGTTTGTCCACTCTGAGTTCAGCCAAAAATAGAAATTATTATGATCCATTTAAACAAAGCTCTGAGGTTTCTGTTTGTACCTCTGATCTGATTTGCACTTGCAGATTTTTCAGAAGTCGTTGGCTCTTCTCCATAAAGACCCGATTCATGAAGAGATGATGGAACTTTGCTTCAGCCTGGTTGATAAGTTCAGTAGCCTTTAAGAATGCCAGAAACAAGAGACAGAACGAATTAACTTTCACTTGTTAAAGTTTACATAATAAAACTCACCATTTCTTCTCATTTTTCCATTCTTACATGGCCACACAGAAGTGTCTTACAGTTCCAGTCTGGGAGTAGGCTGATTATAAATCAAAGAAGCCAACAAAATGCATCATTTGAAAGAATAAGACTCTGCACACCTGATCCAAGCATCTTGATTCCATTTTCTCCATATCTGACTTGACTGAACGTTCAAAAGCACCAATAGATTTACTTTCATCCTGGAGACGCTTGCTGAACAACTTGACCTCCTCAGGAGAAAAGTTTCCTCCCTCTGAAAACAACCTGAAAGCAACCAAAGTAAAATCACTTGGGTATGAATCTTCCTTTCCTCAAAGACTGCTTTAGCTAGGCAGCCCTAAAACATGGATAGCAACACAACTTAAAACAATATGATAATTGTGGCTTAAAATAAAAGTGGGTGTTTGTGGTTTTTTTTAAAAAAGCAAACTAGATGAGTAACAAAGGGAACTTTAATTTTACTGTTCCACCTATGCAACTAAAGCTGAGACCCAGAAATAGGTAACTGCTTATAAACAACATTCCAGTGAAACATCCATACCTGCAACCTTTGAGAAAATCCACATTTGAAACCCTTAATTTTCCTAAAGCTTCTTCCAAATAGTTCCGGTAACTCCTGAGGGAAACCTGGATCATTTCCAGATGATTTTGTAGCTCTGAGTGCAGATTGTCCTTGAAAGAAACTAACCTAACAGCAAACAACAAAAGACAGGGAAGACATCAAGGAAGAGGAGAATGCATAATGATTCAGAGGCTGCTGTCTGTAAAGACATGAATAAAATCTGAGCCCTCCAGAGTGTTCTGGTATTCTGAAAGCAAACCCACTGAACTGGGATTGCTTTAGGGAACATTCCAAAGGCATCAGGAAGCAGCTGCTGCTATTGAAGAACCTCCTCCAAACCCAATCAGTCAATTGCTATTGCTGTGCAGGTTCATCAACTGGATGAAACCTAAACAGATGAAACATCTTTTCTACTCTTAGTCTGCCAGCACTTTGAAAAGATATGAAATCTGTCAGCCATTCAGAACTGGTTTTCATTTCTCCAGGGAGAGATAAAGGGAACAGAAACCCTTTACATTTTTTTTAGATATATTGTTTTTTAAGTTCCATGAAGCAGTCTTCATTGGAGTGCAATGACAGAAAAAACAGATTCAGAATGCAAAGCAGGAACATCTCAGACAGCAATCAGGAGTATTTAATTATGGCAATTCACAGCCAGGAACACCTGTGCCAGACTCACTTCTCAGTCATAGGAGCGTTGAGGAAGACAGATTCCATGTCACAGATGTGTGACTGTAACTTCTTGCTGATGTTATCTTGCTGCTCACAAAACTTTTGAAATTCAGCTTTTTCCTTTTTCAGAGCCTTGGCCACCCCTGCAGAGTGACACTCCAGACACTCCTTGTGAAGCACCAGTTCCACTGATAAGGAAGGAAATGTTACAATATGGTTGTTATTCCCTGGTTACTGAGGACAGTCACAACCACCAGCCATCCTATTATCAGATGCAGCAATGAAATAAACTGAGCCAGATCTCAGAGCGGCTACAAGACAAATAAAATACATCTGATTCTGTTTCTTTGACTTTTCTCCAGTTCCAACCCCCCTGCATGGGCAGGGACACCTCTCACCAGCCCAGGGTGCTCCAAGCCCCATCCAACCTGCCCTTCAACACTGCCAGGGATGGGGCTTCCCTGGGCAACCTAGGCCAGGGTCTCACCACCCTCACACTAAAGATTTTCCTCCTAATATCTCACCTAAATCTCCCCTCTTCCAGTTTTAATCCATTCCCCCTTGTCCTCTCACTACAAGTCCCTCCTCAGCTTTCCTGTAGCCCTTCAGGTACTGGAGATCTTCAGATCCATCTAAAAGGGGCCCACCTAAAACGATCTCTAGATGAAGACACGTAATACTCAAGAGTTTAAAAAGTCAATACCAGCTCTAACATTGTAGATATTTGTCTCTATATTCTCCTGTCTCTGTTGAAGCCCATGAAGACGCCGCTCGTGTTCTGAACTCAAGTCCTCTTTCTTGGCAGCTACATCAACATGGGACTTGGACAAGGAGTCTGCAAACCATTTCTCCAAGTGTTCAAAAAAGCAGAGGCGAATCCTACGATTGAAAAAGAAACCACAGTGAGAAACAGTAAGTAATAATTAAGAATTTAAGTATATTCGTTCTAAGAAATTAACTTCTGACAACAGGAAGATATGGTTTCATTACCATTTGCTCAATATTGGTAGAGTTTCTGAGCTGGCTGCACCCTACTGAGCAGCAGGTATTTTACCCTCATGACTCTGCAGAGAATTTGGGCACATGACTTGCCTTTCTGTCATGTATTTTCTCACTAAATTGTCTGTAAAATATGACTGTTCTGTATGAGCTACATGCTTGTGTGGTACTTTAAGAGCCATGCATGAAAAGCAAGATAAAGCTTTGCTCCCATTTTTGTCATTTTTAAAGAAAGAGTAACACCCAAATAATGTGATCATTTTTTGCATATTAATTCTAATGTTTCTTCCAAACAGCTGAGCTTTGTTTATTACCTAAAGGACAAAAAAGGAACAGACCCTGTTTTCTACTAACCGTTTCTTCAGCTCTGCAAACAGGGTGTCTTCGATGACTACATGTTTCAGGTACCTAGGAAGTGATTCTTTCTCTTGATATTCTGCCAAAAAAGTCTTTGGGATGTCAGCCTTTCCTGTTTCTTCAAGTCTAAGAACTGTGTAAGTGTGTCCACCAGAAGTGGAAAAGGTCTCAGGCACAACTTCAGAGCTTTTCCCCTTGCTGCTCTTGACCCCAGCCTAGGAAACAACTGGAAATCATAATCTGTTGCCTTTGAAGGCATAAGCATAACATCAACAGTGCACAGCCTAATGAAAGTACCCTAAGGATATGAATAATTTTCTGGTTCTCAATTCGGACAACATTCACACAGAGAATATGCTTTCAAGTCCTAATAGGCATAATCATCAATGTTTTAAAAGGTTTAAGTTATGGTAATAAATTCATGTAAGTAAAGACCTGAAAACCCAATACTTAGATACAAACACAGCTTAAAACATTATTCCCCATGTGTTAAGAACACTATGATGAAAGAAACAAAGATTAAAAAAGAAAACTTCTCTGCAAAAGGTTTTTAAAAGAGTAAAGCAGTGCATAAGGAGTGGTTGTAAACTGGTGTATGCACTCCATCACCCCATACAAAGGACCTAAAGCCCTAATAGTCCAGAAATAAATGAAACCAATAAAGACTTCTCTGTGCTTTGTGCACAAAGGAAATCTAATCTACTTTAAGGAATTGAGACTTACCTCAGCAAAAAAACAAACAGATTTCCTATCCTTGTGCAAGATTTTCCTGACCTTCAAATTCTCTCGCTCATTTCTCTGTGTAAAGCTTACCCCTTGTCTTGCAGGCTTGGTTTTTTCCCTTGCATGAGGAATACTCTCCCCATCTTTTCTTTCCTTTGTTTCCTTAGTTCCCTGTGCAATCTCAGCCTCATTCTTCTTTGTGTTTGTTTCTCCCATTGCTTGTTTAGAACTCTTCATCTTTTCCTCTCCTTTGCTTTCTTGCATGATGCTCTCAGCTTGCTGCTCCAGACCTTCAGCTTCTGAGCAGAGTTTTAGTGGTCACAATTGGAAGAATTGTGACCACTTGATTGTCAATTGATTGAAAAAGAAGCAAACAAAAAGACCTTTTTGTACCATGAATGAATTACCTTGGTCTTGAAAGGTGAACTCTATCTCTCCTTGCAAGTTCTAAAAGCAAAACAACAAAAAAACCCCACACAATTTAAAAATAAGGATTTGCTTGCTTAGAAGAAATTCATATTCCTTCTCAAAATGTATGTTTCAATAAGATAGTACAGTCTTGGATACATCACTTATTTTCTAAAGGAGCTGTAACATTCAAATTGATCAATATAATTTTGTTACTTTGCATTTGTCTGTTTAAAAGGCAAAGTGGACTGGCTGAAATGCAGTATGTGTAACAAGAACAGAGTTAAAAGTGTGGAGCAGAGAAAGGTTTTGTGCCTCCCCCTCTATTTCTACCGAAAACACTTCAGCCCTATGGCCAAACCAATCCTTTAGTTTATATCATCTAAATTCTAAAGCTAAGGTAAATTTTCCCAAAAATGAAAAATTAATACACTAGTAGCTTTCTAAACCAGAAGTTGGTTTTCTTTATACCTGTGTGAAGATTTCCTTGACATTAAAATATTGGCTGATGGATTTACTGTAAGAAATCAGTTGCTGCAAAATATCTTCTGGGTAAGCTGCTACTTTATCCATCAGGATCTGGTGCAGTGTCTCATACCTGTCAAATTTAAGGTCAGTGTTTAAGAGATTTCAGGTATATCTAGAAAGAAAATGAAACATGACTACAATGTCTTTAAATACAAATCTAACTATTGGACCAATCTCATAAAACCTTTAGGTTAAACATTCAACTGTACCTGTTCAGCCTGAACACAATCAGGCCAACACCACTTTTCTAATACCCCTCTGATCTAACAGACAGAAAATACTTCCTGGGTGTGCAAATGTAACTGCTTCCTCCCTGGCTACTTAATCCTCAAACCTTTTGCTAAGATTTTCAGCAAGGAGAGTGGTATGAACCAGTTTTGATTTGTTTTGAAAGATGAAAATGCCTGATCATGAGAAACAGAACAGAAAGTCTAGATACACTTTGGCCATCTGAAATGTATTAGTAACTTGCAGTCCTTTGACTTGCATCAAATCTGTAAGCCCAGAGAACAGGTAGTGGCACAAACCTACTTTCTGATCCCTGTGATTCAAGAATCTGAGCTACTTCTGTTACCTTCTGAATAAATAATTATCCCACTGGCATGGATGACATGGTATACTACACAATAATATTGATCTGGTATATTTTTTAAATGATACCAGCATTTGTTGGGTCTTCCTTAGTCCTACTGCTAAAATGTGGGCATTATTTGCCCTAACCTTGTTGAATATGGAAATGATTATATTTTACATTCTTACATGAAGTAGCAAGCAGTGTTTTCCCACCCCTTCACCCCACAGCATAAACAAGACCTCAGCACAACCAACACTCAAACATGCTTTACTTGTGAAGTTTGCATTACAAAACTCATACCCAGCTCTGATGGCATCTGAAGTAGAAAGGGAATTCTCAAAACACTTCTTCAGCTTGTCTTCAGCACTTGCTGTTCTCAGCTGAGCCAAAATTACATCCAGTTGATCTTCCATCTTCTACAGCCACATAAGAAGAACCCAGCAGGAAATGATGGAGTAATTACTAAAAAGCTTCACAACTATTCAGGATTCAAAGAATTCAATTACCTATGTATATTCTAAACCAAGAAGGGAATCTGCCTGACAAAACCTTGTCTGTTATGAAGATCCTTCATAGATAATTAACATCTCTGACATTGCCACCCTGAGCTGTATGATGTACCCATGCTATGGGAACCTGACATACAAACAAGACCCTATACCTGCACAAGAGCCTATGAACAACAGAAACTTGCAGCCCCTTAATACAGAAAATGTAATCTTTATCACCACTGCCATAGCAAGAGTAAGATATGGATGCTCAGTAACTGTGAAGCAAACTGCCAGCAAAAACATACCAGACAAGATGAAACCACCCTGCAGAAGTTCCAGTAGAAATATCAGAGATTATGTATTAAATTTTATACCAAGTATTTAGAATTCCAGAAGCCTCCCTAAATTAAGAAATACTTTTTTTTACATCATACCACATCCTTATTTTTGTGTTTATACCTGTATTGATTTAAGCTGTTTCCATCTGCATCCTTTTAATGTCTTCTGAAATTCACCTTCCTGCTGGGACAGTTTGGTTTGATGGACATCCCAGAGATCCATGGCCTCCTGTAAATAGCTGTACAAGTCTGTGCAATTCCCCTCATTCTTTTTAGCCAGCTCTTCAAAGTCTCTCTAAAGAAATACATTTCAGTGAAATAGTTATTTTTTGAACTGCTTGCTGGGAGGTGAAACAAATGGCTAAGGGGCCATGTGACATGCTGAAAGGCTGCCTGGGAGCACACTGGCAGTATGCAGCGTGGTCTCCTCTGCTTGAGGGGAAAAATAGTCCAAGTAAACTGGATAGAATGTGGATTTTTGTTCTAGAAGCTGAGATATCAAAACTTCTGTTTATTCTTCTGGTACTGCCAAACAAGAATTACTAACTTTTGCATGTGCCCTCAAGTCTCTGGCCTTCTAGCATTTTAGGAACAATTGCCCTGTCATTTTCAAGCACAGAATCATACAAGATAGAATTTAAAGATATTTGGGAGATCATTTAAATCTATCTTTCTACCCCCAGGCAGAATAAGCAATTAATCCTAATTCATCTCTGACAACCTATTATAAATATAAGCCAAACAATTAGGAACTCTTCTCCTTGAAGAGGTTTTTTAGTTTGTGGGGCAGGTGTTCAGTCACACTATGGATCTCTTTCCAGTGTGACAAGAGCCTAAGATACACGTGGCATTTCAGGCAGCAGTGCAGGAAGAACAGGCTAACTCCCAGAGGCAATAAAAATTGATGTAAATAAACATACACCCATATGCTCCAGTTCTTCTTCAAACCGACTTTTCAGTTTCTCTGTCAGTGGGAGTAACTCAGAATTCACAACTTCTTCAGCCTCATTTTTTGTGCAAACATTCAGATTCAACAGATTATTCTAAATGAAAAGAATGGGAAGTTATTGACATGCACATAACACAAAGATACTGTGTGCCTTTTAGAGAGCATGGCTAAACTTAGTGCTGCTTCTTCTTGTGAATGGGTAGAGAAAGATTCAGCCTTCTAGATCTCACATTCATAGAATCATGGAACAGTTTGAGTTGGAAGGGACCTTAAAGCCAGGGATGGGGCAGCCACAGTTTCTCTGTGCAATCTGGGCCAGGGTCTCACCAGCCTCATAGTGAAGAATTTCCTCCTAATATCTAGAGGCAAAGGAGGGAATAAACAGCACAATTCTATTTGGACACAAAGAGAGAATCTAGGGCAGAGGGGTGGAATTTATTTCCCAAGATAAGACAGATTCAGCACAAAGGCTGAGAGTTCTGACCCTGTGTCCTCCACTTAAATGTGGGACAGTATTCTTGCATCACTGACATTTGTTACTGCTCTTCCACATCTCAAGTACAAACACCACTGCAAACCAAACTGGGCAGGAAGTTTTCTAGCAGAATAAGACAGAGGTTAAAAAGCAATTCCACTTGTTATCTCAGTGTTTGGTGGCTCCTCAAACCTGTACTACTGTAACAGCACATGGTAACACCTGTAACCAATGATCCTTCCAACAATTTCCAAAGCTGTGAAACTAACCTGGCACGACTCCACTTCTGCCAAACATTTCTGCTGGATCATCCCAAACTGGATGTGCATTTTTGTCATGCGCTGCACGTGGCAGGAATCTGGGGGACATGGAAGAACAGCCCATGGGAAAGGTCCCTGTACTGCACAGAGGAGTGTGAAATGGGAAGAAGACACTGGACCTGTGCTGAGTTTCAGAACTGATAATGTATCTCAGGAGTGTTTTCCCACTTGTACAACACTACCAACAAATTAAATAGGACGTTTTAATACAGATTTTTTTAACATTATGCTTAAAAGTAGTGAGTTATTTGCAATCTTTGCTACTCTACAGGCATCAAGAGAGGGTGTGCTCTGGAGGAAGGAAAGGCAGACACACAGAGGGAAGGCACATCACAGCACTCAGAGGAAGGAAGCATCTCAGACTTCCCCTCTCATTCTCTAGGAAGCAAAAAGGAGTGTTTTGGTATCATTGAACTGCATAAAAATTAACCTTCTATTTTCCACAGATTTATTCTAACCCTAGTTTCTGCTAGATCTCACCTGCTGGCAAAGGGAGCTGCAAGGGGCAGCTTATGTTGGTTGCACTGCTGGCTCAAAGCAGCTTAGAAGATACATAGAAAACCATGGAACAAGTAATAAACTTTCAAAGAAACTAACTGCCTGGAAAAAATAGAATTAACTGCTTGTATTCCAGACTGGTTTGAGGATTTCCCAACTTACCTATACTTTTGCTTAAATTCACCAAAGAATTGTAGCATTCATTTATCTCAGCTTTTGTGTGTCCTGGAGGCAGCAAGTCACTATTGACATAGAAAACAAGAGTTAGATGACTTCAAATGTAATCCAATCACCTTTAAAGGATGAAGTTATGAACCAGAGTAACCATACTACTGTGCTTTATATTATTTAGAGCCATATCAGCAATGAAAACAAAACTGTCATTTTTGAAGGCCACTGTTCACTGCAAAAGAACTAACTGTAAACTATTTTGTTGCTCCATCCCTTGTAAAACTGTAAATATTGCAAGGCATTGCACCCAAACCATCTTCTTGTTATCAGGATGGACATTCAAACACAGCAGTGTTAGATTTCTATCAAGATTCTTTTCTTAATTCATTATACAAATTAAACTCAACACACACAGCTGACAAGACCACCAATTTTTACTTACCTACCCACTCTTGCCTGCCCCTTTCTACTGTTTCAAGTGTTAGTAAGATTTACTTTTGTGCTCCTACATGTCTAGTCCTTGACTACCTCCTATTTAGTCCAACTGGTGCACTGAAAACCAAGAATGCATTATTTTCCATGAAAAAGAACTTTACAGAAGTAGTTTAGGTCCTGTCTTACTGCTGCACTGCACAATTGCACACTGCAAGGGAGCAGAGTGCATTTTGTAGTCAAGTCCCTCATCAACTCTAGAAAGAATTCCAGTTTCCTTTGTTCTTCTTCCCTCTTTTCTCATACCCAAGGTGCTGCAAAAGCTCCATTCTCCTTCCACTAAGTAAAAACTGATCTGTTATCATATTGTCCATTTCTGTTTTCAAAGCTGGGGGATTCTGTATGTCTTCATTTGCCATAAATTCTCTGTAGGATGGAAAAACACACTGAAGTAAATATCTGGGAAACTGTCACATTTGAAATTCAAATGCAAAAAGTTTTGCACATACCAGATAAAAAAAAAAGAATGCTAAGTTCTTTTGGCTTTTTAGTTGTATAATGGAAAAAATCAGTAAATATCACTGTTTGTAGAAAACACAAGTGCACACTAGTCACTTTGTGTTAGTCTTACTCAAAAAACACGGAATGGGTTGGAAGGGATCATCTAGATCCAACCCCCCTGCATGGGCAGGGACACCTCCCACCAGCCCAGGTTGCTCCAAGCTCCATCCAACCTGCCCTTCAACACTGCCAGGGATGGGGCAGCCACAGCTTCCCTAGGCAACCTGGGCCAGGCTCTCACCACCCTCACACTGAAGAATTTCCTCCTCATGTCTCACCTAAATCTCCCCTCTTCCAGTTTTAATCCATTCCCCCTTGTCCACTACAAGCCCTTGTTAAAAGCCCCTCCCCAGCTTTCCTGGAGCCCCTTCAGGCACTGGAAGGTTGCTATGAGGTCTCCCTGGGGCCTTCTCTTCTCCAGTAAAATTTCTAACCTGAAACTGTGAACTACACGGTTCTTTTGGATGAGTTTCCAGTCCTTGACTTTATCTTCCCAATTAAATCGATGTGTTAATTCCCACTGCAGCTCTGACTTCATTAGGTTAGAGAAGAGCTGGGCAACTGCCCTCTGATTAGCCAGCAGGGCTCTGTTAATCATCTGTGCATTAAAAAAAATACATTCATAAAAGCACCAAATAACACGCCAAAAATTAATATTGGAAGTTCTGTGTAAAATGAGGGAAAAAGGAGACAAATTATAAAGAATATCTGGCAAAAGCCTCCTGTATGAGAGAAAACTCTCCTATATTGCAGGGACTGATAGGGACAAATAATGAATTTCAGTTGGAAACAAAAGACATTCTGGGAACGTTCAGAATATTATCATCTTGCAGGTCAAACAGACTCTCAATATGAAAGATTTACCATGGCCTCATTATTCATGAACCTGTAAACATCAGCTGACAAGAAGAAGGAAATTTCCTCCAGTTTCACAGTGTATTTCCTCAGTACATCTGTTATCTGTGCAATAGAAGAATAAACAGAAAAATAAAAAGCTATGTAACTCAAATGTCAGTTTCCTAAGTTAAGCAGTGATATGAACAAGACAGGGCTTTTTTCCATTAAAAGAAATTAAGTTGGCTGATAGACAAGGATGTGAATAGTAAAATATTCATCTTAAATATCTTAAATATTGATTTTTTCAAAGTAATTCATAAAAATAGTAACTACAACATCTTAATTTGTTGCTACCCGACTGATTATAATATTTGTGATAACTGAGTGCTCTGCAGACAAGCTGCAGTCTGAGTTTAGAAATCAAACCAACTTCTTCTCAAATCTCTGTAGTTACTAAAGCCCCAGCTCACTTTATCAGCTCGATGCCATTCAGCCTTTTGCAAGGACTCATCCATTTCCCTAATCCAATTCTTCCTGGTCAAGGATTCCTGATGGATGATGTTCCACAGCTCTTCCAAACCCTGCAAGAAGGATTTACTCACAATCTCAATGAAAACAGATGTCAAAAAATGAGAAACCATACCAAACCAAGCCCCAAAACCAAGCAAGCTTTTGTATCTGGAAACTACAGGAAGGCACAAGAAGCTGTTACACAGACCAGACACAGAGAACCTGAGGTGAGGCAGTGGCATGAGCTGACTCACTTCCATTGAGAGACCTTCCAGAGCAGTGTCAAGCTCAATCTTTTTAAACAGAAGTTCAATTTTTCTATCAGATTCTATCAGTTTTGCCAGGAGGGATTTTCCAGGTTCCAAAACAAAGGGTTCCATTTCCTAAAAAGGGTAAGGAAGGCAGTCTGATATTTGAATATTAGGCCCTGAGCTTGGTATAAGCACTGCAGACTCTCTGGATTGCAAACCCAGCCCTACCTTGGCAATACTGGCAAGTTCCTGACGCATCGAGGTCAGCGCCGCATCGTGACGGTCCCGCCGGCGCTCTGACAGCAGCTCCAAGATGTTACTCCCTGTTTCCTCAGGAGCTGCCAAGAAAGAAATTGAAGATGATGCAGCTTGGACCTGTCACTGCAGGATACATAACACATGCAGAATCAATCACTAAATCCACACCGAGACCTCGGCCATTTGTGCAGCTGTTCCAGCGCTTCCCAGCGGAAGGGAAATCTCTGCAAGTCGCTGGTAAAAATAGTAAAGCATATTTCAACTTTT
>NW_009953489.1:4418905-4423144 GCF_000747805.2 Chaetura pelagica | reverse complement strand
TTGAAGCTATGAACTAAGTTCAGGTATGATGCACAAAACTTCCCAGAATGAGATCTGCTGACATCATTCCCATCTAAACACCAACTGTGACCAATGGACAGTTTTACAGCCATGATTTCTCTGAGTTGACTCTGCATCTTCAAAATGACTTACAAATCATCAAAATTGTGTCAGATAATTTCTGAGCTGGATTCTATCCTTTGTTCAGTTAAAACTATTATATTTATAGTGGCTCCAAAAGCCACAAATTCTAATATCTGACAGGAAGGGACAAACTTTACCAACAACATCAGGTAGGGATCCAACTTCCTCAGCTGCTTTTTCTTCTGCATTTTTCCAAACCTTTTGAAATGTGGCTTCTCTGAAACAGAAAAAAGCTTTGATTTGAACTACACACACAACAAGGGACTTGAAATGGGTATAATGTTCCATTTAATTGGCAAAATGTAACAATGAAGTGAACACAAGCATCATTATAGCTTCAAAGAACATGGTTAAAAGAACTAACATTGCTTCTTCTGATATTAATTGGACTAATTATATATCCTGGGTTGATCACAACCTCAACTATGATGGCATAAAAAGCAATAAATGCTAGATTTAATACATATAAATTACAGAGACATGCAAACTTTCTATAAAAGGTATAAAAAACAGTCAACTGTTAAGTAAGAACTAGTAAGAAATGTGGAAATAGCCTTTTTCTGCCCACTGCTCTTCTCCTCATCTGGGGGACTGTGCTTCCCCATGGGGGAAGTGAGAATAAGGGTACCATTATTCTGCAGACTAGTTGGAGTGAAAAGAGTGGATGGACACACTAATTCACTTTATTGCTCATTAATTAATCATCAATGCATCATCATATAAACCATTAATACAGTTAAAAATATAGTTTAAAAATGTGGATTGGGCTGGGCTTCTATCTAAATTGCTATGAACAAAAAAGACATATAATTTATTTTAAATAAAAGCTGTATGACATGCATGCCATTGCAAATACTAGCTTGTTAACCTGCACTTTAACTGACTCATTATACATCTGGCAAGGAGACTATCACAAGCTGTGACCAACAATTCAGGAATGTCTTAAGTCCCAGTGCAGACACCAGAGCTTCACAGAACTGGGTTTTCATGCTGTTCTCTACCTGTTTGGCAACAGTGTTTCTGTGGGGTCATTGCAGGCTGTTTTCTCAACCCACTTCTGCTGGTAACACAGGAGCAGCCTGGCATCAGTAGAAATGTCTGAGACCTTAAGCAGAGAGAGCTTTTTGCTCTGTGTAGGAAACCCAGCCTTGCTCCTTGCTGCATTCAAAGAGCGGACGAGGAGAACCTTCAAAGAACCATCACAAAACCAGTTAGAATTCTCTCCAACCTACTGAACAGAATATAACAAAATAATTGATAAGAAGAGTGGAGGGGAGGTGGCAGAAGAGGCAGGTAAAATAACAAACATCACTTTGCATGTGTCACGATTTTCATCCCAGGCTACACCCCAAATGGGAAAAAATAAGATACCCCTCTCCTCAGAGAGGAAAACTAAGGCAAACTGCCCTGCATGCTCTGTTTATAGTTACAAGGAAAGTCAACAGCAGAGTGAGAAATGCCTGAATCAGGCCTACTATTCTCTTAATTTATCTTTTACTTCAGTGTTACAACCATTCTGCCTTCAGGTGACACATCCTGACAGGCAACCAAGACACAGGAACACCCCTGGACACATTACAAAGCAGGTAACACAAACATTTTCTACTAAAACAAGAGCCAGAAAGGTTGAAACTGACCCCTGCTTTGAGGTCCCTCAAAGCACTTGTACCAGCCAGCAAACAACCCCCCAACATTTGGCTGCTTCCCCTCTTTGTTTTTACCTCATCCTCAAAGATCTGCCTGTAGACACCCCCCCTGGGGACGAGGTGCACGGCCCCCACCACCTGCATGTGGCCCAGCACAGCAGCCCTGGCTCCCAGAAGAATTATGCTTTCCAAGCTGGAAGCCAAAGGGAGAGAAAACACTTCAGTTTGAGAAGCTTCTCCGGAGAGAAAACCCGCCCGGATCCCGCGATCGACTCACGGCGCGGCGGGCAGAGCATCCGAAGGGTGTGCAGACACCAGCGTGGGGGCTGAGCAGGGTTTGAGGACGCAGGGCTGAGGGGGAAGAGCCGGTCCCTGTGTCCCCCCGAGAGGGGCTGAAGCGACTGGTCACCCAGCAACGGCGGGGCGGGGTGTCACCGTGGCAACGCGAGGGGCGGGGCCTGGCATCGCCCCGCCCACCGGGGTTAGTTAGGAAAGGACACTAATTGCGACTGTAATAAGTCCAGCAGAAGGTGCTTCTTCCAAACAGGGCGTTTAATTAACAAAAATACAGCAGTACTGGTTTTAACTGGTGGGTCCCCCCGGGGCGCTGCCTCCCCCAGCTCAGGGAGCACCCCAGGATGTCCCTTCCCCCTCCCACCTCCCCCTCACTTTAACCCAGCTTTTCTCAAGTCCTCTGGCAGAACACGGCCCTTCTTCCGGGCCCTGGCTTTCTTCTTCTCCATCCTATCCTTCTTCTTCTTCTGAATGTTCTTGCGGCGCTTCTCCTGCAGCTGCTGCATCTTCTCGGCCACCCTCTCCGTCCTCTGCTCCCAGCGCCGCTGCCGCTGCGCCCGGCGCTTCTCCTTGCGCTTCAGCGCCTCCTTCAGCCGCTCCTCGTCGTCACGGATCTTCACCCCTTCCGCTTTATACAGGACGTTCGTCCATCTCATCTTGTTCTCCAGCTCCTGGGCCTTCTTCTCATCCTTCTCCTTCAGCTCCTCCAACTTGTTCTTCCTGCTCTCCAGCCTGCTCAGCAGCTGCCTGTAGTTCTTGCCTGTCAGGGGGGTGATGTTGCCTTTCACTGCCTTCCTCTTCTCTTTTTTCTTCTGGACCTTGTTCAGCTCATTCTCTTCATGGACTTCCACCCTGTTAAAGACCACCTCAGGTGTGCTCTCCTCCTTTTTGCTTTCTGGCTCTACAGGAACCTCCTCAGCTTCCTTCTTCTCCATCTTTGCCTTCATCTTCAGCTCCTTCCTTCGGCGCTTCTTCCTCTCCCTCTCGTACTTCCTTCGCTGCCTCCTCTCCAGGACTGCAGGGGGTAATTCTTTGGCATCATCCTAAGAAGAGGGATGGAAATTAATCAGGAGCCTCAAAGGGATAAAGCAGAATTAAATGCAGGATATCCTCAAGTTCCTGATTTCAAACTTCTAAGAAACGCTCTGCACTGGTGACTAGAGGCTAAACAAGCAAAGGCGTTTCAAACACTTTACTCTCTCTTAACACCCAGGAGCTCTCCCAAGCTCTGGGTGTTTTTACTTTTCCCAAAGACCACCAGGGGCATCCTGTCCCCCAGCCAGGCCCTGCCATCCCCCAGGTGTCCCAGCAATACTTCCCAGACACTTCCTCAGGACACAGACTGAGCTCAAACCATGACCCTGTAAGACCGTAGCCTTGTCCCCACATCCCTGGGAGGTGAGAGACTTTACACACACATATGGATACATAATAAGAGTTCTCATACTTGTCCAGAAGCTTTTTTTATCTTCTCATGTAATCTCTGACGCAAGAGATTCATTGCAGAGAAAGAAGGGGAACCCAGTTCACTTTTGCTCCCTGAAAATGAGAGGAATAAAAATACTTTAAGACAGCACTGGCTGAACAGAAGAACTTTCTATGGCTATGGGAAAAGCTCCAATAACTCTTTAGATGCTGTAAATAAAAGAATGGGAATTCTAAAGAAACCAAGACTTCCTATTTCCTTGGTTTCTGCAGCATTTCCCCTTTCCGAGCTGTATTATCCTTCCACACTGGCAACCAGAGCAGCCCTGTGGCTGCCAAACAAGCCAGAAGACAAGCACTCGGGTGATGTAACCAGAGACGCCAACGACATCTCTGTACCGACCCCGGGAGGCCGGCCCGGCGGGACAGACATCGAGGCAGCTCCCAGGAGTCACCCAGGCACATCAAACCACCAGGCTCCTGTTCCCCGGGAGCCACCCCGTGGCGACCCTGCAAACCTCAACGCGTTGCAGAAGCTCTCGAGCACATGGAATAAGCTGAGGCGTTTTCAGTGCAGCTCAACTCAAGGCTTCCCAGGCCGTGCACACGTGGAGCAGCAGAAAAGCAGCCCCCTCGCCTCGATTTTAACCCAACCACAGGAACAATGATGTTCTCACCTTTAACCAAGCCCTCATTTCTGCTCTCTGTGACACCCTGTGGGGATGATTTA
>NW_009953489.1:4417591-4418312 GCF_000747805.2 Chaetura pelagica | reverse complement strand
CCGCTGCCCCTCGCGGGCCGCCCTCCGGGTCGGTCCTGCCCCTCGGCTCTGGGCTGGAGCTCCCAAACCGGGACCGGACGGTTCCCGGACGGTGCCCGGGCCGTTCCCGGACGGGTCCCGGCTCACGGGACCCCCGCAACCACCGCTCGTTCTTCCAAACCGCTGGGAACACCCGTCCCGAGCGCCCTCCTCGTGCCTGAAAACACACGCCGGGACCGTGACACACACACAAAAAAAGAGTGAGTTTTATTTAACCAGCGAACGGCAAAAATAAAACGGAACGGAAGGAAAATAAACCAGAACGTATCCCGAAAATTCACATCCTAGGAGCGGAGGGGTGAGCGGGCTCGGGAGGGGCCGGTGGGGCTGCCCTGGCTGCTCAACCCCCCGGCCCAGCCCGGCAGGGTCTGCAGAGGGAAGGGCAGGAGGTGCCCCGAGGTGCTGAACGAGCTCCGGGGGAGGGAACTGCGAGTTCCTGAGCGCCCCTCCCCGCTCACCGCGGGGTGTTTTTATGAGACAAAACTCTGGGCCACCAGGAGTTACCGTGTAAACACTGAGAAGGGAATGAGAGGCACTAGAGCGTGTCCCTGCTCCTGCCTGCAGCCTTGAGAATCAGCACCTCCTCCTTCCGACTCCTCGGTGTGCCCTTTCCAAAGGGGAACGCTGCTGGTTGGCGAGGCTCCTGGGAGCCGCCCCCCACGCGAGCCCGCAGTTTGTGAAG
>NW_009953489.1:4411413-4417455 GCF_000747805.2 Chaetura pelagica | reverse complement strand
CCCAGACACTCACTGCCCCTGCATTTGGTTCAAGTTTATCCCAAACAAATCCAGTTCCAAACACTCCAGCCTGTCCTTACTGAGACTCACATGGAAACAAACTGGATTTCTCATGAACTCTACAGGTAACTATCACAGAAAAGCAAACTTAACTCTAGCTTATTAGTACAATCAGCTTCGTTTTGGCTTATCACAGTCTCTGAGGGGAGGGGAGCACTCCCGGCAGTGTCCCAGGGATGGGAAAGCCCCGTGGCCACCCAGTGAGCAGAAAGCTGCAAACGCAGCTCCAGAGCCTTCTCCTGGGAGCGGGAGGTGCTCGGTACAGCAGATGGAAGACGTGCAGCAGCGGCGCCGCCCGGAGGATCCTCTTCAGGAGTGCTCGGCAGGGCCGGCCCCCCCGTGCCCGTTGACGTGGGGGTGCGACGGGGTGGAGCTCTGGGAGGGAGCAGCGCTCTGCTCCGCGGCGGCAGCTGCCAGAGGCATCGAGAGGCTTTCGGGGGACAGCGTGGCAAAGTCTTGTCTCCAGTAGGCTTCGCACAGGGGGAGGTCGTTGCTGTCACACAGACTGTAGCTTTTCCAGAACAAACAAGCCCAGGAAGGAGAGGCAGCAGGTGCCGCGTAAGGGGGGGTGGGAGGGAGGGAGGGGGGAGCAAGACAGAAGCAAAGCGTTAAGAAAATGACAAAAACACGTTAATGGGTGTAAGGTCTGTGCTCACAAATTCACCACGAGTGGCCTGCACTAACACACCCCTTAAGGGCGGGTCTGGTGAGGATCTGGTAAGAATCAAGGGGACTTCAGAGAAAAAACCGTTGCTACAGACTCCAACAGAGGCTCAGTCCTAATTCAGATGCTCAAAGTCCCTGGAAAGATCTGGGCTTTAAAGTCCTAGCCCCCCAAAAGATGGGAGTTCTACTGATCTGAGGAAGGACCTCACCCATCACTACCTTACTTGGAGCTAGATCATAACCTCTGTGAGGAAAAGAAATAGACATCTTGCTCCTACTTTATTTTCAGGAAAATAAAAAAGCTGGCACAACCCTTTTAGGGCCTGTCCCTGTCATAACAAAGAGGAAACTTCTCTGTACCTGTGCCCTTTCAGTAAAGTGCTCCACAGAAGGTCTGGGTCTGCTACTGAAGCTCCTCAGCCTGATTATAAAGTACTGATGGCTCCTACCATTTTCAGCAGAACCTGAGCTGTTCTTCTAAAAGCAACTGGCTGGATGTGACCACTCATGACTATAGAGCTGGATGAACCAGCAATGTGGGCAGTAATGGTTTTAAACAACTGGCTAATTCTGTGCTCTGAGGAAAACACAATGTGGAAGGGCTGAAACTAGAAAAAAATTATGGAAGAGACTGAAATAAAATCAAAACAAATTCCAAAGAGAAGAAGGAGCTGCACACACAAAAGACACCCAAGACAAAGTGAGTGCTGAAGCAGAAAGCAGCTTGCAGAGTAAAACAAACCCAATGGGTCAAGTGATTTTGTTGTTGCAGCTTTATTTATACTTTAGTGTATGGACTTGAATAGATGCTTAGGGAAATATTTTAAGCGTAGAAATATGAGACACTTCAAATTGCACAAACATGAAACATGTTGAGATCTACCCCCACACTCAAGACAGCTCCTGTCATCTCAGAGGAGAGAGCAATGGAACGAACATAAGTGCAAGTCTGGGGTTTAGGATAAGAGAAGACAAGCTGGAGTTACTGCTTTGGGGAAGAAGCACACAAAGCACTGCTTGCAAGCATCTACTTTAGAGCTCTTTTCTGGCTGGTTTTGCCTTAGAAGTCAGTGGACAGAGGCTTGATAAACATCCCTTGGAAGATCACCCTTCCTTACAGTCCCCAACTCACAGTGGAGCTGGGTTCAATTAGCAAAGACCTTCAGGACTGAACCAGAACTTTGACTCCTATCAGTCCTAGATCTCAGGCCATGGTTTCCAAGGAGAACCTGGCCACAGCATCCACCACATCATGGCAGGTGAGTTACTACGAAAATTTTAGCTGCTTCAGAAGCAAAAATGCTTCTCCTGCTGCCCCAGTTGGAACAATTCAACAGCCTGAGCTTTGCCTCTCACATAATACTCCTCAAAAGTTGGGGTGAATGAGCAGCTGCTGCACAGCCCACAAGTGCACTGGCCAGTCTGCTGCCCTGTGCTGTGACAGAGGGTTCCTCAATGTGTGGAAGGGACTTCACTGCTCCCCCTTGGAGCATCCAGCCATGGAACAGCTCTAGGAAACGACTTGAACACAGGAACTGAAATCCTTCAGAACAACCAGCTTTGGTTTCAAGGACCTGCTTTCAGGTCTCCTCACCAAAACCCCCACGTACACATAAAAAGCCCAGAAATGAAATCTAACCTGAGACACACCCTCATAGTTACTCGCTGGGGGCTGGGGGCTGCTGCACAACAGCAGTGACAGCTGCTGGGCAGGAGACACTCCCTGCCACAGGATTTCTGCAGTGCACAGGAACCAAACCATCTCCCACAGAGGAGCTGCTGCAGGGATCTCACTTTCCTACAGCCTTCCCTGGAGGAACAACCTCAGAGGAACTAACCAGTGACCTTCAGGGAAACTACAGGGGAGCAGTTTGGCAGGAGGACCATGTGGGACCCATGTCCTGGCCTCATGGGACTGCACACATCTACAAATCCTGTGGGATCAAGCCCCAGCAGAAAGTAACACAGTGCAGAGAGGCAACCCCAGCTGGGCTCCCATGACAGGACAGAATTTCTGTTTGTGGGCAAACCAGCTGTTGAATTCCAGCCATTTGAACATGATTATCACTATGACTGCATGACTTAACAGAAACCCTTTTTCCCCATGTTAGACAATGAGGTTTCATTAAAAATATCTTAGCACTCTAATTATAAAAAGACTCTAAATAAATCACTGTTTCTGAATTAACACACACACAATTTCTTTGGTGCAGAAGAAGGCAGGAAAGAGCACAGGAAGGGAGAAAGTGCTAAAAGCAAGTGAGGAAGTGCTACATGGTAACAGGCTTCAGTGGAGGGATCACAGCTCTGTAAAGCTGCAAAGTTTCCTCACCTTGTGACCTCTCTTCTAAGAAAGACCACAAAGACAAGTCCGTTTGGCACCCACCAACACCTGTCCCAGATGTTAGTTCTGTTCCTAAGGGCTGGTCTACATTATATCTGGTGCCAGGTAGGTGAGCAGACCACGCCAGCATGGTCAGAACCCCTCACCACGGTGGCACTCTGGTGACAGGGTGAGAGAAATAAGCCTGACACACGTGAGGCACTGTCACCCCCCATCACTCTGGATAGAGCTCAGGGATGAAACATTTCTAGGATCCCTTGACACCCTCCCAAAAAAATGAGTAAACTTTGAAAAACAACTCTTAAGTGTTTACCTCTAGTTTCCTTCCTATGTCATAACTGTTCCTAAGCTATATTGAATCTTTTCACTCTTAAAATATGTATATTACATATAAATAATGGCCAAACTTCCCAAAATATCAAGCAATTAGGGGTTTAGTTGACCCAGCTAGAGTTATAGGCATTCAGCATTTTTAGAAAGAGAAAGGTAAAAACAGAAAACCTGGTCATTAAAGTTCTAAGTAAGATTTTTTTAAGTTAAATTTTTGTTTAGAAGTCATAGCATTATTGTACTGACTTCACTTAGCTTGCACAGTGCAGCCAAAATAATCAGGTTTTCATTTGTTCTCTCCTGCTTTACTGCATCATCAACTAGAAGTGCTGGAGTGCATGACAGAAAACAACATAAAAAAATAAAGTGTCTGAATTCTCTAAGGCCCATTTTCTAAAAGTCTTTAAAAAATATTAATAATCTCACAAACAAATCACTATTAAATCTTTCATAGAAAACCCTATCATGATACTTCATAAATCAATGAAACTGAGCAAATCTTTGCTGCTCATTTCAAATGTCCACCCCAACAGGCAGCCAGGGGGACTAGAAAGGAAAAGGCACAATGTGTCACCAGGTCACTTGGGAAAGGACTCATTTAACATGAGGACCCAGCTCAGCAAGCTGGTCTCTCTAGGGCAAGAGACAGAGGCTCCTCCACAGGGATACTCAGACAGAAGCCTGTACCCCAAGGAAATTAATCTACTTTTACAATGATTAAAAGGAAGCCTCAGCAAATTATCTGTCAAATCTAGACAACTAGCAGGCACCTTGAGTTGGATGCTGTGAAAACCTCCTTGACTGTGACATTCATACCCTGTCAAGTACCTACAAGGAAAAGACAGTCACTTTAGTTGCAGAATAAGAGTTTGACCTAATTAAGGACAGGAGTTAAACTTTGCTGGGAACATTCTCAAGACCTCTACTCTAAGGACTACTTGTTTGTCTGGACTAACCACCCCAAAAGGGCTGCAGTCATAAGGCAGAAGTCCACTGCCCTATTTGTACCTGGAAGAGTAATATTCTTCTTCTAGCTCGTACAGGTCAATGGAGATTTCATCCCGTAGTGCAATCAACTTCTTGTCACACTCCTCCTGCAAGCTCCTCAGCTGCTGGTTGCGCTGGTTGATGGCTTCATTCACAGAGGGAAAATCATTGAGGATCAAGAACTGCTTCAGGTCTGACACGAGTTTCATCAGGGACTCACCAGCTCGGACCTTGCAGCAGGAAGGAAATCACACAGCACATCAAACCAGGGCTTTGCTCCAGTTTAACACATCTCTCCAAATGCTGCTTCAGCCCAAGCCTTGAATGAAGTAGAAACTCCTATATTATGAAAAAATTGAGCTGACAAGCCAGGCTACCTTGCTTCCTCCTAGTGAAGGAATTAACCCAACAGCCACTGCAAGTATCAGGTTACTCTCCAAGCAGCATAACTCGTGAGAGCTATAACAGCTGCATTAGATGCAACAGTGAGTCCAACAACACCTGCAGGATTGTGCTTCCCCCAGCTTGAACACCCAAGTGCTACTCACAATGTTTGCAGCTCTGACGTGCATCTCATAGTTATCCTGTTCACCCTGGGTTGCTCGAGAGACTTGAGTTTCGTCCTCAATCTAAAGAAAAAAGCACATGTATCCACCTTTACATGCTAAAATCCTGACACACCGTTACTACATTACAATGCATTTTATGACTCCTGTCCGCAAGAACCCTCTTCCCTGAAGTCCACCCCAGGGAGAACAGAGAGAAAGGTCTCCCCCCACATCTCTCCAAATGCTGCTTCAGCCCAAGCCTTGAATGAAGTAGAAACTCCTATATTATGAAAAAATTGAGCTGACAAGCCAGGCTACCTTGCTTCCTCCTAGTGAAGGAATTAACCCAACAGCCACTGCAAGTATCAGGTTACTCTCCAAGCAGCATAACTCGTGAGAGCTATAACAGCTGCATTAGATGCAACAGTGAGTCCAACAACACCTGCAGGATTGTGCTTCCCCCAGCTTGAACACCCAAGTGCTACTCACAATGTTTGCAGCTCTGACGTGCATCTCATAGTTATCCTGTTCACCCTGGGTTGCTCGAGAGACTTGAGTTTCGTCCTCAATCTAAAGAAAAAAGCACATGTATCCACCTTTACATGCTAAAATCCTGACACACCGTTACTACATTACAATGCATTTTATGACTCCTGTCCGCAAGAACCCTCTTCCCTGAAGTCCACCCCAGGGAGAACAGAGAGAAAGGTCTCCCCTCTTCCCCTCAGGGCCGGCCTTTCTCCCCTCCGAGGTTCTATGTCCCCTCAAGGCCCCTTCTCTCCCCCCAGGGCCCTTGCTTTTCCCTCAGGGCTCCTCTCCCCCCAGGGCCCTTGCTTTCCCCTCACAACCGCCCCTTCTCCCCTCAGTCACTTCCCTCGGGGCTCGCTTACGGCCCAGCCCCACCTTGGCCGTCTTGATGATCTCGGTGAAGTTATCCATAATGGATTTGACATCGTCCTTGAGGCGCTTGTTGTAGGACTGGAGCAGGGTCTCCTTGCTCTGCGGCAGGACCCGCTGCTGCGCCATGGCCGCGATGCCCGCCCCGCCCACCTCTCGCGAGACCTGCCGCCCCGCCGAGACTTCCCACCGCGCCCCGCGCCCCTCCCC
>NW_009953489.1:4402565-4411321 GCF_000747805.2 Chaetura pelagica | reverse complement strand
GTGGTTGGGGGGGGGGGGAGCGTGGGCGGGGGAGGCCGAGTCTGGGCCTACTCGCCGGCCACGCAGCGCGGGGGTGACCGGCTCGGGGAGCGGGGCAGCACGGCCCGGCCACAGCGGTTTTCCTGGTGCTGGGCGGGCCCCGGGCCAGGGTTGGTGGTCTGTAATCCGCCCGGGGGGTGTCTCAGCTGATGGCCGTGTCCGGGAGCACCGGCCGCTGCTCTGGCTGTTTAGCCGAGGAGAGCAAGACGCGATTTTGAACCGAGTCCTTTTTGGGGAGGCTCATAAACTTATTAAAGTCAAAGCGAAGGGTTTTCTCTCTGAAAGAGCTGGGCTGGGAGGCTGCTGGGCTGGGTAAATGCATTTCTAGAGCGGACGCAACGCTCTTAAATACACAAATATTAGAGGCACGAGAAAAAAAAGAGTGTATTTCTTTGCAGCCGAAGGGAAAGAAGGCCAAGGGCAAGAAGGTGGCACCTGCCCCTGCTGTAGTCAAGAAGCAGGAGGCCAAGAAGGTTGTCAATCCCCTCTTCGAAAAGAGGCCCAAGAACTTTGGCATTGGTAAGTGAATGTGTGAGCTGCACGTTTATGGTCTTTGTGTTTTAGGGCAGATGTCTGAGTCATAAACTGAAATGTATTTTAACAAGGCTGTAGAGTGGGGAGAGCAATGAAGGAGCTTTCCTGGCAGCCTGCAATTAAGAGCTGCCCTTCATCAGCTGTATGAAGGTGGCTATGGACAATTTACTGAATTTCATGTATTATAAATAGCTCATGATATGATTCTGCTGTGAGGAATCTTGCCCTGCTGCCTGCACTCTGGTAGAGCAGCTCAGACGTCGGCCGTGCCCTTCTTGTGCAGATGATGTGAAAGAATATTTGCTATCTGAGTGTCGGTGCTGACAGATCACCACCAAGATCACTGATGCACTCCTGCCTGTTCCTTGCTGCTGCTGTGGGGGTTTGGAACAGCCTGGAGCTGAAGCCTGTGTTTTTAGGACAGGATATCCAGCCAAAGCGGGATCTCACGCGCTTCGTGAAATGGCCGCGCTACATCCGGCTGCAGCGCCAGAGATCCATCCTCTACAAACGCCTCAAGGTGCCTCCTGCCATCAACCAGTTCACTCAGGCTTTGGACCGTCAGACAGGTAAGGACCTGCCCTGCAAAGTTCTCCTGGGTTCTTGGGTAGTTTATGGGATCATCTCTTTGGAGAAGAGGAAAGAAATGGATACAGGTCTTAACGCTGTAAGCTGGAGAGTGTCCTTGGAAACCCTTGAAGAGGGCCTACAGGAAAGCTGGGGAAGGGTTTTTCACCAGAGAGGGCAGTGATAGGACAAGGAGTAATGGCTTTAAGCTGAAAGAGAGGAGATGTAGGTTAGATATGAGGAAGAGTTTATTCACTTTGAAGGTAGAAAGGCACTGGAATAGGTTGCCCAGGGAGGTTGTGGAACCCTCCTCCCTGGAGGTATTCAAGGCCAGGTTGGATGAGGCTTGTGCACCCTGGTCTGGTGGGAGGTGTCCCTGCTCACAGTAGGGAGGTTGGAACCTGATGAGCTTTAAGGTCCCTTCCAACCTTCACCATTCTACGATTCTATGAAACATTGTAGGGAGGCTTTAATAGAGCCTGGGGTGGTGTCAGCAGTGAGCTGCTGTTGGACTTTGCTGGCTAAAGTCTCGACACTTCTGTGACTTGAGAAGGAGAATAGAGAATACCAAAGCTCTGCTTAATGACCAAAACTCAGGAGGTTGCCAGCACCCACCAGATGGCTGTTGCACTGCAGGCTTTAAAAGTCACAAATAAGGGTTTTTTTAAGGTCACACAACTCACTAACCAGTAGCTGTTCTCTTCCAGCTACCCAGCTCCTGAAGCTGGCACACAAATACAGGCCAGAAAACAAGCAAGAGAAGAAGCAGAGGCTGCTGGCCCGTGCTGAGCAGAAGGCTGCAGGAAAGGGAGATGCACCCACGAAGCGGCCGCCGGTCCTGCGCGCAGGTAACTGGACATGGACATGGCTGCTTCAGACATGGTGCTGTGGGCACCTGGGCATGGGTTGGTGCTCTGCTCCAGCAAAACAGGACTGGACAAGCTATTGCTGTGATGTATGAATTTCTTCACCTGAGCTCAAAGTGAAGAGCAAAATAGACGAGCTTTTTAACCCTGAGCTTTAGCAGATTGTCCATGGAGCATCTTCTCTGTGCTGCTGAATGGATGTGGACAGTTTCCACAACTTTTGGTGGTAATCTGAGCTGGTTGTATGATGCTTTTATGAAAGCTCTGAAAAAAAGACTAAGTAGAATCAGAACTTAACCTATGAATTGTTTTTCAGGTATCAACACTGTCACAACTCTGGTAGAGAACAAGAAAGCTCAGCTTGTTGTTATTGCCCACGATGTAGACCCCATTGAGGTAAGCACATGCCCTGGGACATGTTACAGCCTGCCTGTTAGAAACTGAGGTCAGGACTGGGCTTCAGGTGAAAATGCACTTCAGGACAAATTTCTTGCATTAAAAGAGAATGCATGCAGATGTATTTGCCAGAACTGGAATAGTTATGCATGTTCATAATTGTCCTGGTAATTGGCAGGCTTGGCCCTTGCAATGATGTATGAATTTCTTCACCTGAATCAACAGTGAAGAGCAAAACGAGCTTTTTAACACTGAGCAATTGCCACAGCTTGGACTGATTTAAAGAATAAAAAGATGTCCTCCCTCAGTTTACACAGTGTGGTCCCTTTCCTTTCAGCTGGTGGTCTTCCTGCCTGCTCTGTGCCGCAAGATGGGAGTGCCCTACTGCATCATCAAGGGCAAAGCCAGACTGGGCAGACTGGTCCACAGGAAAACCTGTACCTCTGTTGCTTTCACCCAGGTTAACCCGTAAGTGTTCTGAGTCCTGACCTGATTCACTGGAGTGGAGGAAGGAAACTGCCCATCAGCTTAGATTGCAGGGTGGATGGATAGCAAACCTGGGTCCCCAAAGAAGTAAAACTAAATCAGATGCTGCCTGTATAGTGTGTAATATAGATGTCCTTTTATGTGAAGAGCTCTGTTGGATCCTGAAGATTCAGATTACTTTGGTTTACCAAGAAGGATGGTTATTCTAATTCAACTATCAACCTTAGTGCAGGTCCCTGAAGCATTGGTGGTCTGATCATCTCTTGGCAAATGATGCTTATGCTTAACCTGGAACATCATGTTGCCACTACAACCTCCTAAATCCAGAGGTAAAAATCTGTGAAAATGTTAAATTGAGGCTCTAAAGGAACTAAAACTCTTTAATTACAGGGAGGATAAGGGAGCCCTTGCAAAGCTGGTGGAGGCTGTCAAGACCAACTACAATGACAGATATGATGAGGTAAGATGCTCTGTTCTGCTAGCCTTGCCTTTTAATTGCACTGGAACATGCCCAGAAACTTCCCAGTGAAAAGCAGATTATTTTAGACCTGGTGACATCAGCTTTAAGCCTGTTGGGTGTTTTACCTGATTTGCTTAGGATATATTTTACCTGAGAGTGGGGTAAAATGTGAACACTCACCAAGCTAGAAGGAAACAGCTATTGCAGGGCTAGGATTGTAGAGAGCACAACAGCTTCTGCTGGGACTCACTCCATGTGTGATGGCTGGATCCATCATCATTCAGGGGGGAAGGCTTTAAATAGATTTTGCTCTGCCTGAAATTGTGCTGCACTGCTTGGAATGTGTAAGACTTGTAGTTGAGGGGGCTTTTTGTGGATAGAGGAGTGGGACTGAGCACGTTGACTGACACATGGCAGGGGATGGCAGGAGACATCTAACCTGTCCTCGCTTCCTTGCAGATCCGTCGGCACTGGGGCGGTAACGTCCTGGGACCAAAATCAGTGGCTCGCATCGCAAAGCTTGAGAAAGCAAAGGCTAAAGAACTGGCCACCAAGCTGGGCTAAAGATGTGCTGGATGGCTGCTGTGTTTCTGTACATAAAAGGAATAAACCCCCAGGTGAAGTTTCTGTGGTTTCTGTTGATGGGACGGCTCCAGTGAGTGGGTAGGGAGTCAGCATTGCCTTCGATCCAATTATTTGCTCAGGCTGCAGAGAAACAGCTGCCTTGAGCAGGGATCACTGTGCTTGGAACTGCCCCTGCCTGCTGCTCCTGTGTTGTCATTCCTCTCTGGTCACAGCCCAACAACAGCTTGGCTCCACATCCTGTGACCATGAATTTGAGTGGCCTAGGCTAGTCCTGCCAGTAAGTCCTCACACAGATATCCCTCAGCTGGAAATTGCTCCAGATCTTCTCCATTAAATGTACTTGGACTTAAGTTACAGTTTGAGTTAACAAAACTTTACCACGTGGTGACCTCCAGTTAGATCTGTGATGCCTCTTCCAGGGTAGGAATGGTGAAGGCAGGACAAAGTGGTGGGAGAGGAATCTAGACCTTGTCCTTCTGGTCACCTGACTCATGGCACTGTTGGGAGGCTACTGAGCTGAGGGAGCTACTGCTTGGTTTTGCTAGCCCTTGCCCTGCTCTTGCAAAGCTCTGAGTGTCCAGAGGAACCTTCTATTCAGGTCTGTCACTGTTGAGATGCAAGATGCACAACACAAGTCACAAGGCAAGCCCCTATAGCTCTTCTTTATTATTCTTACGCAACTGCTGTGAACCACTTCTGACTTCAGGAGTAGCTCCTTGGTGCAAAGAAACTTGGATTCACAAAATCCATTGTCTTTTGGAAAATACAGCAGTGGAGAAGTTAAAACTTTGTAACTTGGAACCAACCACAACAGAAAAATGTGTCCTTGAGCTCACTGGATAGAGGGGCTTCACTACAAGTCTCAACAGCATCTTCCAGTTGAGTTGAAGGCTTCCAAGCTGCAGCCAGATCATCCTGGCAGGAGCCGAGTGCAGCAGTTGCTTGAAGTATTTGCAGCTCAACAGCTGCCCGAGTTTACTGAATATTCTCCTGAAAGTTCAGTTATTCAGGACTGATGAGTCTGCTCTTGACTGAAGTCCTGAGTGAAGGTCTGAGCCCTTCCCCTCACAGGGGTATCTTCTGTATAAATTTTCTGTACCACAAGAATGAAGTTGCAGCACACAGGCCATACCTAGGAAAGAAACCAAACCTGTGCATTTACACCTCTTTTCAAGATGGAGTGGACTCTCCCCAGCAGTGCAATAAAACCATTTCAAATCACACTGAAAACATTACTTGGGTTAACTTGAGGCTTTTGTGGGGTAATGGCTCATCCAGTCTCACTGATGCAGGAGCAAGGATGCTGGGCAAGGCTTTGGGAAGGCGGGTGGAGCAGGGCTGGGTGCCTTACCAGGTGATGATGTACTGCATGTGCTCGTTCCTCAGGCTCACTCTTGTCTGCCCTCCGATGGGCCCCCCTGGGACTGTGCTCCCTGCAGGCACAACACAGGACACAGGTCACATCTCCAGTCTGCATGGATGGAGGTGGGAAGTTGTGCAGATACCCTGCTCCTCAGGCCATGTTCCCCAAGCCTGAGCTGTGGGGCAGGTGGCTCAAGGCATCAAACCCCAGCAGGGGTGCTCCTGCTCCCCAGTGCTGGCCACACATCACCTCCAAAACTGAACCCAGCAGAGCACATGAAGGAAAAGATGCCACACTTCCCAAGTTCCCAGGCAACCCAAGTAACTGGGAATGGGGGGGGAGGCTGATTGAAGCTGGAGGTGGGGCTGGGTTCCTCTGCCACTTACTGAAATCTGCATCGAGGAAGACGGGCTCAGCCCCCGTCACCTTGGCCATGGCCTCCAGGTCACGGTAGTGCCAGCGGTTTTGCTCAATGTTGTTTTCAGGCACAAAAGGTTTCCGGGTTTCTGATAACCTCACCACCCCTGTCAGGTCAATTTCATCTTCAATCTGAAGAGCAGAGGAGAAAAAAGGAATTTTTCAAGGTTCATTTCATATTCTGGTCTACCACGTTCTGGTAGGAAAAAAGAAGGACAGTTGTAGGGTCTGATGGTAGCTCAGGTGCTTGTGCCCTGAAGGGGCAGTGCTGGGACACAGCAGGGGAAAAGGCAGAACAACAACAGCTCCTTGTTTGAAAAATTAACACTATTTACTGAACAAAAATGTGGGATGAAAAGGTTTATCTTTGAGAAGTGCACTGACTGTTAAGTACCCTCCCATGATGCTTACTGTGGCTGCTGCCCTTCTGGGTTTGTCAGTCGTGCCTCTGGGTAATCCCAGGGCAGAAAGTAACCCACAACATTCCCTGTATCCCCCTTACCTGTCCCTTCAGCCGGGTCTCTGGATTCAGCTTCTTCTTGGGCACAAATCCTCGGTTGACTAAAATGGTGACCCTAGAGTTACACAGAGAAATGCAGCTCTTGAGTAAAATGTATCCTTGCTGCTGCCTAGAACCGAGTACCAAAGAAAGAACCAACCCCTGTTTGGTGCCACCTTTTCTGTCACCTGAGTGGAATTTAAATACAATTTTGAATGGAGCCTCAGTGAGCTAACAGACTGTGAGAGGTTCTAAGGGAGAGGGAGGCATTTCCACAAGCCCAGCCACTGTGGTTCAGCTTTCCAAAGCAGAAGTGACTTGCTCAGATGGCCCATGACTTTCACTCTTACCCCAGCTCCGTGCAGTAGAAAGGAGTGATGACATTTGCCCCGTGCTCTGGGTGGGATGTCAGCCTCCCAGCTTCTCTGGCTTCTCGCTCGGGGTCCACCAGTGACCGTGGCAAAATGTAGAGCTCCTTGGAGTGGTCAAAATGCCCTCGGACCCTGACAGGTCTGTACTCCAGTTCCCTCAGTTCTATGGGGCTGCACAGAACAAGATGAAAACAAAACCACAGCTGCAACAGGCACCTTAAATGAGGGGGTTTTACTGTGGGATCCTCCTTTTACCCAGTAGTTCAGTCTGGGGCCAGCTGGCAAACAGAAAGCTAACACCTCATGGAGAAAGCAGCTAGCTTAATATTTTATCACTATTCCACTGAACCAAATTGAGATGATGGTGAGGATGCAGAGAGCAGTTTTTTCCCCCTGAGATCTGTGACCCAGAGCCACTCCCATGGCACCACAGCCGTGGACACGCTCCGTGAGCATCCAGCCAACAGGGACCATTTATTTCCCATCCCAGACCAGGAAATTAGTTCTGTTCATTCTGATAGTTGTGCCATATGGCCAAGTGACCTGAAAATCTCTCTTGTATCCTGTACAACTGCTCGACACTTGGGCAGGGCCTGCTACTGATCCAAGACTCCCTGTTGCAGGAATAACCCCTTGGGGACAGCACAGGCACCAGCTACCAGGACAGTTATGTATGGTGTGAACTACATCCCACATTCTCCTGAACAGATTCAGTCTTGGCACATGCACTTGGAGTATCCCATAGGGAATAGTGCAATTATTCTCTTATCTAAAATACAAAAATGAACATGAGCTTTCCAACTTATTTACATGTCCTGATTCCTGTTGCCTTCTTTCATTTTCATGCAGTTTAGTTCAGCTTAAGCTCATGAGTGCAGGGACCAGATCTATTATCCCTAGCACACTTGTCAGAGCTCTCCAGACAGAAAACTGTCTCAGTTTCCTTACTCTAATGTCAGAGGGATGGGCTCTGATGTGATTCTTGATGCCAGTTGTGCAATCAAATCTAATTTCCACTTTCGGCGCCGAACCTGAAAGCACAGAAACACAAAAGTAATTCCTGAGGGTAGGACAGAGCAATAATAACCCCAGGGAGCCTTCAAAATCTTTGTCATTAGCTTCTCCTCAGAGATGGTCTAAAACGGTAACTGGAGATGGAAAAATGGAGGCTACTGACTTTGAGGAACTATTTATAGTGAAATTAAAGTGTAAAACATAAGAATCTCTCACTTTAAGATTTAAGAATGACACTTGGAAAACAGAAATGTAAAATAACAATAAAGCTTTAACCTGCATCTGATTTGAACTATATTAAACAGCCAGAGATGGAAAAAACTAACAATCCTCAAGTGCTCCTCTTCTGAGAAAATGAATTATTTATTTGTACCTGCCAGGTGCCAAGACAGAAGGCAGTCAGAGGGACCAGGAAAAGGCCCCACTTGAGTAAGGTGTCTTCTCCAGATGTGTCAGCAGCTGCTGTAGAACTTCGTGGTCTGCAGAACCTCAAACAAACACCTAGAGAAACACAGAATGAGGAACAGGATTGGGGCAGGAGAGGAGATGCCGAGTTTCTCCAGCAAATGTCACCTCTTGCTATGCGTGGAATCAGGGCAGAAGCCAGAACAAACCTTTTCTTACCTTTAGTGTCCCGGGCCAGGCCAGAACCTGCTTTAGTCTGAGGGTACCCAAAAAACGTTCTTCTGCTCAAGCAATGTGACACCTACATGAAACAAGAAAGATCCTTGGTAGTGTCTTTGCTTTGTAACATTTGTATCTTGATGATACCAGTTGTCTCAGTGACTGCAGGAGGTTTTGTTTACCCTTCTATAGTCTCATCCAAGCAACTGCCTGCGAAAGACTACATTAGATTATAATTGAAAAAAAAAACACAACACAAAGGCAAATTCCAGTTTCAGAGCCGACTGTATCCAAACGATCTAACCCTTTCCCTCCAAGTTACCAGCAAACCTACACACCAGCTCCGTCTGGTTTTGAAACAAATGCCCGTGGAGCAGCTGCCCCCAGTGCTGCCTCCCTCCCTCCCGGCGGCGGCGCAGGGACAGACTCACGCCTTTTGGCCACCAATTCCGCTCACTTTTAGCGAGGTCGCTCCCCCCACACAGCAACGGGGACACCGGGGGCACGGCCCGGGCCCCGGGCACGGGAGGGAAGA
>NW_009953489.1:4385495-4401700 GCF_000747805.2 Chaetura pelagica | reverse complement strand
GCGGGCTTACACTGACGGCAGGAGGTACCAGCGGCTGACAAGGACAGCCAGGGAGTTCGACTATGCCGAGTTTGAGCCCCACATAGTGCCCAGCACAAAGAACCTGTATGTATCCTCCCTCCCGCGGGTTACGCTTCACACTTGGTTACATCTCAGTGGTTGAGCTTTGCAAAGTTCTTGAGAGTTCACGGGCTTGGGGAGACTGGGGAGGTCTGAAGTAGGTACCAACCGAGCATGGTGCTTCGAAGTGAAAGGTTATCAAGTAGCAGATACTTAAACCCTGCCTCTGGCTGTTTCTTTGTGTCTCTCAGACACCAGCTGTTCTGCAAACTCACCCTCAGACACATCAACAAGCACCCAGAGCACGTCCTGAGGCATGTCCGGGGGAGGCGCTACCAGAAGGCCCTGGAAACGTGTGAGTGGCTTTTCTGAAGGTGCAACCAGGCACCTCTTGTCTTTCCTCTGAGCTGTTGAGTCCAGTAGCTCTGTGTGAAGGAAGGGGATCCATTATTTTTAGTCTGGCAGTGGCATACTGTTGCTGTGTGTGCTGCTCAGCTGGGGAGGAAGATCCCAGATGTAGGGAGCAGTGGGTCTCCAGGATGCCCTGGAATCTCCTCACTTGAGAAACTCTCAAGCTTCCTCAGAAGGGGTGGATCTCACAAGCAGCGCAGTCTCTATGTTAACAGCTTTCCCATCTTTCAGAAAAATCATATCATAGGATCATGGGATGGTTTGGGTTGGAAGGGACCTTCAAGATCATCCAGTTCCAACCCCCTGCATGGGCAGGGACACCTCCCACCAGCCCAGGCTGCTCCAAGCCCCATCCAACCTGCCCTTCAACACCTCCAGGGATGGGGCTTGGCTGCAGATGGAAGGCATGTTTTACAGTTGGAGGTTGACATACTTCAGAGTTGCATTTAGTACCAGCTAGAGCTGGAACTGAGCAGGCCTGAGAGGACTGGGTGTCCTTGCTGAGTGCTGCCCAACTCCTCCCCCTCAGATGAGCAGTGCCAGAAGGAGGGAGCACAGTACATCCCTGCCTGCCTGCGGCACAGGCAGCGGGCGCCGCGCCCCGGCCCGCAGCTCAACGGGAGCAGGGAGCCCTGTGGGAAAGAGGAATTCTGGGAGCCAAGGTCCAGCGATGAGGATGGAGAGGAGACAGATGACAGCATGAGTGACCTGTACCCCCGTGAGTAGGAACGTTGGTCTCATCTGTGTCCTGAAGGGAGTTTGTTGGCTCGTTTTCTCCTCGCTTCTTTTTACTCCCTTCTAATGAAACACCCGTGTGGTTAATGCCCCGAGTGTTTCAGTGGCACGTCTGTGATGTGCCACAGAGCACAGCTGTGCTCAGGGTCTGGAAGCAGCCTGGGAAATGGCCTCGAAGGTTCCCTCAGAGCCAGGGGGAGGCAGAGCCTGTGTGCACAGCAAACTGACCCAGAGCTTCAATCCTTGTGTTTCAGCCGCACTCTTCCCAGAGAAAAGCCCACCAGCTCCACAGGCCACAAAGGGCAGCGAAGACCTTGGAACAAACAGTGAGGATGAGGAGGTCAAGCAGAACGGGGACAGGAATGGAGAGGCTGGTGGAAGAAGGGATGTCAGTGGAGTTGCCGGCAGCAAGAGGGGGAAGGTGGGAAAGTCAGACTGTGTGTCCGGCAGCAAGGATCGTGGGGCGGGATCCCGGGCTGCAGGGGGGGGATCTGCTCCTGTCCTGGAGGGGTGGAACTGTTCACAACAGGCCCTCCCCCTGTGCTGCCCTCCCACTGGCAGCCCGAGGTGTGAATGACAGCCAAGAGGTGTTTATCCCACCTGTGTAAGTAGCTCCTTTGGTGGGATCCTGCTGTGTGCTCCCTAACAAGGAGACTGCAGCTGTCTTGGGGTTCCATCACCCTCCACACACACACAGACATTAACTGAACCTTTCTGAGGTCACAGGGTCCTTCTAGACCCTTTTCTGCCTCTTTTTGAGGAGCTGGCCAGGTCCTGCCTTACAGGACACACCCTGATCCTTCTCCATTTGGGAAGCAGGCAGATGTTACATCCATAAACACTTAACTCTCCAAGGCAGCTGGATCCTGTGTAGCTGTTTCAAACTGGGAAGTGATGCTGGATGAAGCTCAGGCTGTCACTGTGCCCAGTGGAACCACATGGCAGTCAGGGAACAGGGCAGGGATCCTGGCTGGCTTTGACCAGCGCTGTGCTTGTCTCTTGGTAAAGGAGACCACACTCCCTGTCTCTTCAAGCTACCTCCAGCAGGGCTGGATTTGGGGTTTGGAATTCTGCTGATTCCCTTTTTTTCCTCTACAGAAACAGTCAGGTCCTTTAAAGAAGAAATTCAAGAGTCATCATCGAAAGCCCAAGAACTTCAAGAAAGCAACCAAGGGCAAATAAATGTTGTGATAAATACAAGTCCTGACGCCTATTGTACAAGAATTCCAGAGGGTGCACAAGGCTGGCTGAATGTCTGCCTGCTCCAGTTGACTGTGACAGCTGGGCAGGGGATGAGTGGGGTGGAATTCAGTTGTATTCCAGCATCCTCATGTCACCCCACCCAGGGAAGAGTGACAACTGCAGTCAAGCACAGGCAGCCCAGTGCTTGGATCTCTTCCTGGAGAGGTGGGATGGAAAGCACAGGAGACCACCAACCAGCATCTCCAGGTAGCCCAGCTGTGGGGTGGCACCAGCCACACACGCCAAGTGGATACAAAGATGCCATTGTTTTATTTTGATTGTTTCCAAAAATCAAAACATTTTCAAACACAACTAAGGTACAAAATACAGCGTAAAATGAGAATTTATACTTAGTTCTTTTTTTTTTTTCCCACATAGAAAGCAAAAATATATTCAGAATGAATTCCAGAACACTTTGCAGAGCCAATCAAGAGCTGACATCCTGCTTGTGAGAGCTTCTTGGCCACAGAGAGAGGTCACTGTGTTTTTGGGAGATGCATGGATACAGCAGTGTATGTAGAAAACCAAAATCTTCAGGACTCACAGTTACTAAGTCTGCACATTATGCTGCCTAGAAGTATCTTTTAATGCCCTCCCACCCTAACTGTGCCCCTTTAGCACCAACATATTTCTGCTGCAAGGGACAGTATCAGTTCCTTTTCTGGGGTGTCTTGCTGGAAAGGGACTTGAATCTGGTCAGTATTTCAGACTAGTCCATTATCCAGCTCCTTACTTAGACAGGACACAAAGTTTAGAAAGGGCTACTTACAGGATTTTTCTATCATTCCATTTATAAATACTATGAACATCAACAGCAGTTAGGATCTCTGAGGATGGCTGCCTTGATGTAGTCTAAAGCTATCACAGGACCTGCAGTGAGAGAGGAAAAGCCTCCTGTTCTGTGTATCCATCACCAGTTTGTTCTGCTACAAAGGGACAAGCACAGGGAACACCTCAGGTGAGAACTCTCGCCAAACTAATCCAAAGCTTTCTACAAGGCCTGACCTTGCATGCTGGCTTCCCCTCCCCTCTACCCCCACACACCAATTAAGTTTCCTTCAGCAGCAACACACTGGCTGTTACACAGGCTATTTTCCCCTTAAATGATGAAATCACTGGTTTAACATTCAGCAGTGCTCTTCTGCCTGTCATTGGGTCTTTCAGCCTGGTTTTCTCTCCTAAAATGCAACCGTTTGTCCTTACCCTGGTGAGCAGCTCCTGCTGGAGAGGCCTTCAGCTGGGTTAATCACTGCTTGAACAAACAGTTGAGCAGCTTTCTCAAGGGAGACAACAGTGCAAGGAATCAATATAATGTTATCAAGTTGGTTGGGCTCATGCTTTCTAGAATTTTGGTATCATCTAGTGAAACAGGTTCACCTAGTTGACTAGCAGAGGACAAAATGCCTCCTCTGAGCAGCAGTAAGCATGTTCATGGCACAGGTTGTGGCAACTGAGAGGTGAAAACAGGGCCTTCCTCTCCTCACCACAGTGCTAAGGAGTTCCTATCTCTGAGCACACAAGTTACATCCCTGGTGCTTCTCCACTGGCAGAAGTGTGAGGATGCAGAGCTGGGGCTCTGGCAGCACACAGCTGGCTTGTTCCCTCCCCACACACCTCAGGAGTGGTGTGAGATGGCAGAGGGAAGGGGCTGCAGCAGGAGGACAACACCCCACCTCCTCCACTCTTCAGTCAGCTGGGACTTGCACAGCTGAGAGACTGCCAGAGTGAATCTAAAAGCAAAGGCTACAGCTTAGGAGACAGACTGTTCTCATCCTGCATGTGCTGGGTGCAGAGAAAAAGGGGAGTTTCTGCAATTCTCAAGACACTTTCACCAATAACCTGCAATTCAGATATGAATTTGGGGCATAAATGAATGGAAGCTGGTTAATAGCAGAAAGGAGCTTTTATTGTGGAACCTGCAGCACAATTTGGCTCCCTTCTTGGGAATTCAGGAGGGGTGACTTTGGGGAAAGAATGCTGAATAAGGAGTTCTTTTGGCACAGACTTTTAACAGAATCTGACATGATCTCTTCAGGAGAACCTCCTCTGCTTGAAACCTGATTAGCCATACAGGATGCCTGATTAGCACGACAGGATTCTCCCTTGTTCTCCTCAAAAGCAGAACTGGAACATGTTAGAAAACCCTCTCCCTTTTCTTAGCTAGATGCAGGTAAAACTACTGTCAGGTTTTCTTTTGCCTTTTTTGGGGGGGCAGGAAAGACCTCCCCTCTTATTAAACAAAATGGAATTACAGGCCTTTTAAGCAGCAAAAGAACATGATTTTTCTTTTGCTGCTGCTGCTGCTTTCCACCTTGATAAGAAATGCTATAACCAGCAGTGGAACTCCTTATGCACAAGACAGCTTTGATGAGGGTGAGAAAGGGGATCCACTTTTTTAGTTATAGCTGGAACCCAACAGCCCACTCCATGATTCAGCTCTATCTGCTCACAGTACTTCAAATTTTAAAACATTGCTGCCATGAAAGACAGCAACTCTCCTACTGCAACTCACTGAAGCATCAGCAAAATGCAGGCTCCTTGGGTTAGTTCCAAATCTAGGAAGTTAGATTAAGCCTAGGCAACATTCCTTGAAGAAACAGGGGTTTATCTATTACATTACTGTTGCCACTGTAAATCAAATTCAAAACATCTGTGCCTTTAAGAGGAAGGGGGCATGTACGTGTAAAATGCTGGCAGTTTTTTGTTGAATCCATAGAGAATCAGTTCTGGACTTAATATGTTATGTCCCAAGAAGTGTTGCTATTCCTGTTACCACTCTTTTTTCTTCTCATCCATGGAGACTCCACCAGGGCCCAGTGCAACCACGAGGAGCAGCCCCCCAATGACAGACATGGTCTGGAAGAAGTCGTATTTGAGGAAGTCATGCATGGGCTTGTAGGCTGGGACGGTCCAGAAGGCATTGAAGTAGATGTTGATGCCAAACAGCCAGATGACTAGAGTCAAGGCAGCCAGCTTAGTCTTGAAGCCAATTGCCACTAGGATTATCAGGGCTGTGCCCACAATGTTCTGCAGAATCTGCAAGCGAAAAAAAACAACAAACATACACAAATATCACAAGAGGGCATGGATACATTCAGCAGAACAGGTTGTCACAGAGTAGATGATTTAATAGCTTTTCTAAATATTAATTATACCAAAACCCAAACTTAAACGACAGGTTGAGTTGGGGCTGTTCAGCCTGGAGAAGAGAAGGCTCTGGAGAGACCTTAGAGCACCTTAAAGTACCTGAAGTGGCTACAGGAAAGCTGGGGAGGGGCTTTTTACAGGGACTTGTAGTGAGAAGACAAGGGAGAATGAATTAAAAACAGAGGAGGGGAGATTTAGGTGAGACATGAGGAAAAACTTTAGTATGAGGGTGGTGAGACACTGGAGCAGGTTGCCTCGGGAAGCTGTGGCTGCCCCATCCCTGGAAGTGTTCAGGACCAGGCTGGATGGGGCTTGGAGCAACCTGGTCTGGTGGGAGGTGTCCTTGCCCACGTAGGGGGGTTGGAGCTCAATGATCTTGAAGGTCCCTTCCAACTCAAAACCATTCTGTGATCCTATAATAAACATTCAGTAGGTCCTGCAGCCCCTCTAGGATTTGGTTCTATATTCTAGTTCCTTAATTCATGCTTTTACACTTAGATACTTACAGAAAAGAAGTTCATGTCAAAATGTAGCAGCGTCATGAACATGAGGACCAGCAGCACACGGCCCCCCAGCTGCATGTACTGCTTGGGGGAGCTCTCCCGCATGGTGGGGACACCAGCAAACATGCTCTTCCCCTCGGAGCGTGACTCAGCCAAGAGCAACAGCAAACCTCCCCCCAGGGCAAGGTTCCTGCAGAGAGACAGAGATGAATAAATAGCAGTTGATTGCAGTTTGCACTGATCTGGACATGTAAAGTCTTATCCGACAATTTCAGCTCAGTAAGAACCTGCCTGCTAGTGAGGAGTGACCTCAGAATGTGTCTCTGTGTTGGACTTCACAGCTGGAACAGCAGCACTGGACACAGCAGTGATTCACACAAGCTTGTGTAGGCAGGTACAGCCTGCCAGAGAAGTCCAGCACCCATAGCTCAGGCACAGCTGCTTGGCATCTCTCACAGCATGGATTTTGTTGTGTTGAAGTTATTCTGTACCTCAGGGTTAGCCACAGATGCCAAAGTAGTTCAGAGGTTGCTCTGAGGAAACAGCACAGCAGCCCTGCCACGAGAAGTTACACATTTACAGGGCTGCAGTAAAAGCCCAGAGTGTGGCTCCTGAGCTGCCCCCTGCTCCCCCCTCAGAGCAGAGGAGTGAAAAGGTAACAGCCAGACATCACTCATGACTTGACAAGAAAGCTCACATCTAAGAACCCTGTCCTCTACTTAGAGGAGGTGTTTGGGATTTAAAATCCCAGAAAGCACTCTGATATCTAATGCTTTAGTTTCCTCAAAGAATGGCCTCAGTCAGGCACAAGCACAGTTGCTATTTTAGACACTTAGGAAATAACAGCAGCTCATTGATCCTCTCCAGGCAGTTTGTGATCTCTCAGCAAGGAGGTCAGTAGCAGAAACACTTGGATCCCAGAGGGTTAGGATCAGTCTTTCTTTTCTACAGCACTGAGCCTGCCATCTACAATTCAACACAGACTGTATGGACTTTTAATTTTTAAGTGATGCCATTTCTTTTTTAATATAACTGTATCATCTGTAAAATCTTCCTAGTAAATACAATGTACAAAGATCATCTCCTCTGTCAGAGAGGGGCAGTGACAGACAACAGTTTTCTTTCTGTTTTGATCAAAACTTCAAACAGACATACCTCATTAAGAACTTCAGGTCCCATAGAATGCTGTATGCAATAGTCTAGGCAAGAAGAAAATAGGTTAAAACACCATCTAAATTATATGGAAGTTCTGAGTTTCTCTCAAGTCTGTGTTATTCACAGAAGAAGTCAATTGCAAGTATGTTATAGTGAAGGAAACAAGGTAGGTTACATCAAGATAGCTCAATGAGTCAGTGTAAAACAGGGAACAGAAGCCAAAATTTGACTTGTGCTTCAGCCCCCACAAAAATCCATCAGTTTTGAAGATGAAGGATGCTACTAGTGAGGATTCTTTGTGATGGGAACAGTTCTTTATAAAAGCTGTGTGCTAAAGGCCAAAGCAACTGCAATTTCACATTTGGCACATGACTGACAGACAGGTAAATTCCAAGTTACTTCTGCTAAATTGGTCAAGGTCAAGTATTGAATCAACATTTCCAGCTGACTAATTGCAATTACAGTCAAGGATCTATTGGGCACATGAGAAGAACAGCAGCAGCAAAACAGGTCAGTGCCACTGGGGACTGGTACTAGACCAGGGTGGAGAAAAATTCCAGGGTTAGGAGTTGTATTTAAATATGTTGGGAGTACTGGGGCTAAGAGAGAAGATTTGAAAGACACTGTTTAGAAGGGCTGAAGACTTAAGCCTCCTACCTGTAATGCTATAATTCCAAACAGTCCAAAGCAGGCATATTGCACAAAGTTCCTACTCAGCACCAGGATACAGCCGCCTGAGTTGGGGAAATTGAAGACAGTTACACTTCTGCCTTGCACAGGAAAAGATGCTGCAGGAATGCCAACTCCTTTTGAACTGGGCAGGCTCCTGTGTCCTTCAACTGTGCCATGAAGGACATCAGGCAGGAAATTCTAATGGCACATTGGCCAAATTGGTTTAAGAACCAGTAAGTTTTAGTGCATTTTAAAATGTGTTATAATTGCAGAAGTATCTGTTATCTGACACAGGGTGAGCACACACGAGTTGCAGCCCCAACACACAGCACAGCAGCTGTCAAGTGTTAAAGCACTAGAAGTTGTTAAAAAGAAACTCAACTCATCATGGATTTTGTTCTTTTTTTTAATGAGATAACTGTTAGGGCAAACATGCTGCACTCCTTTTCCTTGAAAGCTGTTGGCTTATATCCCTCCTCAAATCTTCTGTACCAAAGCACCGACAGCCTTTGCCATGTTGACATGAGGACCAGTAACTACATTAAATTAAGCTGACTCTACAGAAAAATGAGGGTTAAAAAAAACCCAAACACCCAGACCCAGGACAAAAATCTGGCAAGGTAGTCAAGAACAGCACACCATGGGCATAATATTAACGGAAGAGAATTTTATTCCTCTCTCTCAGTTTCTGACACTCTAAGTCCACCAAGCAGACACGGAGAAACTCTGCTTCTGGGATTATTTTGATTCCTGGGCTTTGAAAGCCTGACATAAGCACCTCTCTCAGGCTTAAGTTTCTCAACTGCAGGATAAGACTTTGCCATTGAGATTAATACCCATAAAACCAGAAGGCTGAGGAAGTCTTAACACTGTCCTGCTTAAGAAAATATGAGTATTTCATTTAAAGAATTCAGGGGGTGTGGTATGTGTTCATAGATGCATGTAGAGAAGAGAAACCAGACTGTCCTAACTGATTCTTGGAATCTCTGACTCAAGAGGTCGTGTGTCATAAAAAATTCTCTAAGACTACTTCCAGGAAAGGCTGGAGCAGGTTAACCACAAGTTCCTTTCATTCAGCCCACACAGTACTATCAGTTGTAAGCTGTAAATGGCTATTAAGAAACCAGTGAGGCATCCCCTGCTTCCATGAGCCAGGGTGACAGACACTCTGGAGTGCTCTGGCACCCACCTTAACAGCCTTAGAGCCACTTACTCAGCTGTCCGAGGAGATTTATGAACACAAAGATGGAGGCCAGGAAATAGCCACAGTTCCACGTGCCATCAATGTAATCCCTCTGCTCACTCCACTGGAACCACATGCGGATGCCATCCTCCAGGAAGGTGCTGATGAGGCACAGGCGGGCCACGTGAGGGAGGTACTGCTTGGTCACCCGCAGGAACTGTGGGCAGACAGCTGGGTTAGCAGGGGCAGGCAAAGGGACACTCACAGTACCACAGATCCATGCAGACAGCACTCCTCATGCACACAGGGTCATCAACATCCGGAGAGAAACACATCCTTGGGACTTGGATTTTATTAAATTCTTTTCCACCACAGTTTGGGAACACTTGGGAGCAGTGGGGGTAAAGAGATGTTGTCATGCTCCACCCAAGGAGCATTTTGGATAAGGACTTGGAGAAAGGCAGAATCCAGCAGCACCCTTCTGTGTAAGAAGAACTGTATTTTGATGGAGCTCTTCCTAGGTGAAGGCTGACCTTGGTTTGAGTTTGTCTATCTCAGGGTTTCAGGTTACAGCTCACCTATCAGACAGCCAGGAGCTGAAAGGGCAATTCTACTCCCACCCACATGCTCAGGCACTCAACACCCTGCAACAAATTGATTCAGACAGACAGAAAACTAATTCTGTACAACTTAAGAACATTAATAAGCTTTCTGCCAAGCTAGTTTCCTCTAACAGTTCAGAAAATCAACAGTGCACAGCACATGTACTTGTGTAGCAGCAGCAGCTATTAAATCGGCACAGCAGTTGCATGAAACTGCCCCCTCTGTCCTCTCTGTCAGCGTACACAGTTCCTACCTCCGTTAAAAAGATCATCCTCTGCTGAAAGAAAACAAGCATTTATATACACAATTTAGTGTAGCAACTGAAAGGAACTATCACCATGCAACAGATGCTGAGCTCGTGGGAACACAAAACGTATCTGGGTCCCTGCTACCCCTCTGTCCTGCAAGCTCCCTGGTTGGCTTGCACTGCAATTACCCTAATTATAAGGGAACAGATACAGAATTGCCAAAGAGGGTTGAGACTACCAGGGTGGAGCCAGTCTATGCCACTGTCAGAGTAAGTGCAATCTAGTAAGAAACAAACGTAACAAGCTAACCTATAAGATGATCGAGCAGGTTTCTACCTCCAGGTGACAGGAGCAGCCTGGGGAGGCTGAGACTTTGGAAAGCAAACGCTGGAGCCACAAGCCTCCCTGCGCAACTGCCAGACTCCAGAGATCCCTGTTACAACTGGGAGGAGGAGCCACTTAACAGATCCCTGTTTCAACTGGGAGGAGGAGCCACTTAACAAAACCCCATTATCCCACACAAAGTTCAAGGTGCTGAAAGGCACATTGATCCCTGTGGTTCATGCCACGTTACAACACTGCGTGAGAGGGCTGGGGGAACCCATGTGTGTACAGGTGTCTTCCAGACAGTATTGAACTATGTTATAAAAAATGGACAGAAAAGGCATACAAAACTTTTCTTTCATAATTCAGTATTTACATTTACTTCAGGTGAAACAATACAGCTGCCTGGTTTCTTTTGAGGCAGAACATAAATACATACATACATATATATATATACACATTTAAGTTCTGGCAGCATTACATACTTTCAGTATATGCAGGCAGTGAAAGCAGACTAAAGCCATTCCTAAGTTTATTCTTGCCACAGTAATTACTAAATACTAAAGGCTGTTTCAAATCCTATGCAAATGACAAGCCTTACTTACTCTGTAACTGAAGATTATAACAAGAAAAAAACCCCAGCAAACATGTTTCGTTGTTAATTAAAGTTAATAGTGGAACAAATTGGCACTGGTTGCACTACATGCATCTAGAGTCTAAGGGTCAAGACTCAATTAATCAAGTGCATTTTAAGTGCAGATGTACTCTGACACGGGGCTGCCACTTCAGGCCTTTTTAAGCCATATCAAGAGTTGGATGAATGAGTCAGAAGAAATTCTGTAATCTTTGTCACTGAATGAGGTACACTTCTTGGTTTACAGCTTTTCTTCTCTCCCAGATTTCACTGTAGATTTAGGCAAGCTTGCTGAGGAACACCAAGGATAAAGTTATTTTAGAAATCATACAAAAACCAAAAGTGGTTTGTGAAGGAAGTCTGCCTTGTTAAGACACAGAACAGGCAACTTTTTTCTAGAAGGAAATGAAAGTGCTGGGAATCTGTAGGAAAAGGAAAAAGACACTGCTGTGGAAAGGCTGAAATGTGAAGAAAACATCAGAGAGGGTCTCTGCCTTCAGGCCTCATCTCTGGCATTTTGCAGAGTCACCTGAGCTGCTCTAATCTTCCCCTTCCCTGAAACCAAGCAACTGCCAACAGCCCAAGTGAAGGAGCCAAGAAGGCATTTAACATTTACTTGTTCTTGTGGCATAAAGAGGGAATTTAACCCTATCAATTAAACATGAGTGTGTATATCCAATGAGCTTGAGACAAGTCAGACGGAAGCCTGAGGCAGCTGTAGCACTAAGCAACCTTATCATGACACACATCACCTCTGGACATCCATAACTCATGTAGATGCATTTCCTGAGCTCCACACAAGTTGAAACCCTGGACACAGCAAGATTCAAGTAAATAAGCTTCAGAAACAGCTTGTGAGAACAAAAATCCAAGCTAAGAAAACTAGCCATGGAAATCAGAGAAAGGAAGAGTACAACTACATGGTACCTACAACAAGAAGACATAACAGACATCAAGTGGTTATACAATTAGAGATTTTGGGTATAAATCACCTAAGTAATTTAACTAAGGACAGGGTAATTTATAAGAAACCGGAGATCTGTAGAAGTAGGACTGAACTACTAGCACCAGACACCCTGGTTTTGTCCCCACACATCACTAGCAGCATATGGCTCAATCGCTGCATCCTGAGACCACTTCCTGCTTCCTCTGTGGTTCACACAGATAAAAGCTGCACATGTGGGACACTTGGTAGCTGAAGTTAACCCATCCAGCTAAGACCTGGGACTTGGAACACACTTCACTGAGCACAGAATATGTAACCCAAAACAAAACTGTTGAGACTGATGGAGATGTCAGTGTTAAACTCATGACATTAAGTCACCGGATGTCTTATCTTGCTCTGGGCTTTTCATCACCTGCTCTTAGCACATGGTGTCTCCTTGGAAGAGGCAAAACATCTTGAGAAAAGGTAACAAAATGCTAAAGTAAAACTATTATAAAGAACAGCTGGTTCTGTGTTGGCAGCCAAGTCACTAGTATACATTAGGGGCGGGTTGTGTTGCTACTTCCCCCTCTAACAGGATTTGAAAGGCAAAGATAGATGGAAATGCTCCTCTAATTTTAGCAAGCAAAGATGCACAAGAGGACCCAGAGATTCCTAAATCAAATCTCTGCTCAAAACCTATTTTTCAAAAGGAGGCTTGAAATACTCAGGCCCACAAAGAGACCAATCCAAAAAAGCAATAAAGTAATTCTGTTTTGACTCTGATCATGCTTTCTAAAGTATATCCCACCTCCAACAGTTTCAAATTTGATAAAAAATTCAGACCTTTTTGCTACAAGTATAAATACATCATGGATCAGGGAAGTTCTGATGATGGTGAACAGCAGCCTGCTAATCTCTGCAGAAGCCTCTGTGGGGTGCACAGCATTATTAGCCTGCAGCTTCTGATAAAGGCATATTCCAAGTATCTAGTCTGTATTTATTTAAGAGATTGCTTTGCTCTGAGAGGACAGACCTCAAGCAGTCAGGGACACCAGTGGTCTTTTCCTCAACAGGATGCTCAGTCCTCTGGAGAGAGAAAAATCACTCCTGTCACCAACCTCTACATATCCTTTTGTTCCACTTCATAATGACAAGGACACTAACACCCACAACATTGGGCTGATCCATACAGGTTACTTGTGAAAACCAGGAACAGAGGTTTTCCTGCTTATTTCAAGAGGCAAGAAGGGAGCTCTGACCCACTAGAACATTTCCAGTGGTCTCAATCAGGTTTTTAATTTCAGGAAAACTTCTCATGACAATACTTTTCACACCTGAAGTGTGGTTTATACCACTTCCCTTTTCCAAAAGGCTGTTTATTAAATCCCATTTTAAAGACTTTATTATTGTCATGTATTGCATTTTGCCATCTCTCTTCATGGCAAGGTTCTTTCCCAGCCTAACCAGGGTAAAAAAGTTGGTTTATTATGGTAAAGGCTGAGTGCCCTGACACATTACTGAGAGAGCTCCCAAATTCAGTTTTTTAATATAAAACTCAAAAAAAGTTCAGACTAACAATGAAATGTTTTCTCCTTCTTTCTGTTTTCTGCAAAATAGGATACAGAGATGTTAGAATTAGTTGAACAATGTGCCTCAGCATTTATGTTTGGAAATTAAATAAAAACCCCAGAGCCTGGGTCTCCCTTAAGAGTCCTTTCACTGCAGCACAATGACTCAATAGTCTCCTTGCATTTTTGTCCATATTTATTCTTTCAGAATGTCAGAAACACCAGGCACCCATGTTTCTAAAGATTATTAGACACCAGAAAAGTTGCTTGAGACCTGCTCCCTCTTATGTGAACTACTGAAGAGAGGCAACCAGTTCTAGAGCCCCAGACAACCAGTACAGGCCCCAGATACGCCTATTTTCAGTATGATAATTTTAGCAGTACATTGTAACTGCCATGAAGGGTTCAGCACATAATATTTTAACAGGAATAACTTTAAAAGGCCTTATCTTCTTAGTATGTAAATTATTTAATTAATAACACTAAGCTGGTGTTATAGGACTTAAAACCAATCCAACCCATAGAGCTTGGAGTTGAGCATCATTCTGAGCCAACATCCCAGTTGCTTCACACTGGATATCACCTGGAATTTAAGAACTCTTATCAGCTTTTCCCACCCTCCCCAGTAAGTTGCTTTGTCCAAAACTGAGAGGACCACCCTCCACCAAATAGATGCCTCCTCCACTGCAGCCCTTGGGAACTGCCAGCAGTGCAGAGAGAACAGCTCCCCAGCTGTTCCCCAGCCAGCCTGTGTACCTGCAGGCCACAAACCCAAGCTATGGTCAAACTAAATGAACAAGGAGTTCTCATCACAAGTGATCCCATCACCAGCACTGGCCCTCACTTGACCTAAACAATCAGATAACTGAACCAACAGAAAATATAATAATTTTTTTTCCCCACCTGTCAGTTCAGCTGTCCAGTCCAGTGACAGAAACATCCTAGTGTGAGAGAAAAGGGGAGCACAGCCTTGGGAGCAGTAGGACAAGCCCCTTCACCTCCACTGCACTAGTTCACCTCTGGATTAAAAGCTTCCTGTCACCCCCCAAGTACCTTGGCATCTAAGGCATCATTTAGCATTTCAAGGGGAAGTTATATTTGAGAAAAGTTAAGCTTTAGTGTTCAAATTTAAGGAACAGATTATTCTTGCTTTTGTAAGAGCCATTCAGGACTTACTGATAAAGCCATGGAATTAGCTGCAACGTTTTCCCACAGGGCTTTTATGCTACAGAAATTAAGGCTCATTAGGTCCTGAACAACAGCACAGGGAGCAGAGGAAGCAAGGTTATCACTGAGAATGTTTTCAGCTCCCAGAACAGCCATTGTCCAGCTCCACCATCTCTACCTTCACCAGGGGAATTCCAACATAATTTCTGTCTAAATGATCCAAGTATTCTTTAATCCAGGATGATCTAACAGTTTCCATACTGCCAAGTATTAACTCTGCAATATATACCAAAGGTTATTGTTTGGTAAACATCTCCACTCCTGCACTGGTGGGAAACTGAGTTTTAACAGCACACCCTGAGTATCTGACTGAGCTCCTAGAATGTTATTTGGAGGCAAAATTACCAAAGGAATTAGTTATTCGGAAAGCAATGAAAAACTTTTTCCAGTCTGAATGGTAAGTATATGCAAACACCCCAAATTCTGCAGCAAAAGGAAACACTCATCTTTAAATAGGCTGTGGGCAAGCACAAATAAAGTTGTGCCATATAAATCTCATTTCAGGAGGAGACAAACTGCATTTTAGCTGGACAAAGTGCTTTCAGTAGCATGAAAAACAGCGTGTCAAAGACACCTAGAAATAGTCACACGGGAATAAATAAAGAAGTGTTGTAAGAAGGTCAGGACCAGCAGTGTAATTTCTGGCAAGAGATTTTAACACTATAGTGATGGTTTACTTTCTCCTCTAAAATAAGTGAGGGGAGAAGGTAAACAGAGGGTGGCAAAGATGACCCAGACACCCCATACACTCAATACTCCACACACCATAAGAAGCTCTTGTCTCCAAACTGTGTCTTCCATCTGGGGTTGGGGAGGAAGTGCAGAACAGGTTTTCCCAGTGAAACTCAGTAAAAGGCAGAGGCAGCACAGCCCCCTCAGAGCCCTGACATGTTAAAGTGCACCGCACAACTCACCCTGCTTCAACAATCAGGGTTGTAGAACCAGGCAGAATCAGATCTTCCAGAGAACTTGCTAAATATTATTAGATGCTGCCTCGTATTTTCAATTAGATGAACCACCATGACAGTGAAGATCTAAAACCATCACCAGCAGATGAACTACTTACACTCAAAACATTCTTGCTCTCTCGTAAAACAAGAAATCACAAAATTTCTATTGAACAGATAAAGGTGTAAGGGCCTCCACTGAAATACATGTAAAAAAGGATTACAAGACAACATCAGTTTGTTTGCTTTCATTTTGCCCCAATTCTAAGCACAGTACCACGGCGCTGGGAAGTCTCTTAAGCTTCAGGTTCCCAGACATGAGCCAGGGTTTAATTTTTCCTTCCCTGTCACCATCCCCCCACACCTTTATGCCCTACCGGCCACCCTGGGCGACCTGCAAGGAGAGGAGAGCAGCTCAGCCCCTTACTCTCCTTCCATTTATTTAATCCTAGGCAGAAGCCCAGTTCCCACAGAGAACTCCTCTGCTTGGCCACACCAGCAGCCCAAGAACAGCCCCAGAGCTGGTCCAAGGGCAGCCGCTCCTACAGGGACCCGGCCATGGGGCCTGCACCAGCCGCCCCTCCCCGGGACCCTCAGCCTGCCCGGGGGGCAGCCAGG
>NW_009953489.1:4366524-4384680 GCF_000747805.2 Chaetura pelagica | reverse complement strand
GGGGAGCGGGGGCGCCCCCCGCGCCTCTCTCCTGGCCCTGCTTGCGGCTGAGTCTGGGGGCTCCTCCACACGCACCCCCTGCCCCAGGAGGCCGGGCCCTGCCCCGCCATGGAGCAGTATGAGGTGCTGCCTGGTGGGGAGGGGGCTGGGTGGGCCTGGGGGAGGCTGTGGTGGCTGGTCCTGGGGAGAGGTTGTGGCCCAGGGGGTGTGGGTACCGCCGGAGTGACCCTGGGGAGGTGGTGTAGGTGTCCCCCCGGGAGGTGTAGGTGTCCCCCCGGGAGGTGTAGGTGTCCCCCCGGGAGGTGTAGGTGTCCCCGGGAGGTGTAGGTGTCCCCAGTGAGGGGCGTGTGGTCTTGTTGAGAGTGTAAGCCCTGAGGATCCATCCTGGAAAGGGAAGCATGGAGGTATGGAAGGCCTTGAGGAGATGGGGGTGTTTTGCTCAGCAAGGGAGAAAAAGAGAGGAGCCTAAGGATGATCTTTAAGGTCTCTTCCAACCCAAACCATCCTACGTGTCCCAGGGGGGAAGGGAAGCCTGTGTCTCTCAAGAGCTGGGATGCAGAGGGGGTGCCAGGGGTCTGGCCGTGGGGATCTGGAGATGTGTGCTGTGTGGAGGGTGTCTGTCCAAAAGTGGTTTGAAGGAGTTTTCTGCCTTGGTTGTTCACTCCTTGAACCTGAGTGTCTCTCCTCTGCCCTGCAGGTGCTGGAGGAGCTGCAGCCTGGGACCCTGGGCACTATGCTGGTAGCTAAATTGAAAGCAGAAACAGAGGAGGAGGATATGTATATGATAAAGAAGGTGAGGTGGTTGCTAGGATAACAAGAGTCTTTTGGCATGTTTATAATCTCCATGGGCCTTTCTGATGGTAACAGAAACAAACGTGTTAGGCAGCTTGGCTGCTGGGTGAGAGCAGGCTTGCACGTTACTGTGTTGCTGTTTTGGAAATCAGAAGTTTCAGATCAGTTTACTAGAACATTTAGGTGAAAAATGAGGGAAGGGGAGTGGTGTGTTTTCACCTGAGCTTACTGCACTTCAACAGTGCAGGAGGATTGGCTGCCTGTCAAGGACTCATTTGAAGTTCTGGGTTTGGTTATCTTCTGACACCAAGGCTTCTCCAAACATTAGAGTTTGCAGCTATCATTGAAAACTTATGCCAGTTAATACACAATTTGCAGTTCCAGTCACCTTAGCAAGATTGTTCTAGTTTAAAGCTTGTTTGTCTCTATATTTCAATCTCATCCTTGTGTCCTGTTTGGTGCAGGTTGAATGCATCGATGAAAAGCAAGCAAATGAGGCCTTGAAGGAGGTATCAGTGTAGTTTTTCTTTACTGTTTTACTTACAAAGACCAAAGTCTTAACAGAATAAAGTATTTTATCTGCAAGGATTAACTAAGTAAACAATGAAAATGTAAATCAGGTAGGAGGATCTGAAGGGTGTGCTCCATGTCCTCTGTTTGAGCTCAGGGCAGAATTTTTTTATTATTTGTTCTTGTATTTTAATATGTAGATTCAAATGAACACCTGTTTTCAGGGGATAGTCCTTTTTTCAGAGTTTGTGTTTGTTTTGTGCTAAAGACAAAGAGCAAAGCTCATCCTTTTGGCCTTCAAGCTAAAGGGGAAACTGATTATAATTTGCTATTAATAACTCAATTTCTAAACATTTCATTCTATGCCCATTTCTTAGAGTTGGACAATTTTTTTATGAGAATGATTTGACTGGTTTTCTTCCTTCATTGTCCTTTATTTGTGCAAACTTGTTTTGATTACTAGAGTGAGAAACAACCTCAGAAATACTATTAAAATGCCAACATTTCTTTCAATAAAATATGTGAAGTACTACCTGATGAATTAGTCTCCCAGTGTCCAGTATGCAAGGCTTCTGCAGTGGTAAATGAGTGTGGACATGTGTCTGTACAGGTCCTTCATCCTACTCAAGAGAGGTGACCTCTTCATGTACAGAGACTGGTTTTACTGATCAGGTTTGGTCCAGTTTTGCTGCTGATGTGTGTGTCTGTTTCAAGAAATGCAGTTGTGCCAGCTGGGAGCATTGAAGATTTTCTGTTGTGTCTGCACAGCCACAAACACAGCTGTAGGAGAGGAAGTTGAATTCTTTTTGCCTTTCACCTCATCAGCAAATTTGCTGGAGTAATTGCTAATTGTTAGAGCCCTTCAGGGAAACCATCGTGAAGGAGAGATGCATCTCTCTAGTGTAATAATATTTTCTGAGGTTCAAGCTTCCACAGGGGTTACTGGAAATCACGACTATGCTAGAAAAATCCTCTCGACTTCCATATTCTAAGATGTGTTGTCAGGTTTGGATGTTAGGAACTGAAAGAGGGGTTTGTTTACAGTCGTTTCCCTAAGGATCAGTTTGTCCTTGAATCTCACAGGGCTGTGACAGTTTTGCCTTGAGTAGAGTCTTAATGAAACATTTTCCTTAACTTGACACTTGTGTTTGCAACTATATAACAGAAATTGAAACTATGTAACACAGACACAATTAGATCAGACTTGATGAGCAATTCAAGAACTGGCTTTGGATATTATTTAGAGTCCTGTTAATGAGAAGGACTGTAGTTACAGAAAGCTCTCTTTTTTTTTTATTCTATGCAGGCAATGGAGTTGCTAAAACTTAATCATCCACGCATCTGTGCTTACATGGAATTGTTTATGACTTGGGATAATGAGGTGAGAATGACATAGGATTGGTTAAACTGAAACACATGATCCATGTTGTAGGCAGGTAAGCATTTTAGCAGGTTTAAATTAGGGATCATTAGTGTGAAGTGCTAAAAAAAAGTATTTGATCTGAAACAAGCCTGATTTCTTTAACCTGTTAATGAACTTACTGAAAAGCTGTGAAGATAGTTGGGTTGGAGTCCATCACAAGGCAGCATTGCCTGCTGACTCACAGATTTTCATGTTAATCAGTGTGTTATACTGATTTTCATGCCTGAAAACCCTTTTGTAGGAGACAATAGGAAGCTGAAAGCCCTGACTTATCTGCAGATTTTATTCAGTGCTGGGGGATAATTTGTGTTGATTTATGGATATGTATGTGACTTGAGCTGTCCCATATAGCTTCAGATAAGGTGCTTGATATTTTTTTTAAAAGGAGTTACAAACATGCTGTGTTTTTAATAAAGTAAATACTGTCTCCTCTGAGAAATTCATCACCTCAGAGCACCTTGGTATTGGTGAACACCACACCCACCTGTTTGGTTTTATCTTTCTTACTGGGTATGTTATTACCTGCAAATGGACCATTTGGTGTATTGTTTTATTACAGATATCATCTCTGTTCCTTTGTCTGGTGATGCAGCACATGGGCACAGGAGATCTTTCCTCTCTAATCGAGGAAAAAAGGCAGAAGTCAGAAAAAATAAATTACATGGTAAAAATACTGGCATCTGATTGAACTGACAGTCCCACTGCTTTTATATTTCTTTCTCTGCCTTCTCTCTTTCTCAAAGTCCTTCTTAAAATCTTCAAAGCACAGTGTTTTGCAGGAGGGTGGTATCTTCCAAAGGATATTTGGAAGTGACTCTGTTTATGTTAGACTTCCACATATGTTCCCCTCAACAGGTGATGATGAGGTTCCTGGGGCAAATTGTGGATGCTTTGTTTTATGTACACATGCAAGGTATTTTCCACGGGTGAGTAGAAATCTTGTTCTCTTATTCTGGTAAGTCACTGATCACTCTTGGTTCAGCACAGCTGCTCAGAGACAGTGACTTTTACTGTTCAAAAAAGGGGGAATAGGAGCTAAAAAATTCTGCAGTTCATATCTGAATTAGTTTTCTGTGGCTTCTGAAGAATTTATTTATTAAATTTTGTCTAGAATATCCATTTGTTTGAGATGTTATCTCTGCTTTTCTGAATGTGCTAAAATTCTAACTGGTAAGTCACTGATCACTCTTGGTTCAGCATAGCTGCTCAGAGACAGTGACTTTTACTGTTCGAAAAAGGGGGAATAGGAGCTAAAAAAAATCTGCAGTTCATATCTGAATTAGTTTTATTAACTTTAATATTTGAATACCTAATATCTCTTAATGTTTTTTGGTGGCTGTGCTGGGCAAGGCATACTTTGTGTATCTAAAGTAAGAGACAGCTGTTGCCTTCCAAGTTCACATAAATTGGTGTCACAATCAGAAATTTTAAAGCATTGCACAGTAAAAGAAAATAATGGTATTTCTTTTGGTTATAATTAAAAAAAAACTAAAAAAAACCCCCCAAAAACAACAAACAAAAAAACCTCTGAACTTTTCACCCCGCCTAGACTCCCCCCTCCCTAAAATACTCAAACCTTCTTAGTGGAAGGCTGGTGGGAACCTGTAACTTACTGATCACCAGGCTGATTTCACAGGCTGACAGAAAATATTTGTGTTGCAGAAATCTCAAGCCATCAAACATCCTTGTGATTGAAGAAGAATCCTTTATTCTTAGTGACTTCAGTACAGAAACACTTATGAAAGATAAGATGAAATGGAAAATAAGAGTGGAAGAAAGTAACTGCGTTTCTTTTTTTTTACTGTATTTTTAAAAAGTTTCAGTTATGGTGAATATTTTTAGTCCTCAGAGAAAAATCAGCCAAAGAGGGAAAAAAAAATCTTTCCTCCTCCTTCTCTGCATTATATTGTCTTCTCAAATATGAATAGGTTATTCACAAGCAGTTGCCTGCAGGATTAATTGTGCTCACAACTGAAAATTATAAATGTCTGAGTCCCAGAGCTCTGCAGCAGATACAGTTGGAATCCTTCCTAGCTTGATACCTAAGCAGTAGCATTTTAGAAAATTATTCTTGAGTTAGTGTTTTTCTTAGTCTCTTGTGACATCACCAGTAAAAAAATGCCTAATGTCTGCAGAGGATCTCTGAATTAATTTTAGACATAAAACAAAGTCCTGCTGTTCATGCATTTGCAATCAATTGTATAGTTCAATGTCAGCACCATTGCTGTATGATTCTTATTTCAACAGCTGACAAGTCCTGGATGGCTCCAGAAACACTTGATTTTTCTTTTACTGAGAAATCTGACATCTGGTCTCTGGGTTGTATTCTGCTTGACATGGCAACCTGTTTTGCTCTGAATGTATGTAATAATGTTCCATTTAAGATTGAAAATGTCACAGGCTCCTCAGGATATCTCTAAACAAGTGTGTGAAAGCTCTGCTGATCCTGTACTCTACAGGCAGAAGAGATAACTTCCTTGCTGCAGGATATCAGGGAGGATTCCAGCCATCTTGATGAAGTCGAGACACTAATGTCAAATGGAGATGACATCTCTTTGCCTTTATTTCCGATTTTAATTATGATGCTACAGATTCAGCCCAGCATGAGACCCACAGCAATGTGAGTTCTGGATGCTTTCCCTTTGTTTTTCTGCCCTACACCCCAGCTCCCTTCACAAAGAGGGAAATGGGAGCTACTGTTTGAAAGAGATTGAGTCAAGGTTGCTGATCTTGCTGCCTCAAGAAATGGAGATATTAAAACAGTCAGACTTGGTATTTGTTCAGAAGAGAGCATTCTGAGATGAGTTTTTTTAAGAGTTACATTATAAAATCATGTTATATGCAATTTTACAAGCCATTCACTTGAAGCCTCAGTGTGGTGTGCTCAATGTTCTCTCTCTTTAGCAGTTTTGAAGTAATTGTGTAAGTTCTGTAAAAAATAATCCAGTCTTCAAAGAAGTGTAATTAGCTTTTAATACAAAAATGAAACAAAGCCTGTAGAACTTATTGTAACTTGCCTGTTCTCACTTACTGGTACTGCTTTGTGTCTTGTAATTCTAGGGATCTGATTGATGTCCCACTTATTTCAGAATGCCTGAGTATTACTGGTGCCTCTTCAGTAAATATAAAGAAGACTTTGTCTCCCCAGATAATGGATTTACTCCTTGAGGGAGAATACAGAATTATTCTAGGTAATAATGAAAACAAGGCTATTGTAATGGGGGATTTTAACAACACGTTTTCCAGTCAGCATATATTCTACTTGAAAATTAATTATTGGACATTCATTTTGCTTGAAATTAAATGGGAGGTTAATTGGAGAAAAGATTACAGCCTTTTCTAGAACCTTGTGGGATCACCAGCCATACCTTCTGCACAAGGAAAGTGGGGTCAGATTTTTATTCTGAAAGATCAGGGAGCCCCACTTATTTTGTCTGCATTCTAACATGTTTGGCAGTTTATGCCAAACCTCTGCTCTGTTCTTTTTCTTCCAAGTAAGAAAGTTATTCTCTTAATCTGAGAAGTCTATTGGAAAAATGCCTTTACAGGTCATGGATTTAATATTCCAATGAAATTCATCATGCCAAATACACTTTTTAGAGGTGAATCACAACACTTCATAATTTGGATATGTGGGGGGTGTTAGGGGAAAAGTTTTTCTCATTTCAACAATTGTAGTTTACATTATTTTCATTGCTAGGAATTCACACCTTGCACAAAATAGAGAAAAACTGAGTGCTTTTTAAGTTCTTGTAAGGTCAGAAGAATTTTGGTTTTTTTGTAGTTTTCATGAAGGTTTTCTGGGATGTTGAAGAAGCACAAGCTAAAGCCATTCAAAAACTTGCCAGCTTTTTGAGTGATAGAAGTGGTAAGGCAATTATTTTATACTTTTATTTCTTCTGCTCTTTCTTTACTTTCATTAGAGGTACCTACATCTTCAATTCTGTTCCTAGAGGAGTCTTTACTCAATAATACAGCAAGATTTTCTTGTAAATAACAAAATTAATGCATCTTTGTGATTTCTCCTTCCTTCCTGTTGATGGGAATACAAGGCTGTGCGCACACTTGACTGACCTGTTTGACACTTCTGCATTGCTTACCATGACTGATGCTCACATCTTTAAAGGTGCTGAAAATGGATCCTGAAAACCCATCCAGTGTGTTTTCTCCACATTTTATCATGTATTTGTGGATACACTGAATAGCTTTATGAGCTATTCCAAATGCTCAGAGCCTTCCTACAACTAGGAGGTGAAATACTTCCCTTCACAGTTTCTGAAAAGTATGGTTTTGGACTCATGCACAATGTTCTACCTCACAACTTGCTACACGACCAGTGACAATGCCAGTGGGACTTCATGAGGAAGGTGCTGGCTACACTTAATTTTTGTCATCTTGCAGCAGTCTTTAATGAGCCATAGTGACTGCAGAAGTCACTCTGTTGTTCCCTCTTCACTTGCATGTTATCTTTTGATTCAAGAGTATTGTTCTGCCATATCACATCATCTGTAGGGACTCAAATTTATTTGAAACTGCAACTCTTGTAATTTTGGAGCACAGAGACCCACCAAGACTTCCAAGCTGTGTGACTGAGTGTTGTCTCAAATTGTGTCCTTTCCCCCCAGCCCTGCTCTGCCTGCTGGCATTCACAGAATTTATTGTCTTTGCCATGAAGACTCACATAGATTCCCTCAGGATCCAAGTAGAAGCTTGCAGTTTATTGCTTTCAATTCTTAGTCAAGGTACAGTTATGAAGCTTCCAACTTACACTGAGTGATAAAGCTTACCTCTTACAAATTTAGATGTAGCAGGTAAGGTTTGAAGTGACTTCAGTAATGATTTAAGGGCAGAAATTTAAAGTAATGGAGTAATCTAGCCAGCTTTATTAAGAGTCTAGATTCTCTTGGGCTTTCTGGCATGCATGAATCCTGTGATATTGTTAATTTTAAGTCCAGATCTGATCCTGGGCTACTAAGTTTTTCAAATTATGTAGCATGTTACTAGAGTGCATAATTAAGAGACTCTTAGTGCTCTGATATTTGAATTTCAAAGCATAAAAGTGTAGAATACTTTTAGATCTTGTGTCATCCCTGCTGTAGCTTTCTTGGCAGGTTACCCCAGTAAAACATGATACAGGATTAAAAGTAGTAAGAATTGTTTCAGAAAAAGAAAATTTGAAGGAGCTTTTAGGTATGCTACATGAAGAAATACTGTTAATTGAATGTTATGATGACAGCAGGGGGTTCAGGCTTCATTTAAAGCCACTGAAATCTCTTGTTCTGACCACATGTTTCCTTTTGACAGCTCTGGAAGAAGATGCATCGGTGACCTTGGAGGAGAACGTGGCCAGCTGTCTGTTAGAGATCCTGAGAAGACACTCTGAAAATGAAGAGCTGCTTTCACTGATCTGCACACTACTGATGATGATTTCAGTCAGTGGTGAGTCACCTTGTTAATTTTGGGGGGACTATTCTTATTTTTCTACTTTTCTAATTTAATCCAAGACATCATTGCAGAACTTGTGACTTCACTGAGAGGTGTGGGTGTCTGCAGAAATTAGATTAATAATGACAATATTTTGTAAGACTGACTAGATATTGGTAAAATAAATCTCCTCAAAGTATAACATAGGCTACTGAGGCTTCAGGTGCCTACAGAATTTTATCTGTTAGGGTGGTCCTGTATTTCATCTTGTTTTGGAAAGCAGTACATGCTAGTGGTGCTTGGGAAAATGAGGGCATAGAGCCTGGTTTCTATTTTTGGCTGTGCCAGGGTGAATTGAAACCATTCTACCTAATTTCTCTACTTGGGTTTTTCTCTAGAGATTGTAATTGCTAAATATTTATAGTATTTTTCACTTGTTTTCAGTGTCAGTTCAACTGTCATCAGGTGATTTTTTTATAAATGGTTATAGAAGGATTTAGAAACAAGGGGATAATCTTAAAAAAAAAACAAACCAAAACAAACCACCAAGTGTCATGTCCAAATAAACTTACCATCTAAGACCAAACTACTTTTGTGCAGTGTTTTCTAACTCTGAAGCTTAGGTAGATTGAATTGCTAAATTGCAAACGTTTGAAAAGTAGTAATTTAGACCCTCTCAGTTCCTTTTCTGTTCTGTAGGTTTCAGATCTGTAAGGAAGAAAAATGATGAAGCACCCATCTGAAAGGGTCACTTGTGCTAAACTCTGTGCTTAAATGTATCTTGGTAAAGAATTCGATCTGAACTCTTGCTTTCTTTTGTCCTGCTGGTGGTATCATGTTACTGGTCTGTTATTCCTGTTGAAATAGTTGGTGCTGTCTGCTGTGAGGGCAGGGAGTGGGACAAAAAGATCAGATTCTATAGTGTCCTGGTTTGAGCCAGCAAAAAGAAAACTGGCTTTGTCCTAGCTTAAACCAGGACAGAGAGGATTTCTTTTTCTGTGTTTTTCAGAATCTGCTGCAGAGACTCTAAGGCAAGTTGAACTCATTCCAGACCTTCTGTCAGTTTTAAGAAATTTTCTCCATAATGAACAGATCTGCCTCTCTTGCTGTGGAGTTCTCTGGAGCTTGGCAGCGAGTGGTGAGTGGAACACAGCAAGTTTTGTGCCTGAATGGCAGCAGGTTTGTGCCTCCTTGAGTTCAGACATTCCCATTGCAGGGACTGCATTTTTCTTTTTACCCCACTATGGAGAGATGTCTCCACAGAACTGCTGGAGTAACTTTAACGATTCAGAGTTAAATCAGGGAAAATGAAAAGCTAATGCCAACTTCTTAGCATCATTTTCTGTGTCAAAATTCAAGTCTTTATTGTTTAGGCCAAGTTGTGACTCATGAACAGCCTCAGCACTGAAGGGTACACACAGTTTCTGGTTTGTCAGTCATCTGGTTTTGCTTTTAGCAGAGGGATTACAGTGCATACAGCATATTAGATTAGGTATCAGAATAGCATTTGGAATTAATAGCATCTTATTTCTCTGCATCACACTTCTCTTGGCAGCACTGGGCTAAATCGTGAGTTGGAGACTTAGAGGATTGCTTTTCCAAAAAAACCAAACCCCATATGATTGGCAAGGTGGCAAGTGTTCTCTTTCCATTGCCTTAGAACTAACCCAGTGTCATCCCACAGTGCTGCAGAGCCAGGGGTGACTGAGCTGACCCCCCCTCTTGTGAGACCATTATTGGAGTTCTTTAGGGGGTTTGTTTCTGTGACATCTTGTATAGGTGTGTGGTTGTAATCATCAAGGAAGGCTGAAAGCACAGCACTGGGCATAACTGCACTTTGTGTGGTTTATTCCCTCTTTGCAACAAAACACCTGTTTGACTTGTGTGACCCCCTAAATACCCATCCCACAGGTTGTTTGTCAAAAAGGGGGCTATTTTTGGAGGTATCTTGCTGTGATTCCCATATATAATTTACATACTGAAGAAAGCTAGTTCCTGGAGAAATTCAACTTTCTGCAATAAGAATTACTATTTATTAGGCCTGTAAAATTTGATTTTTGAGCATTTAAAATTCCTTCCTTTTGTCTAACAAAACAATGTCTCATTACTGTTAATGCCATAACTTATTGTTTGATTTTTGAGCATTTAAAATTCCTTCCTTCTGCTGTTGTATAACAAAACAATGTCTCATTACTCTTAATGCTATAACTTATTAACTTTTTATTGATAGAATTTGACATACAATGCATGTATGATGCTATTACTTGGCTAAATAACTGATGTATTTCCTTTTTGTTATGGTAATTCAGAGAACAATGTAGACAAAGAGGTGCTGGCAAGTGCTGTCCCTGTCATCTCTGCAGTCCTTCAAGAGCACCTCCAGAATGGAACAGTTGCAGAGTCTGCCTGCTCAGCTCTGTGGGGATTGTCACTCCAAGGTCGGTTTTCCCACAATCCTTTTCACTTGTGCATGGAAAAGGCATGTGCCTGTAAGTGGTGATCTGTGAAATCCATGCTGCTTGGCCTTAGCAGGCTCTGCAGATGGCAGCAGAGTTAGGAATTTAGGTCCTCTCAACTTCTCTTCCCTGCACACATCTCTAATGAAGCTGTTTTGGATGAGCTGCAGCAATTAGATAAGTAGATGCTGCTGCTGCTGATGGGCACCTGCTCAGCTCTGTGGGGATTGTCACTCCAAGGTCGGTTTTCCCACAACCCTTTTCACTTGTGCATGGAAAAGGCATGTGCCTGTAAGTGGTGATCTGTGAAATCCATGCTGCTTGGCCTTAGCAGGCTCTGCAGATGGCAGCAGAGTTAGGAATTTAGGTCCTCTCAACTTCTCTTCCCTGCACACATCTCTAATGAAGCTGTTTTGGATGAGCTGCAGCAATTAGATAAGTAGATGCTGCTGCTGCTGATGGGCACTGTAAGGATGGGCACTGTAAGGATGGGCAGCTACCAGACCCATGCTCTGCAGAGCATTCTCTCTGGCCTCTCTCTTAACAAGAATCCCATTTGTGCTGCTCCTTTGAACACAGCCCCAGTGTCATGCAACATGTGCTGGGAGGTTTGTTTTTATGCCATTTGCTTTGCAAATTACAAATAAGCATTTCAGATCAAAAAATAAACTCCTGTCTTTTCCATTATCATGCTCTCAAAGGCAGGCAGCCTTGCAGCACTGCTTTCTCACCTCTTCCTCATGCAAGAACATTGCCCTGTGTTTAACTGCTGCCAGCATTCCCCTAGGAAGAGTTGTGTAAAACCCCCTAAGCAATTTTTGTTTCTAGTACTCACCAGTAGAATAGTTTAAGTATTCAGGACTCTCCATTCCTTTTGGCTTGGAAAATGAAAGGGAATCTTGATGTAGAAGATGTACCAGACTTTTTTTTTTCTAGACCTTTTTCAGCTCCTGAGAAGGCTTCATTGGACCTTTTTTACTGCAGTTCAGGTTTCCATTTGTTTTCTTTAACTTTTATCAAAGAAACATTGCAGAAACAGGAGGCAGAAGTTGAAAAGCTGATGAGCATTTTCAAGGCTTTTGAGAGTATTGAAGTTTGGGGGGGTTTTGCTTGTGTTTGTTTTTAAAGGTTGCTTAACTGACAATGACTATGAGCCCACAACAGTACTTCTTCTGGCTGCACTCAGGATGAACCCAGAGAGACGTATGGTGGTGAAGAACTCCTGCCTGGCACTAGCAAGCCTTCTAAGGCTATCTGGTAACACTCATAATTCTTCCTTATTAATTGCAAATCAGCCCAGAAGTGGATGTTTCTGTATAGTTCAAGAGTTCATAGTGGGATTGGCATCTGCTGTCCAAGTTAATCTTTTCCAGAAGGACTGGAAGAGGAAATGGTGGAACTGGAGGTGCAAATTTTTTTCTTCCCAGGCATGTGTGTATGAGAAATATTAGATCAGCACAATCTGATCTAAGTTACTAATCTAACTAAAACACTTGAACACTTACAACAGTTTTACAATGAAGTTATTTCAACTGTGTAAAAGGGTAGAGCTCAATCTATGTGAAAACAGTAAACATCCCTTCTGCCACACGTGAGTGTCAGCTGCATGATCTACTTGTTGCCCAAATATGCCTCAAAATAGCTTTTAGAAAGGCTGAAAAGAATGGAAATTATTTCCTGGAAAAATATTAACATATGTTCTAGCTGGAGCAGGGGATTGGAAAGCAGATAGCACAGCCTGCAGCTACCAATTAGCCCAGCAGTGTTTATCTTCCTTTCAGAAATACCAGCTTTGAAACTTCTTACGGATTCAAAAGGCAGTGGAATAAACCTGATCAGAGATGCCTACCAGCTTCACTTTGATGATACTAGAGTGGTGAATTGTATCTGTGTGCTGATGAACGAGATGGTTCAGTATGGTGAGATGGTGATGGTCCAGTCTCTTCCCCTCCCTCATCCCCAAGATAGTAAAGAAAACGCAAACAGCAGCTGCTCAGAGATGTGGTCTTTCCTCTCAGGATTGGAACTGGGAGTCCATCCCACTTGTTATTTAAGAGTTGTAAATGCCCCTCTGATATACCTTGGTAACTTCATCTTAACTTCCCTCTGTTTGAAATAAAACTCCGTTTTTCATCTAACACAGTAGGTAGAAGTCGCTGTGATAATGAAGGGTGGATGCTCAGTGTACTGCTTCTGATTATGGATTTTATCATGCTCAGATAGGTGGAGAAACTTGCAGAATTAGGATGGGATGAAGAGGGAGCTTGTAAAAGTACTTCTGACTTCTGAAAACAAGTAGCTGAAAGGGTGTTTTTGTTCTTGATGCTGTAATTTTTCAAAACTATGTTCTGGTTTCTTGCAACACTGCATTAATTTACTACATTCTTCATACTAAAACAGGCTGAAGTTTACAGGAATAAATATATTACATCCAATTATTTTTGCTTTGTAAGTGGCATCCTTAAAAAACCCAAAAAAACAGCCAACAAAATGCTGGTGTCAGTTTGCCTGAAGATTTAACTTGTATTAAATTCCAACGAGTACTCATACTGGAAAAATTAACTGTTGAAACACCAGAAACAGCAAAGTTATTCAAGCTATTGAAGGTGTTACACTAGTATTTCCTTTGTGATGGCTTGTTGTCATGAAATGTTACAAGTTTATGCATCAAGCCAACAAAACTGGTTAGTCTTATAACTTTGCTCTTTTGGTTCTGGAGTTAGTCTGTTTACATTTGTCTCCAAGACAGTGACAGGCAAACTTGTCCTCCACTGTTTCCTGCAGGCATCGCCTGCACCAGTGTCAAGGACCCTGCGGCTAATGAGGTAGTGCAGAAAAAGAATCTCAAAAGAGAAGCTCCCTCTTCTGTTGTAAACGATTCATTGTTCCCCCTGCTGACAGGCAGACAAGGCCCGAGCACTTTCCTTCTGGCAATCCGGTGTGAAATACACAACTGCTAAATCTCCAAGGCCCCCTTCTTCTTACCTTCCAGAAGCCATTTAGGTGACTTAAATCACAGCATCAGTCTGGTAATTACAGATGCTTTGGATTTTGCTGAATCAGACCCAACATCCGTTTAAAATAGTACTTGCTTTAAAGGCCTGTGTTAGACATAGTGTGTTTATTAATAAATGAATGTAAAAATAAGTAAAGCAACAAGCTAATCTTGTATCTGATGATTCTCACATTTCTCTCCAGGAGATAATGACCCTTGTGGATGCAACACTTTTGAAACTGGAAGAAGAAAAACTTTGTGTGTAAGAACAGGACATGTCCACTTCTGGTTCAGATAGAAAACCTTGGATCCTCCAGAAATATTTTAAAATACTTTTCTCATCAGAGAGAAGAATACTGGACCATTAACAATACATAAAGTTATATATTCTGTTGATTTAAGTACAACTATGAGACCAATGGCAACAATTAATAATTCACCTTAGTCAACTTAAATATTTAAATAAAGATTTTATGGGAGCTTCAGCATAGTAATGACAGTTTCTTCCTTCATCTATTGTAATTTAAAAACACTTGTTCTTTTTAATCATTCAGTGTATATTTCCTTTGCAGAAACTGAACTTATGTTAGCCTTTCACAAATGCAGGCATTTGTTACAAGTGTTTAAAGACAGTAGAAGGCATTAGGAAGAGGCACCATCCACAAAGGGACACAGCACTATTCCAGTATGGCAGCTGCCATGTACCAGGTAAGGAAGAGTTGTCTTTTGTTTTTTATGAAGTAGCTGCTGTCAGTTCTGAGTCATCTCTAAATTTGCCCTGGAATGTGACATAAAACCAGCAAATGGTGCAGATGAATACACAGGGTAGAATCATTCAGGTTTTACATTTTTTGTTGTTAGGTTTGTTCTTAAGAGCAGCTTCCCATTTCTTTTTCTCCAAGGTGTACAGTTTCATAGCTGCTTGTGCATCCTGAATCTAAAAGAGAAAAGGAGGCCTAATGAAACATACCTGGCATGGTTTAAGAACATGGCTTATTGTTAACAACCAGCTACATCTTCCATGGTTTCCAATTAACATTTCATGATATCTCTCTAGATTTGGTTCTATGACTAGTGGAAGGGGATATGTTCTGAATGCACCACCCTCCACAAGGCCACACGCTCCTATTTCTTATTGTGACTGGGAAACCATAATGGAAAAATACTCTTGATACAGAGTCTTGGAGACTAGAGCTCATGTGCTCTACCTTGCTGATCTGCCCCAAAATGTATGGTCTGATGAGCCACGTACCGAGCAGTGCTCTGATGTCTGCACTTGAATGTTAAGCAGCTTCTCACAGAGCAGCTTCAGGGATGGCCGGCCAGTCTAGAAACAGGAAAGATGGAATTATGGTACCTCCCAGTACTTGAAATACACATAAATGTATGTATATATAAAAAATTAGTTTAAGTGTATTCCTTGAAGAATAGCACATCTCAGCTATTACTGGTAAACTGTCAAGAATTATTATGAGATTCATGGATGCACTTCTGAGATGATTTTGTGTATTGCCATAACACTAAAGATTTATGTTTGGGATGCTTTGCTGTGGGGAAAAACACACAACTGGGTATAAAGAGACAAAACTTAAAATATCTCCCTATAATCTGAACCTTTACTCCTGCAGTTCAAGCAGAAACTTGAAGCCAACTAGTTTTTTTGTATCCCTCTGGAAACAACACCATTAAGAAGATGGCGTAAGCCTCACTGTCAGAACTCTACCATCTTGTTTTGCCATCCAGAAAAGCATTATGAAGACCACACAAGTGTTGAAGAATGGGAGAGCCACTGAATTTTGTGCACAGGTGTTACTGGTAAATTTTGTACTGAACTGAGCACCTTTCTGAGATATTTCAAACACCAGGCAAGTATTTGATTGGACTAGTATTTTCACATGACAAAAAAAAAGCAGGCATCCCTGTTCTGGGTAGGAATGAAGGAACAGGGTTGGGCAGGGACACACATAGAAGTGAGCCAGCAGCTCAAGAATCAGTTAACTGAGATTCACCTTCCTGGCAGCTTCTTACCTTGACTCTCTCTCTGAAAGGCTTGTACTTTTGTGTGTCACGTATCTTCTTCTTAGGATGATCAAGAAACAGGACCTAGAACAAATTAATGTCCAAGTCTAAAATGTTCTGTTGCATGGAAATTTGTGCAGCTCCCTGCTCTTTCCTTCTATCCAAGAAACAGTTCAAAGCCATGAATGGACAAGACCAAGATCATCCAGTCACCTGCTGGATCGAACAACCCCAGTTCTACTTTGAGAAATAACTGAATCTGGAGAGACTGCTTGCAGTGCTGGGGCAGCACCTGGCTCTGGTCACCAGGACCAGGCTGCTGGGGCTCAGCAAAGTGTCCAAACTGTTTCTCATTATTATGTTTCTTTCCTGGCTCTTCAGGAGGCAGATCAGTGCTTTTAGCAACACAGCTTGGAAGCTGAAGAACTTTGGTGGGGAAGTGACTAGGGCTGTCATTGGTGCAGCAGGAAATGACAAGAAACTGAGATAAAGTTCCTAGGAGTTCAGTGGTGTTCAGCTGATCCAGAATGATGTATCAGAAATGTAATTAAAACTTAAATTCTTGGAGCCTTGTCCTTCAAAATAACAAAGATGCAGCCACCTACCTTTAGATCATTGCGTAAAGCATGACCAACTAAAATCCTTCCACTCAAGATCTCAGCAACCTCCTTCTGCACTGTTTTAAAATCTTCACCTAAAAATAGGAAAGAGTTAGCAAACTACACTTCTAATGCATAGTTGTCTTCAGCATCTTTTCTGTGAAAGCAGCTGTATCCTTGGGAGTGTAGTTACAAACTTCTTCAATGCACCAAATCCTCTGATTGTTGGAAGTGCACAGAGAATTTCCCAAAGAGCATAGCACTAAAAGGACAAACTTTCTATTATTCCCATACCATAATCCACAAATTAATTTCTTCTAGGGCCTTAGTGACCACATTTTTTCTTGAGCATTCAGACAACATTTGCTTTTCCATTTCCCAAAAGAGGCCTAAAACTTTTCCCAGCTCACCCAAGGAGACTTCTGCCTGTTAAATTTTCCTTCCTTAAAAAACATTTTCTGGGGAAAAAAAGCCTCCTACCTGTCTTTATATTCTCGGGGCGAATGCCACTGACAGCTGTCCTGTAATCTGTCACCTCTTCTGTTGGCTTCACATACTTGTCATAAATGCACTTCCCAAACTGGTTGACGATGGACACACGAGCCACGATGCTGTCCTCACCCTTGGGTCCCACTCCCACCATCTCACAGTCCATGGCTACAGCCCGGGTCAGCCTGCAAGAGAGGACAGCTTGGTGACCCCTCTGCTCTAGGGACTGCAGGGTGGAGTCCACCAGGTTCACAGAAAAAAGAGGAAACTGATGGAGATGTCAGCTTGAGCTGTGCCCCTGCAACTCACATTTATTAGAAGATATCTGCTGCCACCCTTCCCCCTGGAAAGCCACTTACCCTTCAGATGCATTTTCATTAACTAGCACCTGTTCCACAGCCTTTTTGGATTCATCTGTTTCAAGTCCTAGATTTCTTCTAGCAATTTTTGCTGCTTCAGGTCCTATTGCTGCTTCAATATCTTTTGGATCGACATCATCAAACCAGATTTCAGCCCTGGTAAGTACAGATTAAATTATATTTAGCAGTCTGAAAGGAGTCTTGCATCTTTATACTGTAGAAAAAGCATGTTTATGAAATTAAGACATTGGTTCTGTGAAAAGGAGTCTGGTCCTGTCACCTGTGTGAGTTCTTTGCTGTATCTGAGAGGCACAGGCAGAACGTGTCTTATTGCTCTCAAAACTTAGCCTGGAAAAGTGCATCTGTTTGGAATGTTCTGCCCTGTGCTCACCTCCCCAAATAAATACTCCCATACAAGTATGATGCCTGAAATACTCACTCTTTGGGTTGCTGCTCCACGTGTTCTTCAGCTTTTCTCCTCTTATGTTTGATATCACTTTTCTCCTGTAAAATATTCCCATTTTTCTTCTTCTCTTTGCAGCCTTTCCCGTGGCTTTTGGTGCCACTTAAACTCTTGTCTGTTGCAGCCCTCTTGGGTGTTGCCTTGGGAGGACTGTCTTGAGCAGAACCACTGTCCGTGCTTTGGGTGGGTTTGGCCTTCACCCCATTCCCATTGATCACTGGGACTTCTTGGCTCTTCCCTGCCTTCAGGGGCTGCTTCTTTTTGCTGAGTGTGGAGAGGGGCTCACCGGAGCTATTTGCCTTTTGTTTCAGTAGCTAAAATGAAACAAAAAAAGGGGATAAAAAGGATTATTGTCCTTATTTCTGACCCCAGCAGGGCTGCGGAGGGTTCGGGGCCCACAGACGCAGCATCTTTAGCTCTGGAGGAATCGCAGGAGGTCCCAGCTTCATTGACACGATGCTCATTAACGATTTAATTAGCACCTGAAGGTGGGATTGCGTTCCGTGCTGCCCCAGGCCCGTCCCCCCCGCTCCCCTCACCTCCCGCAGCGCCTTCCAGTTGCACGAGAACTCCCCGGGGCTGCGGGGAGGAGCGGCCGGCGCTCCGGGGCCTTTGCCCCCCCCCGCG